>NC_083730.1:73464238-73768635 GCF_028564815.1 Eubalaena glacialis
TGCTTATTTTTTACCATAGTAATCGCTGAAAAATCCAACTTCCCAAAGATTCGGATCTGATGTGATTGAAAGCCGTGTAGTAGGATCTAATGGTGAAATTGTGAGCTTCTTGGATTTAGTAGTTCCCTTAGTGCCTGACAGATATTAAGAACTGCTGTTTCTCTTGAAAATTTAGAACACCCCGAGTGCCTTGGCACATCGTTTGGAAACTCTTGGTGTAGGCATTTGTTTTCCCTCTTGCTGAGCTACACAGTGAGTTGTGAAGTACATTCATGCTTCTTTATTATAGAATCTGAAGTAGGGAGGGACCAGTGTCCTGGTGGTATTTTCAGTGGCTTTTTTTCTTTCTGGTTAGGTACCCATGCAGATACTGTTAGGACATGTACCTTTCTAGGACTCCATGTCCAAATGTATATAGTAACAAGAATGAGGACACTTGGGCATATCTGGACCATTGCTTAATTTCATCTGGTTTCAGAGTCTTTGGCAGCTCAGAGAGTAACCTCTTTCCTGATGAGATGTTATGGCACCTCTCTCAGGGCTTCTGGGTATATCAGAATAAATAGCCACTTAACCCCTCTCTTTCCTTGTCTTTTCCTCAAAACCTTCATTTATTTCAGTCTCTTGACCTTTTCAGGTTTTTTTCTTCCTTTTTTCCATGGTACTTTCTTTTCCGTCTGTGCCCTCTGCCTCTGTTTTTCCTTCTGACTTTCTCCAGAAACCAAGTTAAGTAAGCATACTAGTAGGTGTGTTTAACTGGATTAAAATGCCCTCAAATGTTTTTTTAAAAGGCTGTTTTGTGGCAGAGGACTCATTATCTGTGACTTGGTGGGGAATGGTGTACAAAATTAGAACCACCTAATAAGAATTATAAAGACGTAGAGTTCTGGTTTTTTTGTTGTTGTTTGGAAAGAAGATCTTTTTAACAATAAAGGTGCCTAAAAATGGAATGATACCTCTTGAGGTAATTAATTACTATGTCTGGAGGTGTTCAAGTAATGGCTGAACCACCACTTAACCAGGGATGTATATGTGTATACATATATGTGTGTGTGTGTATATATATGTATATATATAGACTTGTACATGTACCTGCTTTAATCTCTGAAGGCATTTGAGTTTGAAGTAGGTTAACATCCAATTCTTAAAATCCTACAGTTACATGATTTGAAGAAATATTTTTTATTTTCTCATCTCTTAGTTGGTTGTAATCTGAAATTCAGAAATGTAAAGCATAGACTGTTTTTATTGGATGAAATTTAGTTGCCACATTCAAATAGTTCAATGTAATTTTAAATATTTAAATAGTTTAATGTAATTTTAAATATTTCCCTCTCAAGAAAAGCTAAAGTTAACTTGCTTTTACATTTGTAGGGGCTTCAATAAATTTCTCCACCATGTTCAGCTGCCATGGTTAGAAAGCTCTTGCTCTCTTGTCTCAGTATAAAGCCTTTTGCTGATGGAATACTTTTTTTTTTTTTTAAGCAGACAGGGATTTACAAAGTGATGGAAGTAGATTACAGAATCTTTGGGAGGGCTGAAGAAATACACTTTAGACTTAATTTCTTAGGAACAACTGATGATAGACTTTTTGTTTTTTCAGACATCTTTATTGAAATGTAATTCACATACAATAAACTGCACAGGAAGTATACAATTTGATAAGTTTTGACATGTCTATACACTGGTGAAAATATCACCACAATCAAGATTGTGAGCATATCATCCCCAAAGTTTCCTTATGCCCCTTTCATCCTGTAGTTTACATGTTAAGAGTTTTATATAAATAAGACCATGTGTAAATATAAATGTACTCTCTTTTTTTTGGCTGGCTTCTTTCACTTAGCATAATTATTTTGAGGTTCTCTTATATCACCCTGCTTCCCCTAATGTTAGCACCTTACATAAACGTAGAATAATTATCAGTAATAGATTAACTCTGGTGCAGTACTAGTCACTAAACTATAGAACTTGTTTGAATTTTTACCAGTTTTCCCACCAATGTTCTTTTTCAAGATTCTATTTGTGATCATCCCATGTTACGTTCGTTTCTTTCTCCTATTCTCCTGCCATCTGTAGTAGTTCCTCAGTCCTGTCCTTCATGATCCTGACACACTTTTTTATTTATTTATTTATTTATTTATTTATTTATTTATTTATGGCTGTGTTGGGTCTTCGCCGCTGTGCGTGGGCTTTCTCTAGTTGTGGTGAGCAGGGGCTACTCCCCGTTGTGGTGCGCGGGCTTATTGTGGTGGCTTCTCTTGTTGCAGAGCACAGGCTCTAGGCACGCGGGCTCTAGAGCGCAGGCTCAGTAGTCGTGGCGCACGGGCTTAGCTGCTCCGCGGCATGTGGGATCTTCCCGGTCCAGGGCTCGAACCTGTGTCCCCTGCATTGGCAGACAGATTCTTAACTACTGTGCCACCAGGGAAGCCCTATCCTGACACTCTTAAAAGAGTGCTGATTAGTTATTTTGTAGACTGTTCGTCAATTTGGATTTCTCTGATGTTTTCTCATTATACTGAGGTATTATATTTTTTTGGCAAGCATACTACAGAAATGGTGGTATGTCCTTCTCAGTGCATCTTAGGGATTCATGATGTTAGTATATATTATTGGTAATGTTGACCCCCATCAGTTGGTTAAAGCGGTGTCTGTGGGGTTTCTCTACTGTAAAGCTATTATCTTTCTTTTTGTAGTTAATAAATATCTTAGGGGAGATACTTTGAGAAGGTACAAATCCTGTTTCACAAACTTGCCCACTCATTTTAGCATTCGTCTGGATCTCATCTGCAAGTTATTACTGTGCTTCTTGCTTAATGGTGATTCTCTATTTTTCTCTTTCCTACTACATTTGTTAATTGGAATTCTATTATATGGAGGAGCTGTTCCTTCTCTCCCATTTATTTATTGAATATGTGTCGTTGTGGGCTCATGGATATTTATCTTATTTTATGGATTATAATCCAGTACTACCATTATTTTATTACTCAAATTGTTCCAGGTATGACTATTAGGAACTCCTTCAGGTTGGCTCCTTTGTTCTTTCCAGAGGCCCCCATCTTTTTGTGTGTAATTCCTTATTTTTTGGTACCACATGATGTTCCAGGCTAATCTTATATTTTCCCTGCCCCAGCCCTGGAATCAGTCACTTCTGAAGGAGCGCTTGTTCCTTTTATTGGAGACAGATGTTTAGAAATCAAGATCTGGTGTGCTCATTAGCCCCCATGTAGCCTTTTAAATCAGTGTAACTAAAGTTTCCAAGTCAAGGCAGGTGTATTGAACATAAATTACGTTTTTTGAAAGAGAAAGGGTAGCTCAATTTAACTGATGTATTGTATCAGTTTTAGAGGAGGTAATGTTATTTATTATGTAGTGAGGAATAGGAAGGACATTTTGAGCAGGTTCTTGAATGGAAAAGTTGAACTCTCTAAGCACCTCCTGAGTTCGTTCTTTTTCCTTGTGGTTTATTTAATGTGACGTTTATTTCTGTAATATCAGATATGCTTATAGCAAAGGCTAGTTATTGTTGTTGTTGTTGCTGTTTTTTGGCCTTGCCGCGAGGCTTGTGGGATCTTAGTTCCCAGACCAGGGATCGAACCCGGGCCCTCGGCAGTGAAAGCACGGAGTCTTAACCACTGAACCGCCAGGGAATTCCCCAGCAAAGGCTAGTTTTAAATGATGTTTTGATAAGCTGCAACTATATACCTGTCTCTTCATGTGGATAATTCAGTATTGGCCATACAGTAGTATGGCCCTTGGTATTTTCAGATTTTACATATGCTCTTAACAGACTCTCAAGGGCTTATAACTATAGTTTGTGAATTTGAATCATGTGTGCTATGGATTTGGTTTTGATGTTCTCATCATTAAGTACATACACTGTGACTTCTGTGAAGTTTTACTTTATTGCATTTCCTGGGCAATTGAGTGGTCATTTTCAACTGGGGACACCTATCAGAGTTACCCATGGAGCCTTTTGAAATACAGATCAATATCTGAATCCTACTTTGACCCTTCCAAATCAGAATATACATGGATGAAGCTCAGATATCTGCATTTTTTTTTTTATCTGCATTTTTAATTGTTTTATAGGTGATTATTATGTGCTTGCCTGATTAAGAATGGCTGCAGAAATTTTTGTGAACTGGAGGATTCACAAAGGTCTCAGGATTTATTGCTTGGGAATGTCATGATCCAGTTATTATCTATAGTAAGGAATTTGTATGGAGGATCAGCCTTCTGCAAAGTGGGGGAGTATTGAAAAATATTAATGTAGAATAATGGATTCAGGCCCCCAAAATGTGGATTATAATCTTGTTTATTAAGACTGTGACTTTGGGCAAACCACTTAACCTCTATGAATCTCAACCAGTATCCTTATTCACAGACTTACTAGGCATTTTGAACTAGATAAAGTATGTAAGAACCTTGCAGCTGACATTTAGTAGATGCTTAGTAAAAGTAAGATTTACACATTCACTTACAAGGAAGATTGGATTTGGATCTCCTAAATTTTGAATACGTGAGAAATAAATCATTCTATTTGATCTGTTCAGATTTATAATCAATTTTTCCTTTTCTCTCCTTAATCTTCCAGCTTCTGGATCTCCCAGGTATCATTGAGGGTGCCAAGGATGGGAAAGGTAGAGGCCGTCAAGTCATTGCAGGTGAGTGTTCCAGGGCCACCATCCTGGGATATCATCCCTTTACTGGGTACTGTTCCTTTAGATGGGACTGTTGGGCTTGGAGTTGGTACCACAATGAAGGGCATAGTTTTACCTGACTTCTCACTGGAGTAGAATGTTGGAACTTGAAGGGACCTCAGAGAGTAACAGTCCAGATCCCCATTTGCAGAGAAACACTAAGGACAGGAGAAGTGAAGTGCGTTGGTGCAGTGTTGCACTGTTGTGGCAGATTCAGAGCTAGAACTCAGGTTTCCTGACTCCCACCCATGCCTTTTCTTCTTCTTTCCTTTTTATTTAAAGTAAAATACTATAAAAGGATAATCATAGGGGAATTCCCTGGCAGTCCAGTGGTTAGGACTCTGCACTCTCACTGCCGAGGGCCCGGGTTCAATCCCTGGTCGGGGAACTAAAATCCCACAGGCTGCAAGGCACGGCCGGAAAAAAAAAAAAAAGGCTAATCATAAATTGCAATAATCTGCTACCCCACCTCTTTTCACCTTTACTGTCATTCCCCATTGGCAGGTACTGTCAAGTCTTCAACTGTTTCTTCTATTTCATATTTTAAAATGTTATGCTTATATTGCTATTTCATGATTAATTAATTTTAGATACCATCTATTGGTTTCATGTTATGGTAGGAAATTAGCTCTCTAATACTCCATGTCTCTTTTCCTATTCTTTCAAAGAAGTTGTATCATAATTTTTAGTTAACTCATTAGTCATGGTATATATTATTATGTATTGACTGTCTGACTTTTGTTGTGCTGAGATAAGTAGTGTGTTATGACTTGGTTTCTGTTGAGATCTGTTTTTGAAGTTTGTTTTTCATGGAGTTAATTGGTTCTTGTTTTATTTTGTTTACTTTTCTATTTGTTAATACTTTTCAAATGTTCCAATAGATCAAATGCCTATTAATCAATAGTTTTCTAGATACTTGAATACAGTTCCAAATACAGTCTTACTGATTTCATTATCTCCCCTCAACCCTGACACTACCTTCCTTTACCCTTTGTCTTTATGCTTCAATCTGGATTGGTTGCTTTTTAGACCAACACTGTCCAGTAATGGAAATGTTCTACAGTAATGGAAATGTTTTGAATTTGTGCTGTCCAATATGGTAGTTGTAGGCATGTGTGGCTGTTGAGCATTTAAAGTGTGCCTGGTGCAATTGAGTAACTGAATTTTAAATTTTATTGAATTTTAATTAAATTTGAATAGCCCCAGGTGGCTAGTGGATGCTGTATTGGATAATGCAGCTCTAGGCTTTTTGCATGGCTGTCATCCTGAGATTTTCTTTTGTGTTCTTGTGTGGGATCCCCTATTTCTTAGAGTCAGCGTCTTACCTTTTTTGGGTTATTTTCATGTTTTGCTGAAGCACATTCTTTAGAAACTTACTGAAAAAGAGTGAATGATAGGTACATTGTTCTGGTTTTTCTTTTCATGTTTGAAAGTATTTTTATTCTACCCTTATATTATTAATTTAGCTATTTATGGAATTATAGGTTTGAAGTCATTCATGGATGACTATCAGAAACATTATGCTAAATTAAAAGAGCCAGGCACAAAAGACTAGATTTTGTATAATTCAATTTATATGAAATTCTAAAACATGCAGCTTAATCTATGGTGACAGAAAAGCAGATCAGTGGACTTCCCTGGTGGCGCAGTGGTTCAGAATCTGCCTGCCAATGCAGGGTACACGGGTTCGAGCCCTGCTCTGGGAAGATCCCACATGCCCCGGAGCAACTAAGCCCGTGCGCCACAACTACTGCCTGTGCTCTAGAGCCCATGAGCCACAACTACTGAGCCCGCATGCTGCAACTACTGAAGCCCGCGCGCCTAGAGCCCGTGCTCTGCAACAAGAGAAGCCACCGCAATGAGAAGCCCGCGTACTGCAACAAGAGAAAGCCTGTGCACAGCAGCAACAAAGACCCAACACAGCCAAAAATAAATAAATAAATTAAAAAAAAAAAAAGAAGAAAAGCAGATTAGTGGTTGACTGGGAATTGAGGGGAAGATTGATTGCCAAGGGGTATAAGGGAACTTTTGGAGGTGATGGAAATCCTCTGAATCTCAGTTGCTGTGGTGGTTATACAGGTATATACATTTGTCATCAAACCATGTGCTTAACACTATTTATTTTTTATAAATTATATCTCAAAAAAGTCAACAAAAAATATGCTAACTGGATAATCTTATTCTTTTAGAATTCTTACTGTTTTAAATCTTTCTGAACTTTTTCAGGGATTCAGGTTATTGCCTGGTTTGTATCTTCATTCCAAATTATTTTTCTACTAGTGTATCTAGAAGTTGACACATCCTCTAGATACACTAATAGAAAACAAAGAATACATTGCAGATTGACTTCTGGCATAAATCTTTGGAAAGCTTAAGAACTTCATGTGTGTCTGTGTATTTATAAAAAAAAAAATCCTTTATCTCTTAAGTGTAGGAACTCTATACCACCCCCTCCCCCTTTTGGAGTATTTGAATTATGTTAAGTCTTTAATGAGCTTTGAAAAACATTTTATTTTCAATTCTTCAGTGGCCAGAACGTGTAACTTGATCTTGATTGTTCTGGATGTCCTGAAACCCTTGGGACATAAGAAGATAATAGAAAATGAGCTGGAAGGCTTTGGCATTCGCTTGAACAGCAAACCCCCCAACATTGGCTTTAAGAAGAAGGATAAAGGAGGGATTAATCTCACGGCCACTGTAAGTGGAAAAGGTGATATGGGGCAGGTTGCTGAAGGGACTGGGGTGGAGAGTGGATTGTGGTACATGGACATTGACATTTGGAAATTGCCTGGCTTCTCCCAGCACTAATTGAGGTAACCAATGATGTTGTAATGACTGAGAGAGTAGGACAAGAGTCGGTCTCAGACTTACTTACCTTTGTGACTTTATTTCTTCCTTTGGGTTATTTGGGGTGGTATGGGACTAAAGACCAATATTATGTTTGCATGAAGTAGATGGCTGCAGATATCATCTATTTTCATTCATTCAACACAGATTTATAGAGCACCTACCATGGGCCACACATTGTTTTAGGCTTTCAGGGGGAATGGAAGAGGGAGCAAAATAGACAAAAATTCCTGCCCTTATATTCTAATGGGGAAAGTAGCAAACAGAATTAATGAGTGATTATAGTATATTAGATAATGATAAACTAAGGACAGAAGTAAACTAGGGAAAGAGGATGGAGAATGTTGGAGGGAGGGTTGCAGTTTTAAGTAGGTTGATCAGAGAAATCTTCACTGGGGTGACATGAAGGAGTGAACCAAATGAATATCTTGAGGAAGAGCGTTTCATGTAGAGGGAACATCCAAGTGCAAGGCCCTGAGGTAGAGGGTTCCTTTGCACGTTTGAGGAACAACAGAGTGAGCAGGCAGGAGAGTGGTAAGAAACAAAGTCATAGCATAGGGCCAAACATGCTTTTACTTTGCAGGAGATGGGTAACTTTTGGTTGGGTTCCAGTCTGTGGAGTAAAATTGATTCAGGTTTTAATGGAATCAATCTGGCTGTTTGTTGAGAACAGACTGAAATGGGTTAAGTACAGAAGCACAGAACCCATTTAAGAGGTTATTGCAATAATCTAGTCAAGAAGTGATGGCTTCTTAGACCAGAGTTGTAACATTGGAGGAGATGTGGAGTGGTTGATTGTGGAAAGATTTTGGAAATAGTTGGTAGGAATTACAGCTGGACTGGATATGGGTTGTGAGAGAAGGAGGTGATGGTGAGTTTTTGTCCTGAGCTAGAAAAATGGACTCTCATGACTAAAATAGTAGGACTTTGTGTAGAATAGGTTTGGAGAGGAGGGGAAGATCAGATGTTCAGTTTGAGATGCCAGTAACACTCAAATTAGACCTCCAAGTGTTACTGTCAAATAGGCATGTGAGGAATGATCTGGGTTGGAGCTATACATTTAGTGGTTATCAATTTTAAAGCCGTGAGCTTAGCTGAGATAACTTAGCTGAAGAAGCAAGTATAAATAGAAAAGAGGTTCAAGGATTGAGCTTTGTGACACCTCCCTCCATCCCCCACAATGATTAGATGCTGGGAGATGGGAAGAATCAGCAAATAAGACATCTCAGACAAAGAAGAAGGAAAACTGGAAGAGTTTGGAATCCTGGAAGCCAATTAAAGAAAGTGTTGCAGATTGGTAGAACGATCAATTCTGTCAAATGCTGCTTCTAAGTCATATAATTGAGGACTGAGAATTTCCTACAACATTTAACATTCTAGAGGTCCAGATTATTTGACTGGCATAGGTTTAAGCTGTCCTGCCCAAAAGATCTTTTCTATTATCCTGTCATAATGTTTGAACATTCTTTCTGTATTTTTGCTAAGGCTGCCATAATAAAGTACTATATAGACTGGGTGGCTTGAACAACAGAAATTTAATTCTCTTAATTTTGGAGACTGGATATCTGACATCAAGGTGTGAGCAGGACTGGTTTCTTCTGAGGCCTCTCTCCTTGGCTTGTAGATGGCTGTCTTCTCCTCTACTTCATATGACCTTCCCCTCTGTGTCTGTGTCCTAATCTCCTTTTCTTGTAAGGATGTGAGTCACATTGGATTAGGGCCCACCCATATGGCCTCATTTTAATTTAATTACCTCTTTAAAGACCCTATCTCCAGTCACATTCTGAGATACTGGGGTTAGGTCTTCAACATATGAATTTGGGTGGGGATGGGGACACAATTCATACCATAGCACCTTCCTTTAAGAAGGAAGATTTTTAGTGTTTTTTTTTTTTCTCCAAACTAAAGATTTTTAGTTTTTGAGTATTTCCTACTAAAAGTCAGGTACTTTCATCCAGGGTAATGGTCTTTAGAAATAAGTTTGCACCTTATCTAGGATTATCCAGGTACATCAGTAGATACTCTTAGGAGGTTTTTTTTTGCTCTCTGACCAGTCATTGTCTTCTATGCCCATTCAGTGCCCTCAGAGTGAACTGGATGCTGAAACTGTGAAGAGCATTCTGGCTGAATACAAAATCCATAATGCTGATGTGACTCTGCGTAGTGATGCCACAGCAGATGACCTCATTGACGTGGTGGAAGGAAACAGGTACTGACTAAATGTGCCTGAGTTTGCATTTGAAGCCTTGTAATGGAAACAACATTGGATTATGAATCTGGCAAACATTGATTCTAACTCCAGTTGTGCCGTTATCTTAAATAATAGTGGGCCTTGCTTTCTTTAGCTGTAAAATGAAGGGTTGGTCTTGATTGCTGACATCCTTCTTTGCTCTGCAATTTGATCCTGATAATCTAATTGCTTGTTTCAGTTACTTGCTGTGAACTAAGCTATCCCCTAAGCTCTGTGTCATATGATGGTCGAAGAGGGTAGGTTCTCAATCTGCTCTCACAGAATTAATCCATCTGAGAAATCCTGTAGGCTGTTCTGCAGAACTGAGAGCAGACTGGCTGTGTCTATTTTCTCTAAGGGAACAGAGCTGAAACCCTATTCCATGAGACATTACTATTACTAGTATTTGAAATTAAATAATAATTGAAACTACTGTTAAAATTATTTCTGGCATTTTAAAATAAATAAATTTATTTATTTATTTATTTATTTATTGCTGCATTGGGTCTTCGTTGCTGCACGCAGGCTTTCTCTAGTTGCGGCAAGTGGGGGCTACTGTTCGTTGCAGTGCGCGGACTTCTCATTGCGGTGGCTTCTCTTGTTGTGGAGCATGTACTCTAGGCGCGCAGGCTCAGTAGCTGTGGCTTGCAAGCTCTAGAGCACAGGCTCAGTAGCTGTGGCACATGGGCTTAGTTGCTCCACGGCATGTGGGATCTTCCCGGACCAGGGTTCAAACCCATGTCCCCTGCATTAGCAGACGGATTCTTAACCACTGCGCCACCAGGGAAGTCCATTTCTGGCATTTTGAAAACAAATAAAAGCTAGTGCTTTGAGTTACGTGTTTTGGAAGTGAGGTAATTGAAGCCTGAGAAGTTGTGGCTTGCCTAATTATTAGTAACCTTAGCTGCCCTTTTCATTGAACATTAGGATTATGACATTGCTAGATGTTGTATTAAAAAAATTTTTTTTATTCTTTAAAAGTTATATTAGAAATATATTTACATTCTTACAGTTCATAAAACAACTCTGGGAACTGGACTCTGAGACTTGCCCAGGGACACATGTCTAGAAAGCGACAGAGCTGGGAATAAATTCATTCTTTGTGACTCCAAAGCTTGTGTTCTTTCCACTGCAGGATGCTTTCTCAGTAATTAGTTGCATGACTAGGGACTACGGCTTGAGTTTTGTTACTTCTCAACCCATAGTTCACTTTTTGGATGTTCTGCCTTATTTTGGTAGGAAGCTTTTTCTTTTTTTGGCTGACTTTCTTATGATCCCATTTAAGAGTCTCTGATTTGGGGTCCTGGGTGAGAGGGTGCTGATAATCAGACTGACAGTCTTGTCCACAGCTCCAGACTCACATACTGTTTTTCTTCTACAGAGTCTATATCCCCTGTATCTATGTGTTAAATAAGATTGATCAGATCTCCATTGAGGAATTGGATATCATCTATAAGGTGCCTCACTGTGTACCCATCTCTGCGCATCACCGCTGGAATTTTGATGACCTTTTGGAAAAGATCTGGGACTATCTGAAACTAGTGAGGATGTAAGTCTTAGTGGATAGGGTAATATTACTGTAGGATTTAAATCAGACTGTCCTAAAATGATACCCTCTGGAGCTCATTAGCATAATCTATTTTTGGAGATATAAATAAGTTAATTCCTGTCATCTGCGAGGCTATATTGAGGGCACTTTCTTCCTCAAGATAGAGGTTATCTGGGTCTGATCTCCGGGGTGATGGAGGGTTGATTTGCATTCACACATGAAATATTCCAAGAAGTAGGCAACCTCTGTTCCCTCTGTGTTCTAGTTACACCAAACCCAAAGGCCAGTTGCCAGATTACACATCCCCAGTGGTGCTGCCTTACTCCAGGACCACAGTGGAGGATTTCTGCATGAAGATTCACAAAAACCTTATCAAAGAATTTAAATAGTAAGTATCGTGGGCCCATGGTGCCTTCTTTTCCCTGTGAGCTACTGGTTCTACTAATAATTCTTAGGATAGTATTATAGAAATTAGGCATCAGGAGATGATGCTTGCTTGGTTAGAACTTTGCAGTGTCTTCTTAAAACCATGCCAGCTTGGAGCAGGAAGAACCCTAAAAGCCTTTTCAGGTTGGGAGGGCTGACAGTACAAAGTGCTCTGACTTTCTCTTTTTAATTCGTCTTCCTCTTGGCAAACACAAAATGTTAATTCTTCCTGCCAGCATCATACTGGGCTTCACTGGGTACTGAGGGTCTCTCTAAACTTTTTGCATGACTAAATCCCCCTGATCTTTCTCATACTCCTCACTGCTGATACAGGTGGATTTTTTTTTCCCCCCCACAATGTGTGGCATGTGGGATCTTAGTTCCCTGACCAGGGATTGAACCCATGCCCCCTGAATTGGAAGCACGGAGTCTTAACCACTAGACCACCAGGGAAGTCCCGAAAAATACTTCTTTTAACATCTTATTTTGAACTAATTTTAGACTTACAGAATAGTTGCAAAAATAGTAATAGAGTTTCCTTATATTCTTCACCCTACTTTTCCTAACATTATCAGCTCACATAAGCATAATACAATCATCAAGAACAGAGGTTAGCATTGGTACAATATTATTAACTAAACTATAGACCTTATTTGAATTTTAATACCTTTGCTACCAGCATCCTCTGTGTTTCAGGAATCTACATGGGATTTTAGCTGTTACTTCTTCCTAGTCTTCCAGTCTCCCAGTACTATTTCCTTAAGTCTTTCAGTGTCTTTGATCTTGGCCCTTTTGAAGAGTATTGATCAGTTATTTTGTAGAATGTCCCTCACTTTGGGTTTGTCTAATGTTCTCTCATGATTGAAGTGAGATTATGCATTTTTGGTAAGAATACCACAAAAATGATGATGTGTCCTCAGTTTGCATCATATCACCGGATTCATGATGTTGATGTATCTTATTATTTTTTTAAAAAAACTTATTTATTTATTTTTGGCTGCGTTGGGTCTTAGTTGCTGCACGCAGGCTTTCTCTAGTTGCGGGGAGTGGGGGCTACTTTTCATTGCAGTGCATGGGCTTCTCATTGTGGGGGCTTCTCGTTGCGGAGCACGGGCTCTAGGCGTGCAGGCTTCAGTAGTTGTGGCTCGTGGGCTCTAGAGCGCAGGCTCAGTAGTTGTGGAGCATGGGCTTAGTTGCTCCGCGGCATGTGGGATCTTTCTGGACCAGGGCTTGAACCCATGTCGCCTGCATTGGCAGGCAGATTCTTAACCACTGTGCCACCAGGGAAGCCTGATGTTGATATATCTTATTGATGGTAATATTTACTTTGATAACTTGGTTATGTTGGTGTTGGCTGGGTTTCTCTACTGTAAAGATACTGTTCTCTCTTACTTGATAAATGTCTTGGGGAGGTACTTTGAGACTATGAAGATCTGTTTCTCTTCAGATGTTTACCTGCTGATTTTAACATCTATGGTGGAGCTTGTCTGCACATTTATTGCTGTGTTGTTTGCTTAATGGTGATTCTTTATTTCCCTCTTTCATTTTACATTTATTTATTGGAATTCTATTGTGAGTTACAGCTAGCTCTTCTCCCCTGTTTATTAATTTAATTCATAATTTATTTATATTAGTATGAGCTCTTGGATATTTATTCAATGGTGTTATAATCCAATCCTGTCATTATTTTGTCACTCAAGTTGTTCCAGCTTTTGCCATTAGGAGCGCCTTCAGATTGGCTCCTGTGTTCTTTTGATAGGCTGCCATCTTTTTTTTTTTTTTTTTAAACATTTCCTTACCTTCTGGCACTACTAGATGTTCCTGATTCATAGTGATTTTTCCTACACCAGCCCTGAAATCAGTCACTTATCCAAGAAGCCTGGGTTTACGAGATCTGTGTGCTAGGCATCCTCATTGTTAGTGGGCTGTTGTTGCTTGTAGGCCCTCTTAGCAGACAGAGGTAGGAAATATATGTAAGGATACTAACCTGTACTTACAAGTACATCTGTATTTCTTTATCTCTCTTGTTTTATGTATCTGTCTATTTAATTTACCCATCCATCCTTATCTATCTATATTAAGAACCATCAGTTTATTTATTGTTACCTCTGATTCCAGTTCAACACCACAGGGTTCATTTTAGCCTTCTCCTTTTTCTTATTTTAACTTCTCTCTCCAGCAGTGAGAAACGTGGCTGTCATTATCTATAATCTACTTATTTAATTCTAGTATATATAAAAAGTAGTTCAGACCTGCAACCTATAATTCTGTGAGAAATATTTTAACTAACTGAATTACAGTATTTATGAATAATTCTTCTTATCTTTACAGGCTGAAATTTTAAAAATTGTTTTAAAAACAAGAGAAAATAGAAAATAATTGTAGAAAATTAGGAAAGCATAGAAATAGTTTTTATTTTATTTTATTTATTTATTTATTTATTTATTTATTTATTTTTGGCTGCATGGCATGAGGGATCTTAGTTCCCTGACAGAGATCGAACCCATGCCCCCTGTAGTGGAAGCGTGGAGTCTTAGCCACTGGACTGCAGGGGAAGTCCAGAAATAGTTTTTAAAATATTAATACTTGTTTCTGACCCTAAGAATACTGAAAGAGTGAAGTCCTTTATTAAGCTTCACATTCCTTTTATCAAAAATAACTGTATCCACACACAGGTGCTAATTTCTGCTGCCCTCAAATCATTATATTTTGGCACATACTTGAATCAGTGAAGGAGAATCTTGGGAGAAGTTAGACATTTTCTTTTTTCAAAATTTATAGATTTCTGGATAGTTCCTGCCTTCCATAGTAACAGAACACTGTTCAAAGCCTCTGAATTGTAGCTTAACCAAGGAATTAAATGAAAGGGGAGAAAAATATTTTGGAGAAGAGACATATGAAAGCAAATAGAATTTTATTTGGTCACTATTTTCCTGTTTTTGTTTTTAAATTATTGCACAAATAGCATTTTAACTGTCTTAATAATAAAAAAAAATTCAGCTTTAGGCCTACTAATTATGACGTGTCCCTGTTGCATTCCCTTTGTGTCCTTGACCACATGCACACATCCTTTGATAATTTACTATATAAATGTTTCCTCTGTGTTATAAGATTTACATATATAATTTTTATAACCATAGTTTTCCTATCTTTTGCTACTTATGTACGTTTCTAGTCTTAACGCACAGACCTTTCCCTTTTTCTTTAATCCAAAAGTAGGATTAATGATTATATGGCTTATGATATGTTTTGCTGCATTGCTTTCCGAAAGGGCTGAACCTGTTTACATTTTGCCATCAGCAAAATACAAGGCACTGACTCTATTGCAGGCATTGAATTTGACTGCTAAAAATTAGTTTTCTAACTTAAGATAGTAAAATGGTTACATTGCATTTATCTTGCTTGTTAGTACATTTGAAAGATTTTATATATATTTGTTTTACTAATGGTGATGTATCTGTTCTTGTTATTTGTTTATCTGTTTTTTAAAAAAGTGAAATCTTGTTTAGTGATTATCTTTTGGGGAGAATATAGATTTTTAAAGCAAAGATAATATAAAAATAATATGGCCAACGTTTTCTACCCCTTGGTACATAGTTCTTAGTCTCTGTGAGGTTGGTCTCAGTGTCTTGTTCACTCATTGAAGCCCATGGATAAAAATTACCTTCCTATATTCTAAGAAATCAGGAGACCTATCAGTTATGGTTGCTTGATAGGGAAGGAGAGTTTTCCTAGTTTGGCTGAGGAAGGAGGTCCTACATTTCTTATCAGTACCCACTGATGGTTTCAGTAGACCCCATAAAAACTGGTATTCTCTAACAGTCTGTAACTGACATTGCATTTGTAGGAATCAATTTCCAATCAGTTATTTTAGGGTTTTTCTCTATTACAAACCTATGCTTTCTCCTTTTAATTTTAAATTAGTCTTGTCATACTTCTCATTTGTATTTTTTCTCTTTGACTTTCATAAGTTGGCTTTGGAGCAAGAGGAACCACACAACTTGCGAAAATCTTTGCCACTTTTTATGTGAAGGCTCCAGTGTGCCACACTGCTTGGGAAGCTAAAGCCTTTGGGCTTTGACTGGGGACAGGGGACCTTGGATATTGCAGGCCTTTGGCTCTTAAGAGCTGGAATGCTAAATCTGAGCAGAAAGTGGCACCTAGGTAGATAGAAGCTAGGTGATTATTTACACTAACTGTTCTTTTTTTCCCTCCATACAGCGCTCTGGTGTGGGGTCTCTCTGTGAAACACAATCCTCAAAAAGTGGGTAAAGACCATACGTTGGAGGACGAGGATGTCATTCAGATTGTGAAGAAGTGACACCATCCCCTTCACCATCTGCCGGGCCAACCATGGCAGCTTTCTCCATGATCAAACACCTGACTCCAAGCCCTTCCTGGCTTTGGCAGCCACTGGATCAGGATACAGGGGAGGGAGATGGAGGCACCCAAATTGGAACTTCACTTGGCTTAACTTGGTGTCACCTTGTATGTTGAGCTGCATAAAGGATCTGGTAGGCCAGCCAACTATGTACAGTTCATGTGTCATTGTCAGAATTTGTCTTGAGAAGGACTGAATGAGGATGGGTATGTGTAGTGAGGCAGCTGCAGAAGGAGTACTTGGGAGCTTGGTCTTGTATGTGAAATGGGTAAAAATGTGGCTGCAACATCTCACTTGATGGTTAGTTGTGAGAAACCCTTTCAACTCAGTGTGGGTTTTGGTCCTTTCAGGTGGTCTTTCCCAGATGATACTGGAGAAAGGAAGGACTTGATGTAAGTTAACTGATTATTCCCTGCAAGGCTAGCCATTTTGGGAGATGGTGTAGTGTGGTGGTTGAGTAAAATACTCTGACCAGGCACATCAGGCTTTGAATGTCAGGCCCACCTCTAATTAACTGTGGAATCCTGCATAAATTACTCAATCTCTATAAGCTTCAGTTTTCTCATGTAACATGGAGATGGTAATAACACTTACCTTCTAGAGTGGAGATTCTTAGTATTAAGAGAGATGGTACTTGTAAAATGCTTACTAGCACAGTATCTGGCATATACGTACTTGGTGAATGTTGCCTCTTGTTTTCACTGGTTCCTTTCCTTTAGTTAGGGCACAGCTGTGTATCAGTGTTGGGCTGAAAGTTGAGCTGAACCATGCTGCCAGCTGGGCGCCGCTAAGTGTCTCCCTTCCCATAGCCCAGCCCTTCTCCTGAACTCCCATGGCAGCCCTGGCCCCAACCACATAACCCGAGTGAAAGCATGGAGGCAGAACATTGCAAGTGAGGCAACCAGTGTGATCAGAGCAGGTTTGTGGGTACACATATGTATGGAGGTGGGAGGTTAGGTTATAAGGAGGGGTGGGGTCAAGACTACTTGAGAGGGTACTAAGGACATAATTAGAGGTTTTAGACTGGGAATAAGGAATTTAAAGGGATTGCCTTGATAATGCGAAATTGACTGGCAGAAATCTTTGTGTGCTGGACTGGACTAGTGAGAATATGGGGAGAGGGAGGGAGTGGGCATATAGCTATAGAGGAGAAATCTAAACTCGGTAACTGACTGACTTGCTCTTTGGAAGAGAAGTCAAAGATTATTTCAGTATGGATTACAGGGATGATAGAGAAGGGTAGTCCCTGAGAAAATCGAGACGGGAAACAGATTTACAGGAAGACAGAGTTTGATTTTAGATGTAGTGAGCTAGAGCTTCTAGCAGGTTGTGAGGAATGAGGATGTGGGATTTTCCACATAGTCAGCCTTTTCCAGTACCTGTTACTCCTATTACCTTAGTGACAGTTGTTTCCCTCTCATAGTCTTCCTAGAGCCTGGGTTTAGCACTGTCCCCACAGCCAGGAGATAAGCCTCTCAGGCCTGGTATCCTAGTCACTTTGCAGGGCGTAGACCTTGATATCACTGGTACATTCATGATAGAGGCCATAATTTAGAACCTACCCCGGCTCTTCAGAGAGACATTGGCTTTCTGAGCTATGGGATTTCCAGCAAGGTTTACTTTCCAGCCAGGGCATATATTGGGTTTTGGGGGAATCCTCAGATTCACTTCCATTGGGCAATGAAATGCCAGGATGTTGGGGAGAGAAGGATGCTGAAATCCAAGTTCATCCAAGGCCTCAGGATGTGCTTTGAACAGGCCTTGCTTCCATCATTCAACACCCTCCCCTTCCCCCATCGGTGGCCCCTGGTGTTTGAGGAGAGCATTACCCTACCCCTCCTTTCTCTCCCTTTTGGGCTCAGACTTGGGAGTTCTGGGAGAGAGGTACAGTCTTGTATTAGGAATGCTGCCTGGGTCTGGCCACCAAGGAGGGTTATTCCTATAGCGCAAAGCTTTCTCTTCATGAACTCCAACACTAGAGTTGTTTGGCTATCACAGCATGGCTTGAATTTCCTGTGAATTTCCATTTTTCTTTCCTAATCTTTTATAGCACAGCTAATCAGACTCACTATCCTGTGCCATTAACTAGTTAGAATGCTTTTAGCTGTGTTTAATAGCAGACGCTAACTTAACCAGCTGCAATGGAAGAAAACTTTGTCTCTCACATAAGTTTTCTGGAGCTCAGATGGGCTTATGGTAGCTGGTATGTCATTGAGGATCCCAATTCTTTCCATCAAGCTACTCTTGTCCACTGCAGTTTGTTGGCTTTGCTGGGCAGTTGGCTCCCCTCACTGTCGAAGAATGTCTGCTCAGTCCCAGGCTTTATATCAGTATCTAGAGGATACTAAAGAGGGCTGAGTCTTATCTTTTGGGGAAGCCATTTCCTAGAAGCAGCCCAGCCAATTTGTCTCTGTGTCTCATTCCCATTCTTGAACCAGTTGATAAAGGGAATAGAACTATTGAATCAGTTTACTCCAATAAGTTATCTTCATTCCTGGAGTTTGTCTCTTTCATTCAGGCCAGTGGACCTGACCTCCCATCTTAAGAGCCTGGCTTATAAGATACTTAACAGCTGTCTCCTGGAAGAAGGCCTGGCTGTACTTTCCCATTTTTTCCCCCTACTTCTCATTGATTACTAACTTCCCAAGTACTGGCTGCTCAACTGCTTCCTTGGGGGCGGGGGCACTATTCTTTCCTACCTGACCCCCCTCCTTAACTTCCACGAGGTTCTCTGTGGCCCTCTACCTTTTTACTTTGAGGAGGCCTTGCACATCCTTCCAGTCTTGATTGCTTTCATGCCTGCTAGACTTCCCAAAGTTGCTCCATGTAAGGTATCTTGTTAGCTGAGACATCATGTCATCAAGTCCTCCTGCCCTTACTCTATATCTGGCTTTTAGCTCCTGAAGACTGCATTAACTTCTTTTGCCTCTACTCTTCCATTCACCAAAAGTTTTAAGATCTGTGCCGTTTAGCTTCTGCTGTGCTATTCTTAGCAACACTCCTTTATTTCCTTCTGGCTCCATCTCACCAGTTATTGGCTAATGGCTTTGCCCTCTGCTTGGTGCCTGCATTTGTTCATTTCTGTCATACCAGCTTCTAGTCTGAAAAGGAGGCCCTCACTGGCAGCTTCAAGCCAATCCTCCCCACTCTACACCTATTAACTATTGGTTCAACATGAAAGGGAAGGTGAAAGGACACACAGGAAAGATGGAATTAGATTCAGGTGTTGTGTTCTGCCACTGTTACTTCAGATTGTTTTCCAGCTTTTGTTTATAGAAACAAAGCATTTGTGAGAATTCTAAACAGGGCTTATTTCTGAAGTTGAAGAATCACTCAGCAAATCCTACTGCAGGGAGGGAGGGCGGGCTAATGAAGTTGAAGTACTAGGAAGAGACAGACCTCATGCTCAGTTCACAAAGCCAGGTTTGGTTGAAAAGCAACCTGCTTTCTTGTGTTCCTGGAAGAATAGGGCAGGGTGGGCAGCTCCAGGTTTATAGGCTGCACCCTTAACACTCCTCAGGCTGTTTTTCACCCTTGTACTCAAAATCCACCCATCTTGTTCATTTCACCTGTGAATCAGAGAATGGCCTGTGAATCAGAGAATGGCCTCATTATTTGACCCTCTAGTATGAAGTCAAAGTAGCTTTGATGGCCCTAAATAGACAAGTATCGAGATACTGGGTGAGTTAACTTGAGGAGCTCAAGAAGATTTGTCACCTCAGATTGGTGGGACTAAAAAACCTTCAGCGAGGAAAGGGGACTTGAGGCCATAGTTAGAGTATTATAGTAGAATCCTTTTCTCCAGTGTTGTGCATGTAGTTAAGATGAATAATTAAAATAATTGTGAGCTGAGGAATGAGGTAAAGCACACAAGAAATCAGTTAACACAGGCACCAGAGTCTTGAGGGAAGTTTTATATGGAAAAAAATTATGGATTGAATCAGAACTCTAAGGCCCCATTTTTCCCTATAGGGGACTTTGACCTGGAGAACAGGAAGGCAACGAACTGTTGACTTTTACCCCAGTAAACAAATTGTTTCACTAGGTGGGTTTAATTTTAGAAATTGCACACCATCATCTGGTATTATTAGCCACAATCAATACTACCAGTAAGGTCAGCCCAGCCTAAACTGGCCCATTGGGGTCTTTAAGGCTCAAGAAAGAGGGCCATAGCTTCCTTCTCCGAAATGAGAGTTCAATTCCATGAGTTTTAAAGAAAAAACTTAAGATAATTTCCCTCAAAGAACCTAGTGAAGAGGAAGGGATTCAGGAAGAAATAAACACAACAATGCCATTCACTTCATTCACACACTTAGCATATGCAACTTTAATCAACCAAAAGAAAAAGTCCCAAATGTACAAGTGAAAAAAAATCCATACTGTTGACACAGGCTTAACTAATATCAGCTACTTTTATGTACAGCTGTATAAGTTCAAAAAAGCTATCCTATATGTATGTACAAAAGTTGTTTATACACAGGTCTGTACATAAGGGTCTATACATTTATTTCCTCAGAACCCTTACGGTGCCACCTTTTGGTGAAGACACCAACACTTCATTCACATATCTTACAAAAAAAGACTGTTTCCTGTATTCAGGACTGACAGCACTGCATCCTGTATTCAGACCATGTAGGCTCCACTCGATTGGTTAATAAGTTCCTTCCATCATAATGCAGACAACACCAGGTGCCTGGGTGCCCTTAAACAGCTTCGCACAAAGTGCTACAAAGTAAAAGCCCATAAACCAACATGAGATGAGGAAGCAGAGTCCTGACCAGGGTGCCACCAAAAGGTCCAGGCTTAGACAAGCCTGCTGCCCTGCTCACTGTCGGTACTCCAGTTCATCTACACTGATGACTTTGGCAGGCATGGAGGGCAGGGGCTGCTGTAGCACATCTGAGCCAAACCATTTGGCAAGGCCCACGGGGGAGCTGCTCCTCTGGCTGGGGCGGTGCTCTAGCTGGGAGTGCATATGAGGCAGGCCTGACCGGCTGGGCACATTCTGAGGCGTCGTCTGAACGCTGACAGCAGCTGCCTGGGAACCAGACCCTGGAGGATGAAGAACTGTGGCGATAAGAAAGAAGGTTATCATTCAGAGCACAGGGAGGGGAGGCAGTTCTCTAGCAGGCCCTGCTTCACTCAAATCCTATCCATGAAACTCCAAACAGAATTCTTTACCATGTGATTGATTCTAGGCTTCTTTAGGAAATTCCTTTGCAAAATGCCAGAAGACAGTACCTTGGAAAGCTGAGCTATTCAGAAGCAATCCATATTGAGAGCCCATCCTAGATGACATGCCTACTACTTCCCAAAACAAGCAGAAGCAATGACATAAGCTGGTGAGAGAGCATCTACTCTCGGCAGTCCCTATGCTGAATCTGTCGGAAGGATTCTCAGCCTCCTCTCCTAAGAGGCAAAGGGACAAAAGGAAAAAAAAAAAAAAGCCAGAGCACACCTGGCTCTCCCACTGGCTTCACAGGAATTCCAAATCCCACAGAGGTCGGTTTACTTCATCCTATTCTCTGATTACACCCTTATCCCAGTCTTGCTAGGGTGAATGGTCAGTGTCATTTTATCCCCTTCACTGGAAACTGGTTCAAAAACTTTAAGCCTGAGCCCATCCTCAGCTCACCTGGCCCATTTCTGAACCTACCTGAGCGCTGTAGCTGCTGTTGCATCATTGCCAGATGCAGAGGTGTCCCAGGACGAGGGTTTAGGAGAGGGTGACTAGTGGCAGGTAAAGGGTAAAAGGGTTGACCCAGGATTGGGCCAGATAGTCCCTGTAAATGAGTCAGGTCCATCCCAGGAGGAAGCACACCTATTGGGCAGAAAGAAGAAACTGGTGAGAAATAATCTACCTGGAAATTTTCAAGCCTGACTATAGTTTTGCTAATCAGAAAGTTTATTAAGAATGAAGAATGCTCAATGCTAGGTTCCTAATCTTTTAATTGACTAAGGGATAGATCAGATTGGACCCACTGGTTAAAATGGAAAAAACCTAGTAACATCTTTTTAGGGATGAAAACCTTCATCAGTTCTAGCAACTGTCATCATGCCAGGTCAGAAACTCACCAGCTTGGAGCAAACTTGGAAGATGCTGTGGATGTACTCCCTGGGCCAGCATCCTTTGGACCAAGCCTGGGTGAAGCTGGTGAGCAGGCCGAACGATGGGGACATGGGGGACAAGGGGGACTTGGTGGACAGGGCGGAGAAAAGGTGTTCCTGGAACTGGGGATGCCAAGGTGGGTGTTTTTCTCCCAGTTGCTTTAGGTCGATAATCTTGTTCTTTGGTGTAACGATTGGTCTGGGATAGTGGGGTGGAACATGAAAACCGCTGTAGGGTTGATAGTTTGGGATTTGTAGTGGGAGAAGAGTCTCGATCAACAGTGGGCACAGAGCTGGATGACAGGAGGTTCTCTGTAAGGATCCAGAAAGAGAATATTTTGGTATTGGCAAACTTTTCTCAAACACATTGTCCTCCCAATGATCCAGTAACTCATTTCTTAGAAAGCTCACAATCCTTATTTGATCCCCTCAACAGATTTAGAGGATTGCATCGTAGGGACCATCGTTTGGCCTTATGAACAGGCCTAGTCAAGGTCATGGGTAGTTAAGGACAGACCTGGGAGTAGACCCCAAGTTTTCCAGTCTTCCAACACCTTGCTGCAAGAGTTTATTTTTGCTACACTCTAAAAAACCAAAGACTCTGAAGTTGTAAATGAGATAACTTTTAAGAAGCCCACATCTTTGTTCTTATAATCTTCCCAATCCAGGAATAGCTATGGGCAAGCAAGCCTGGCATATCGGGTCTGGTGGTCTAACTCAGTTGGGCACCCTGGTCTGCCCATATGCCTGTGGTCTGCATCTGTGTGGGAGCTAGTCCTGTCCTAGTCAGCTCCTTGGGATTAACACGCTTTCTAGTCTAAGGGGAAAATCAAGTGAGTAAAATTATGCAAATCCATCACAACAGAAAGCTTAAAGAGTATTTATAGTCTGGTGAAGGAATCTGAACTGCCTTTTAGTAGGACCAACGGGATTTCCTTTTTTTTTTTTTCCTCAGAAGCTTTCTCACAGGCAAAAAGCTCTCAGACCAATACTCTAGACCTATGTAAACCTCACTCATTAGAATGTTTCACTATGTCCTTAAAATCCCAACTGTGCAACCCCTAAAAACCTCTTACATTTTCTACATATTTATAAAAGGCTCTCACACACCTCCTATATGCTTCATCCATTGCACAGATTTTATTGGATGATTAGTCTCCACAGACTGGAGAGAACCTTTCAGAAATAAACCTGGTTGAACTTTTATTAATTTGCCAAATAAATGTACTAATAATTCAAGCCAAAATAAGGATCCTAAACTAATGCTTGTTCTTCCTAATACCAGCACTCATGCCTGCCACTGTTAGATTGGTCAGAATTTCAAGTGGCTTAAGTAACTGTGAGCTGGTCCAACCCTTCTCACTGTTAGACACAGAACTGTGGTCCAGAGCAACCAGGGGTCTTGCCCAGGGCTTTGCAGGCTGATGCTCTGTCACATACTTTATTGGGCAGTACATGCTCAACAGCTCTGCAGTACCTTCACTGGGCTTCTGAGTGTCCTCTTTACTGTCACCAAGAGCTGCTTTTCCAGATGCTGGCTCCTCCTTGCTTTTCTCTTTGCTCTCGTACATCTTACGAATCACTGAGGTAGGAGTGAAGGAAGGAGAAAGCTGCAGAGAAAAACAGTATTAACACATTCTTTAAATGCCTTTCCTAATCAACTGGCCAACTACTGAAGCTGAAGAGTCCCCTTCTGGCTACATGTGGCAGAAGCCAACTCCAACGTTCTGGTCTCTAGCTGCTGGAAGAAAAGCAACAGGATGGGCCAAATAGGCGGTGGCCCAAGTGCACCATCCCATGCTCACAATTTCATCAAAACCTAGATTTAGCTCTAGCATAAAGGTAGTTGAAGCACAGAAGCTTCAACCTACCTGTCTGCGGTGATGGGGATCTGCCTATGCAGCCTCTGCTTCAGGATTAGGCTGGGAAGGGGGAAAGAACATGGCCAGAAGTATACCCTGAAACAGCAGCCCTCCCAGCTAGGAAAAGGACATTTCAGCGACAACCACAGAACCTAAATTTCTCTATACTCCTAATGTTTCCCATCTTAACCTGGCTGCCAGAAAATCCACAATTATCTTCTTAAAGGTCTCCTCAGCCACCAGTACTCACTATTTGGGGTCATTTGTTCCCACCTCTTTATTGCCTACTTTTACACTGATGATTTTATTATGCATGCAACTTTTCTCATTAAACAACCCCAAATCCTCGATGACAGAAGACAGGGCATGAATTATGAACAGAAAAGCTCTTAGATCCTGCCTTCAGGGTGCTTGGTGCAAAGACCCACTTGAGGTCCTGAAGTACAGAGCAATAGTCTTTTCCCCTTATCAGCTTTGACTAGGTGATAAAGGTGTGTGGGGGGATGAAACCTAAAAAAGGTAAATAATGCTGGTACACGAGTCGGCTGTAAAACTTGACTTGTCACCACAAATAAGCAAACCTTTCTATCCCGGCCTTAACTTGTATTGAGACCTGAATCTGAATTTGTGAACTCCCACCATGTTTCTCTGGACTTCCCATGCTCCAAGCCCAGTCACCTCACCTCCCATCCTTACCCCTGTCCTCCCCTGCTCCCCACTCCAATTCTTCATTCGTTTGAACATATCACACCACCCCGTATGCTCTGGCCCTTACTTGTCTATCTGCTGGCACACACTTTCCCCAAGGTAGGGGCTTCACTAGAACTTAGAATCCTAAGAGTTAGACTGTATCCTGAGAGGGGAGGACCTAATAAATAGGCAGGTATAAAAGTCTATTAAATCACTGACTCCTGTGGAAGGCACTCAAGGACATTTTGGGGTACACAGTGATCCAACATAGGCACAACCAAACAGGGAGAGGCCTAGGAGTCATTCACAAAGGCAAAGGTCACTGACCATGCTTGTGATGGAGGCGGCTGGGGCAGGGGAAGAGGAATTCCCTCCGTGCACAGGTGCTGGTGACTTGGTCACTCGCGGTTGCCTGTGAACAAATCAATTATCAGTGTGAGCCCCAAGCTGCTCAAACTCCAAGTTCTAAAACCACATAAAACTCAAGGCCAGCCTAGGAAGCATCCCATTTCCTTTCTTCAATTCAATTTCCCAAGCATTTAATAAGTGTTTAACATATGCAAAACCATGTGCTAAGTTCTGAGGAAAGACAAAAGCTTAATGATACATGGTCCCGGGCCTTGCAAGAACTCTCATCTAGTGGGGGAGATACTTAATAACCTAGGGCAAACAAGGCATGTCAATATTAGGGTACCAACAAAGTACAATGGGAAAATGAGGGGTAGAAGGAATGAGAAGATACCCCTACAATGCAGGGACTTTGCAAAAGCTTCTCTTGGAAGGAGCTGCATTGAGTGTGCCAATGAGAAACTACGGACGGAGAACAATGATTCAGGTAGAAGGAACAGGTACAGGGACTCGAGAAGGCCTTGGTAATGTAGGGTTATCCAGGGCTAGTGTGTAGTTTACTTGCTGACTATTCCAGTGAGGTAGGCTAGGGAGGGCCTTTATTCTGTAGGGCAGGCTGTGCTCCAGAAGGTAGGGAGCAACACTGAGTAGGCACAGTGGCTGGCATAGAACTGAGGCTCTGTGAGACACTGGTTCAAGTCAAATAGAGCACCAAGACTTTGAGCTATTTTAGGACCCAGTTACGTGCAGCATTCCCTGCTACTCCTGGTCTACACACAGGGTTGGTCCCAGGCTTCCCAAATAAAGTTTAAGAGCAGACTTCCCTTCTCTCCCCAGACATCCTACTTATTCTCTCTTAACTTGGAAGAAAACAGGAAACAGTTGATCATGACATAAACAGGCTGAGAGAAGAATGAACTATGTGAGCTCACTGGCTAATCAAAGCTTCACTGCATTTCAGCCATGTCAGACCTTGTACTGCAAAGGCCAAAGCTCCAAGTATAATCAATGATTCTGGAAGTTCTCTGACTCATAAGCAGATGGGAATCCTAAACTCATGGCTTCTTTCCAGTCTGTACCAGGTAAGCCCCAGTGCTGCCACCCTGAGACTCTGAGTATGACGACAAGGGGAGAGAGAGACAGTAGTACTCTGGGTGACTAAGAGGTAACCTCCAATCTGGTGGTTCTGCACGACCTATCATTTATTCCTTCTGATAAACATATTTGAGCACCTACTATGTGCTAGACACTGTTCTAGGTGCTGGGGATACAGCAGTAAACAAAACAAAAATCTCTGGCTTCATTACATTGTGTTTGCAGGGTAGAGGGGTTACTATGGGCAGGGAGACAGAAAAAAAAAAATGCTAGAAGGTGATAGGTTCAATAAAAAAGTAAAGCAAGGCAAGGAGAAACCATGTCTGTTGGGGGACACAACTGTGTACAGGGTATTCAGGGAAGGCCTGCCATTTGATCTAAAAATTGAAGGCTCCACTGACAGTGACTTGGATCTACCTGCTAGCTTCAAGTTAAGTCACATTTAAAAAACCTAAGTTTCTGTATCTGTAAAATGCAGTTCTTTACCCCATCTACCTCACAGAGTTGTTGCCAAGAGCAAATTAAATTGTGGATATCAAAAGTGCTTTGAAGGTCAACAAATCGTTACGTTGTAGAGAGGAGTCCAGTGAAGGGGCTTGGCAGACCAGTCCTGAGCTCTCTGTTTAGGCTGAGGGCTATAGATCAGATACATTTATGCAAGGGAATGGGGTACTTACTGGTCCCAATGTTTTCTGAAAGTTTCAACATACAAAACCAGCTAAAGGAAGACACTGAGACAGCAATTTTAATAATCACATCAAAACAAATACAGCTTAAGTACCAAATACTATATGGGGCAGGAGTATAGTGTTCAAGGATGCACATTTTGGTGATAAAACTAAAAATACGAAGGTGGTGATTACTTTTAAAGACTGGACAATGGTCACTTCTGGAGAAAAGGGGTATTATCGAGATAAGGCACAAGGAGGGCTTCTGGGTAGCTAACAAGAGTTTACCTTACAATAAGCCATATATTTGCTTCATGCAGTTTTCTGCTTGTTTTATTTTACAATAAAAAAGAATAATATTGCTACCCTTTCCTCCCCAACTTATGGTTCATTTCATTTCACTACTTGTTGAAACTAGTGGAGAGAATGGGAGGAGAGTGAAGTCAGTAATCATTTGTTAACAGCTCTGATCAACAAACCTGAATCAAGGCACAGTTTGATACTCAACAAGGAATCTGAGGGGGAGGAAGCTAGGTATAGTTTTACTTTTCATCATTTCATAAGCATAACTGCAAATAAGTAGCTATGCTAGCTACATATGTAAAAAGGAATCCGTTAAATGAAAAATATAAATAAAATTATATAGGATGAAAAGCCTATGCCCCTGCACTAGAATTCAATCATACTATTTCCTCTACTGAACATTCGGGAGATGGAACTGTCACCATATATTGTATAATATGTCAGTGTGTAAAACAGAAGTTATACTATGGATAACTAATTTGCAAATCTCCACAAGGGTAGGATTGATAATTTACCTGTTTCTGAATCCATCTCTGGTTCTGTCCACCTGCGGTTTGCCAAAACCAGGCTGGTAGAAGTTTGCTGCCTGCACTGCAAGGTCATGTGGCAGGGCCAGCCCCTCCAAAGCTGCCTGTTGCAATTCTAGCTGGCTCATCTGCTGAACAGAAGTGGCAGAGGGGGGGTCAGCAGAAGAATGACAGTCAGTGCACTTTCTACAAAGGTCTCTCTTTGCTCTTTTGGAAAAGGTATGTTTAAGCAGCAGCTGAGAGAAATTAGATACTGCAAACCTGACTAAACTGTGCTGCCATCCACTGAACAGAATTTTAGCTATTTAAGTATGACATAATTTTACCAATTTTCTAGCCTTCACTGGGCTTGAGTTATAATTCAAAACCACTTCCAAGCATTGCAGCAATTTAATTCTCTATCCCACAAGCAACAATAAGGGTAAAAAGCAAGCAACAGATTAGGTTTGAGAAGGAGCTCAGCCAGACCTGGGCTGTGACAGGGCTCATGGGCTTGCGCATGCCTTGGAATGGATCTCCGAGAAGCTGCTGTGGTCCTGGTGTGAAACCTGTTGGGAAGGTTAAAGATTCAGTGCGTGTCAAGACAGCACCTGTCCCTCCAAGAGGCATTATCACCAATGCATGCTGCTCCTCGCTGAACACCATCTCTTTCAGGAAGTACTGATTTCCTGGGCTGATGATGTCTCTCTTCTTCTGTGCCCCACAGTGGGCTATGTGGACCTCAATCAGAGCTAATTAATGACTCAAACTGCTGGTATCTATCTTCCCAGCTAAGCTGTCAGCTTTGTTTCTTTCAGAGGCAAGACCTCTATCTGGGAGAGAATAGCTTTTCTAGCCAGTGATTTGGCCCATTGCAACCACACCAGCTGATACCAAAGCAGAGGCCAGTGCTCTGAGGTTCATAGTCTTTCCATTATATCTCCCTAATTGTGGAAAGATTACAAAAACTTCCTCCCAAGGTATGACTGGCAGGGGCCAGAGCAGCCAGCAGCCTAAAGTGGTCGCAGGTGCAGGAACACTGAGATTCTGTACAACACTTTGCTAAGACAGCTTTCTGGAAGTGCTTCCTCCATTCATGTTCTGAATTAGCCACAAGACCTCCCATTTGGTCGTGTACAACTTCACCAGGTTGGTGGAGAGCCACTACTCTGACTTATCTATTAAGGAAAAACCTAAGGAGCCAAATTAACTTTTCTAGATTGAATTCCCAAAATAAGGAAGATGACTAAAAAGCTGGATCCAATTTAGATCAACCTCAGGAGAAAAAGTACAAAACTGCAACATGAACCTATTTATCTAGAAGGGCAGCTGGATAATAAACTACCTTCCACATCTGTGTCCTTACCACCCCCTGAAAAAAGCATAACAAATTAACACATTTCTTTTTAAACTCTTCAAGGATACCCATGAAAAAGACTTTGCCAGTTTTAAGGGAGAGGTATAACCTAGGGGAAGGGAAGGGGAAATGATGACAGATAGGCATCTACGCACAAAAGCATTTACCAATTGGTGATGGTATTCTGGGACGAAGGTAATCTGCTGAGGCTGCTCTCGTCTGAAACACCTGTGACAAGGGAGGAGAAGGTGCTCTTTGGCCCAGTAAAGATGTCGTAGGCTCCAAGCTCCCCATAAGGCCACTCAGAAGATTGGAAGAAGCAGGTCTCTGAACAGGTGGACCCAGAAGTTCCTAAAGGCAGAAAAGTCACATCCTTGTGAACAAACCTAGTTCTTCCTCCTAGTCAGAGGTTGTGGATTAAATTCTGGAAGCCAATGGTGAAGCTCCCTCCTGCTGCACTGAAGGACTTGGCACATGTACATGCAACAAATTTCTCTGAACGTTCAGCTACCAACATTTCCTTTAAGTTAGTGCTACAGATACGTGTTAGATACTTTAAACTTCCATAGAAATTGCAAACCTGCAAAGTGGAAACCAAGCGCTTACTTCATCATCTTTTTTAGCCACCTCCCCACCCCACATTGAGGTTAACAAGCGACACAGAACTACGTCAGGCAGCAACATCGTATCCTTCGTTGCCGGGCAACATGGATCATTCTCTAAGGCCCAAAGGTGGACCACTACACAAAACCAGTTCGGAGGACTACTGTTCAGGACTCCAAGGCCTCGGTATAACATTGTGAAGTACCTGCAAGATGTTCTTAGGGACAGGCTGGCCTGGAATCTCAGCAGGGGACATCAAATGGCTTTCAAGCGTTCGCTAAAAAAATCAAAGGAAAACTGGTTTTAACCTTCTTACATACTTAACTCATAGATTAATTGGGGACCACAAGAAAACATAAAAACTCCCCAGGGAGTTGGCACTTAACAGCAGAATGATGTCCGTATCACAGAAAAGTCAGATCAACTTGTCCCACTCTCTCATCACACAGGTCCCAAAGATCTCGGAACAGAAAGAATTTTCACATGTACGTGCAAAGTCCACTCAGAGACCCTCAGACAAGGTCTTTTCTGTGGTAACCCTAAGTCCATTTTACTATTTCTAACACTGTGACCAAAAGAAGGGGAAAAGAAAATGGTGAAACAGGGGAACACTTATTTACTGAGAAGCCACAAGTAGGAAATTTTGATAATCTATAGATATTAATTTTCGAGGCAACCTTTGCTACCCATTGTCTTTAACAAGATTTACAGACCACAGATGGTATGAAAAACCTAGTAAACATGTGAGTTCGGCCAAAATTGTTATATTTCAGAGTTTCATATTTCAGGAAATTTAAACTTTATTATTTTTTAACAAGCTACTCCAAATGGGTCTCATATACAGGGCAAAATTCGTATCCTCCACTTTTAGCTCTTTTAATGCAGCAGCAGTTATGTTTTGCATCGAACTTGTATTACCTCTGGTGCTTCAGGACATCCTTGTGTCCATTTAGCTCTGCCTGAAGTGCTTTCTCTGTCAGTTTCCCTTCCACAAGCTGAACTGCCAAGGTCCACAGCAATGTCCTCGGGAGTGACAATAGCCCAAAGATATCCAAGTGTTTCATTGCTGGTTTTGGAATTGGAACTGACTGTAAATGATTTTAATAATATCTCCTCAAGAGTCATTTAATTCCATTTAACAAAAACAAATAGGCGGGCTTCCTTGGTGGCGCAGTGGTTAAGAATCTGCCTGCCAATGCAGGGGATACGGGTTCGAGCCCTGCTCTGGGAAGATCCCACATGCCGCGGAGCAACTAAGCCCGTGCGCCACAACTACTGAGCCTGCGCTCTAGAGCCCGCGTGCCACAACTACTGAGCCCACGTGCCACAACTACTGAAGCCCGTGCGCCTAGAGCCTGTGCTCCGCAACAAGAGAAGCCACCGCCATAAGAAGCCTGTGCACTGCAACGGAGAGTAGCCCCCGCTCACCGCAACTAGAGAAAGCCCACGCCCAGCAACGAAGACCCAACACAGCCAAAAATAAATAAATAAAATAAATTTATTTTAAAAAACCCCAAAAACAAAAAAAACAAATAGGCAACTTTATACTACATGGCTTACTATATTTGGAGGATAGCGTCTACAATTTAATTTGAAATAGAGTTTAGATTGAACCAACATGTCCTATTTTGGGGATAAACAATATGATTGAACCAAAACAGAGGCAGATCAGAAATAGTATACATAACACACACAGTCACAGTAACTAAAAGCTTGGAAGAATTCCATGACTTAAACAACAACATGCAAATCAAGTAATATTTTGGGATAATGCCTGGTGCACTTATTACATTATTTCCTTGTTGCTTTCTTTTCTAGGTTGAGTTTGTGTTACTCTTTGCCTAGCACCTTAAATTATATCATCCATTCCTTTATGCGTGTGTTTGAGGCTCATTCCCTCAGCTGAAGCCAGATATATTTCAGAGCACTGAAACCCCAACATCATACCAGTTATCCTCACAAATCCGGGTCAACTGTGTTAATATCAAACCCTAGAATCATATCTGAAACAAGATGTTCAAAAGCATCAGGTAAACTGTTGAATTCCCCTGCTCCCATTTCTTTACTTACACTAAAAGTGGCTATTTACAAGATTTGACCCCTACCACTGTAGTCAGCATGTAATCACCATGACATAAAGGTACTGGGTTGGCCAAAAAGTTTGGGTTTTTCCGTTAAATCACAGAAAACCCCGAATGGACTTTTTGGCCAACCCAATAACAAGAAAGCAGAACAGGATAGTTTGCAGTCCTGTAATCTGGTCCTCATTTGAAAGCATTTATATCTAGTAATTCTTTGCATGGAAATTATCTAAAGCAGCTTACAAGGAACACTCCCCTATAACTGGCATGGTGTGGTCAGATACACAGAAATAAGTCTACCTATCTGAGATGCCTCCTTTCAGAGGCAGAAAGTCAGGTAGGTAGGCCAGGAACAATGGCGTCTGTTAGGATCTAGCACTAAGAGCTGGTCAGAAAAGAAATATCAAAAATCAGCTGCCCTCTACTGGTACAAGGCACAATGAAACAGCTACTTCTCCCATGGTTAACCTGTAGTTCTCAGACAAGAAGGTGTCAGGAAAGACAAGAGGCAAAACTCAGTTTGGTAAATTTGCTATAACTTAGCAACTAGAGTAAGTCTATGTTTTTATTTATTATTCAGATTTACCATTTCCCTTTCACTTTGTATCATCAAGGGTTAGCAACAGTAACACATAGACCATGGCTGAGAGGCGACCTCTAAATGTGTTATGACAAAGACCAGTATGTGCTACACACCTGCATTTACTGACATGCAGTCACCTTGTAACCCAACTTCATGTCTAAAGGTGTTTTATAAGTTTGGAGTCACAGCTTTTTTTATTAGTAAATTAACAGAATGCAACTGTCTTGAAAAATTCATCTTAGATACTTTACAAATGATATGTATACCTGTCAACTGCCTAATCAAGAAAGCAAGTAATCTCAGGTATCTGGAAGTAATTAGAAGTTGTGAAAAGATTTTACTCTAAAAATATGGTAAGTTACTTTAACTTAAGTAGCTGAATAAACAGAAAACCTTCTCTGGAGCTCATCCCAAAAGGTATGTTTACACCTTATTTTTTTCAGCAGTGAGTTAAGATAAGCAAGTTATGTCTGAATCAATCGCTGTACTGTCATGCACAGTAACTACAGATTAACCACAAGCCTGCTTTTTCAAGTAACAAACAGTATAGCGATAATTAAAGAACACACAAAAGTAGCAAGGACCAACTGACTGCTAAAGAATTTCCAACTTACTCGGAATACCTTTTTTAAAAGCCATTTATTGGGTGGGAAGTGGAATAGAAAGAGGGAAAAGGAGAAAAGGTTGGGGTTTGTGCCAAATACTTACGCTGACTTTGGGCTGAGAAGGCAAAGTCCCACTTGCCTTCATGGTGCTCACTAGCTTGTTGAACGCAGTCATATCTCCATCTTTTCTGAGCTGTCGATTGCTGGTCACAGTACTCAGGGTCTCCTCTAAATGCTCTGCCATAAAGGGAGTTGAATTCTTCACCTGCTGGTCCACCTTCAAGCCCTTGAGCCCTGCTTCTACCTCTTCCACTGATAGCACAACCCCTGAATGTGCTGAAAGGTTGAGAAAGTCCAGGTTAAGAGAAGCAAAGGAATATGTGGTAGGAATTCTCTTTGTATACCATGATGGTTAAGGTGAAAATAATTTATTTCACAGTTGAAGTGAGGTTGCCAGAAAAGGCTGACACCAAAAATAGACAAACTGAAGGCACTGAGATCCTGCAGGAGGACTTCTTATAATGAGTCTTTTGGAGACTTATTACCAGGGACAGGAATCCCAGATGGCCCAACATGAGCAAGAGTGCTACCTGCACTATGGTTATTATATCACGAAGGTTGTATGTTGAGGGCTTAATAACCTAAGCAAGAACATAGCAGACTGGGGCAGAGGTGTGAGGAGCTGCCAAGTTATGCTCGGGAGGACTACAACATTCACGGGAGTGTTATACTCAGGCTCCAGGTAAGGAGGACGTAGAAGAAAAGTTCTTACCATGGAGCTCGTGATCCAGTGACTACCAGATTCTCAAAGAGGTGGTACTGTTTGATAAAAAGTTTTTTTGAAGAACATTAAACAAAACCCACCATCTATCTGACTTTTGATGAGATAGCAGTCTGTTAGAACCAATTCTGCCATTAAGACAGAGCATCCAAATGTTTCAAATATCTAAAGCAGACTCTAATAAAAACTTACAGCTCTCTTTAAGCTTTTCTTTATTTGCAGAAAGGCTGGAAAGGAGAGGTTTTAAATCCACTTTGGCTTTCTGTAGCATTTCTAGAATATCCACTTTATTTTCAGCATGGTCTTCTAATGGTATAGGAGCAAAATAATTCCCCGAGTTCTGTCCAGGAGAGAGGATGGCTTGTTCCAGACCTAGTATTGCAAGTAAATATATTCATAATTAATTGGTTCCAATAAAGCACAGAAACATATCTTCAACAGTATTAAAAGGACACAAATTGAAGGGTTTTTTCAGTATCCAGAAACCCTTTAATGGACCCCTGACTAATGAAGACAAAATGAACCATATCAGGGAAAGCTCAAGTCTACATCCAAGACCAGAACCTGAAGCAATTTTACCTGCAAGTCTCTCCAGCTCTTCATGCGGTGTTGACCCAAGACTGCTGGATCGGCTTCCTGATCGGCTCGGGTTAGAGAACCACCTACTGAATCGACTGGCAGAGACTGACCCTTCTCCCAAAACATCTTCTATCATCTAAAGGGAAAGATAAAGGAAGCTAAGACAATAGTTTCTAGGTGAAAAGGACAAGAAGGTTCAAATTTTAAGAAAGGGTCACTTACTTTGAAACTTCCTTTGATGCTGCTGACCTCAAGGCAAACACCCTCAGAACTTAGGATTCTGAACATCTTTAACTTTTCTTCCCCTCCTGGATCATTTCTGAGTAACCCAAACTTGGGCATAACTAACCATGTATTCTCTAAGCATATAAAGCAAAACCTCTGTGCCACAGAAAGTGTTCTGGTTTTCTATCTTTGCCTCATTAGAAAATCCATGAATGTTCTAAGAGGGTATAGTTTCAAAATCAAAATCAGCACCAGAGTAAAGCATTCCATTGCCAAGCTGATGAGTGACCTTCAACTAAGCATCAGGTATGGAGAGCTGATGAAAGAAAACCCTTGCTTCAGACTTCAGCATCCTCAAGGTTGTAATGAACATCATGAAATCCAATGCTGACAATTTCAGAACCCAAAAGCTAAAAAGTAGAGCTCATAAAGATCATATTTCCAAGTCATATTTCCTAGTCAAAGTCCAAGTCAGAATGTGAAAGATGAACTTTTAATTGATCTCTAATATCTGTTTGAACTTAATAGAAAGTTTTCAGGTGTTTGTTTTCTTTTAAATCTGACCTCCATAGTTTTTGGTTTAATAATAAGAGCAATTAAATGATGCACTATGATCAGAAGTAATTTCTTCAATGCTGTTTCATAACAGTAATTTCTATTACCAATCCTTTTTTCTTTTTTTTTCAATCCTTTTTAAAAACTAAATTTAAGCATTGAAAATGAAATTTTCAGTTGTACCCTATTATAAATCTAATTAAATATCCAAATTGATCTTTATGCAGTTCTCTTATCAATATTTAGAAAAGACAAGATAAAGCAAATATCAATCCAAAAATGAGGCACATCCTTGACAATAAGCCATAAACAGAAAGCAGGTTTTTCTGAAGGCTGGTACATAGATGACAGAGTTAGGGACTTTGTTTTATCTGAAGTCTAAAACCCCCAGTTTCTAGTCAAAGTTCAGCAGTGGAAGGTTAGATTTATTCTTTTATTCTTATCTGGAAGAATTTTCTCATAACACATACCCAATCTAAGCCACAAATAATTCTCTTGAACACAAGAATGAGACATTGATTACTTGTGGTACTTCTGTTTTCTTAGGTATTATTCAACAGTTTCAATCACATTCCACTTGTAGACTCTCATACCTTAAATAATGCTGACTTTTTTTTTCTTTTTTTTAGGGCAAAGACCGATTTTTTTTACTGGATTTGGCTTTGACAAGTACTGGCAAACCCTGCAGACACGAATACAAAATGATTGTAAACAAACAGGCCGTGCCAGCAAATGCTGACTTTCAAGTCCACTAATTTGCAATCATTAAATTATAGGAGAAGCATTATAAAGTGATGTTTCACTGTGAAAAATTGGGAATTGTACCCCAAACACAACCACCTAGGTGATAAACAGGAATTTTTAAAAGTAAAAGCTAGAGCTGTTTAAAATATTTTAATTTTGAAAAGAGTTTGAAATTTTAAAAATAGTAAAAATAGCTTTGCACTTTGTTTTTATTTCCTCTGATCATATTGTATAGGAAAAAAGCCAGAAGATACACAGGAGGAACATGAAAAAGTAAAGGAAGTGAATATAAGGTATCTGGACATTTTCTAAAGATCTGACAGTAAGTGTTAAGAAAGTCATTTCCATATTTTGATCAGTGACCAACTTTGTTTGTTAGAGAAGCTAAGTTTTATTATAGCTAAAACATAAGTAGAGACAAAGTCGCTTTTACACACCACTTACTAGAAATGCCAATTTCAAGAAGCTAGAGCATTTTGAACCCAAAAAGAATCTTAAGAGTTTATCTAGTCAGTCATTTTTTACCACAGAGCCAGCAGGGATACTCTAATACCAGTCCCTCCCTCCCCTTATGCACATTGGTACTCAGCTGACTGCTGCTACATCCCACAGCCTAAGCTAGTCAAGAAGAGGAGGCTGTGAACTGCAGTCTGGTATGTTTCAGCTGCTCTTTCTAGACTACATTTTTAATAGCATTTTTAAGGTAACCTATGTGACTGTTAGTTTGGTCCGTCAAAGGTCATTTAGACGAGTCATATCCTAGGATTCATATTATTCTGATACAGATATTGTGAAATATTTTTGCTCTTTGACAATTACTAAGTTTTACTGATCAATGCTTTTCTTTCATTACTTTCCCCTTTTATGGAAATTTCCATATTTTTGTATTTGTTTCACTCTAGTTTGATTTTTCTTTGGATTTCTAATGAATGCATTTAAGGCTACACACTTTCATCTTAGCACACTTTTGATTATTCCACCAAGGTTTTTCTAAGTCATGCTCCTGTTCATCACTCTACATAGTTTAGGATTTCTGTTTTGATTTCCTTTTTCTTCATTCAAAATTCTTCTATGTACCTGTTATGTGTCAGGTACTGTAGTAAGAGCTGCATATCTAAAATCAGGTTATTTTTAATTACGTAACTGAAATTATTTGCACATGTGATCTAAATTTTCATTTTGTACAGATTTTCGTGGCTGTCAACTTCTAATGTATTGCAATGCCAGTAAATATAGCTTAAAAGTATAGGGTGTAATTCGGTTTATGCCAATTAATACCCAACATCTGTGGGGCCTACTAAGTGCCAGGTACTATACCTCAAACACTTTATATCATTTGTCAGTTGATATTCAAATCTTATATATAGCCCTTCTTATTTTTCCCAATTGACTGGTCATTTTCTGAGCATTATAATAGAGTCCAGCCGGTTATACAGCACAACCAGAGCATCTCTTTTTACTGATCCCAGCTTTGCTTTTAAGTGAATCTATTATAGAATATACACCTTAATGAGCAGTACCTCCATGAAAAACATGGAGAGATTTCCTAGCCAGGTACCTTCTCAGAATTAACCAAGTTTTGGTTGAGGGTGAGGGCCAAAGGATAAGATGGTGCTGAGTTCCTATTCCCCCCTTTTATGCTTTATAGGCAGTATAGTTGGGGGGAATTAGGAGTAAAGACTGTTAACTGGAACTAAAAAAATTAGAATTCAGTTTCCACTACTAACTAGCTATGTGACTTTAGGCAAGTTATTTAAACCTCTCTGTGCCTGCCTTCCTCATCTGTAAAACAGAGACAGTAGTAATCTAACTTACAAGGGTTTTGTGGGGATTAAATGACTTATTGGATATAAAGCCTAAAACAATCAGCACTGTATGCATGTTACCTATTATTAAAAGTTTAGTTTTGAATTCTTCCTCTGCCTAGGTACACAGGTAAGTTTCACAGGTACTCACATTTGGAGCCAAGTACAGGCCTCTAAATTTTGACCTTTTGCTGTGAAAACTTTTTACAATAAGATTTCCATCTGTCTTCTAAGAGAATGCAAAAAAAAAAAAGTCACTAAACACAGCTGGTATAAAAATAAAAAATTACTGTCCCCTCAAAAGCTAACAATTTGAGAGGATCACTCAGTTTTACATCAAGTAAATTAAACTCATATCTGGATGCAACCCTTCTGCTCATAGTGAGGCAAAGGACTACTGGCCAGCTCACTGTAAGTGACGTATCTGGCTAGAGGACTTACAGTTAAAACTGTGCTAGAACTTAAGGAGCAAAACCATGCAGCTGCCGGTTGATCTGCAGCCGCCCTCCACATATTCCTGAACAGCGCTGTAGAAAAGTGTGGTCTTGGGCCAAGCTGGTCCACAATGAGGTAAGTTGAGAGTCGGAGTAAATGCTTAGCAACTTTTATAGCAACTGGGCATTGCTGTGATATTTGTACTTTATACTAAAGTACTGGTCCTCAATGGATTGGAAATAAAACCTGGCCTTCACCATAGAGAATTTGAGAAGTACTGCCCTAGAACTCACCTGTGGCCCTGTACCTATCAGTGCTATGCAGTGTCTGCTCACCTATTCCGGGTGGCCATCTTTTAGGCTTTTGGGGGCAGGCAAATGACAAAGGCATGCCTCTCTGTCATGCCCAGTTTTGTCCACTCATGCAATGATCAAACAAGAAGCAGTTACAGTTAAGGAGTAGAGTAAGTTAAGTTAGAACCACTAGTTCTAAAGGACTGGTCAAACTTACTTGCTGTATTTCATGTCCTGTAAAGGACATCTGGGACGTACAGATGCTTTTGGTCAAATGGTTTTTAAAATTCTATTTCATCAGTCCTATGCACTCTTTCAGCAACCACAGAAAAATCTCAATTCTGGGGGCATAGGCCATAGTTTTATCTTTTCTCCAGAAATTTGATGAGGCATTACTAATCCCTAAATGGCCAAAGGGGACAGGAGCAAGGGCAGGTACCAAGTGAAGATTTGGGATGTCTTACTGTTTCTACTTTAAAAGTCGAGAAAGATTAGACCTCGACAGTTCAACAGCAACAGTGATAGTATCCCACACTCCTTTTCATGAAAGGTTTTCGGAACCATCACATCACACAGGTACCACCTAACCAGCCTTACCCAAGGAATGCAGATCAGTATGATACTGATCATCAGTTATAAAAATCCACCTCCACAATAAGGCTCTACAACAAACACTTAACTACTTAAAAATAAAAGCAGACAATGTTCTTAAACATCTGAAGAATTCTTAGTCCAATGTTAACAACCTGGAAAAAGAGTTAACTGGTATAGAATTCTCACTTAGTCATTTCCACTTAGCCTCTCAAAACGAAGCCAACAAAAATTCAAATAATATTTAAGAATAAAAGCCAAAAAACTCCCAATCATCTAGCAAAACAAAACTTTAAAAAGAGGTATCTTAAAGACTCAGGTCAAATCTAACTCTACAGTTGCTCCATCCATGTTTATAAGCATGCTGCTACACTCACCGAAGCCAAGCATGGCACCTTATCAAGGTTAAAGAACTCATTAAAGTCAAATTCTCCTGGGGATTGCTCGGGCAAGACGGCATCCCTTGCCACTTCCTGATCAGCAGCAGGCTCCTGTTCAAGGATGACCTCCACCTCATCCTCTTCGGCCACTCCTCCATTGCACTCGACCATGCCTGAAAGCAAAACCGGACAAAGACAGTCTGATCATGTAAACTGCTCCAGACATATTTTGTGGCCTCAGCATCATCACACATGCAGAAGAGCCACAGATGACTTTAAAAGCAGACTTCTTGTGCCAGTGCAGCACTTGCAACATAAAACAGTTCCCTTCCTATGGGAGCTAGAGGAGGAAAAAAGACTTAATAACAAGCCAGAACACCAACATGATTTAGGAAGGATTATGATCCCTCCTCTGCCCATTCTTCAAGTTTTCTATAATGTAGTGGATTTTTTTCTAATTTTTTTTTTAAAGGACAATTTTTGAGCCTCTCTTACTGCTTAAAAATGGAATGAAATTAATTTGGCTCTGCTTTCACCCATGCATCTGCATCACCACTTTAAGTCAGGGTTCAGCAACCTAAGGTATTTATGTGAAACCTAGTCCAAGGGCAAGTTTCATTTGCCTACTGATTGTAGTTCATCCTTCAAGGCAAAGCTCAAATGTCACCTCCACTAGGAAGTCTGCACTGCCTACCCATTTTTACCCTACCAAAAAATTAATCACCGCCTTCTCTATAATGTTTGTGTTATCTCTCAGAGTACTTATCCCACTATATTATAGGAACAGTCTGGTGAGACTGAGCTTTCTGAGGCAGGAAAGCTGCTCTCATCAGCTCTGTCTTACTCTGCAGTGCCTGGTTCATTTAAAACTGAGTTATGTCTGGTTGTTAGGATGGGAAGATAAGGTCTAAGAGAAGCTACCAAGTTTCCATTTAAGGAAGCTGACATCTTAGTTTTAGCCAGAGGATGGGCAAAAGGCAAAATCCTTCAGATAAAAACAGACTTTTTTTTCCTTTTAAAATAAGTGCACTGAGATACTGGAAAATCAACTTTTTAACTTGAAGAACAGAACTCCTAAAGCCCCTCCCTGCAAAAGCACCGATGTAAAAGCTGCCTATAGTTTCAAGATCACAGCAGACGTGAAGTCCTCCTAGGAAAAAAAAAGTGCCAAAGCCTGGACCCATCCCTTCTCAAAAGGCCCCAACAGGACTGCAGTCTCATTATTCATCCAGGATATTCTAGACCAAGAGAGGCTAAATGCTATCATCTGCTTTCATTCCAATAACACTTCAAAAAGCTAGACAGCAAGGCAGGGGACAACAACTGAAAGGTTAAGTGCCTTGCTTACCCAAGGTCTCAATACTAGCAGGTGGCAGAAATTTCAACCCTAGGTGGGCCAGCAGTGCTCTTCTATGCTGTGCTGTGTGTGTAAGGCAGCACTGCCCCTCCACAGAGGTGCCTGCCGCCTCAGAACCCTGGGCCTTCTGAGGGCGAGGGCCTAAGGCAACTGGCGAGATGGACGTTTATGAGCCATGGACAAGGCAACGGGCAGCCTCTCCAGCGGGTCAGCACACACTTACTGCCAACCAGCAGAGGTAAACGATGTTCCTTAAAGACTGACATTTAACTAAAACGACTACTTTGGTGGAGGTATTTTCCTCATTTTACAGACAAAGAAACCGAGCCCTAGAAAAGGTAAACAACTTAATAGCCTAATCAATGCCAAGTTTGTGTCCTTTTCCACTAGAGCAGTGCTTCTCTCTAACTCATTTAACCCATCAGAACCTGTCTACCTACTTTAGGATGAGAGCCAGAAGACAGAGTCTGTACTTAGTTCATACTCTTACAAAAAAAACTTTAGTATTTCTCCTATTCTCTCTTATTTTGTGTTGAGATGCGAACATCTCTTAACAGAGATGCAAGCGGCAAAAGTGCCCCATGTGTAATTTTATGCCAGCTTGAGAGCAAACTGGGCCTGACAACTGAGAGTGGGTAGGAACATGCATTAGCAGACAGACAAACACAACTGGCCATTTATTATGATAGTCTCAAAAGCCAGGGACCCAGGAAAGATAACTAAGGGCAAGTGTTATCACATTTCAGAATGAACATATACTTTTCTTTTCTTTTCTTTTTTTTTGGCTGCACTGCACAGCATGCAGGATCTTAGTTCCCCGACTAGTGATAGAACCCATGCCCCGTGGAGTCTTAACCACTGGACTGCCAGGGAAGTCCAGAATGAACATATACTTTTCATTAGAGAGAATACAAATTAAAATTTTCTATCAGTGGAGGGTTTTAACCATTTCCTCCTTCTGCATAATTGTTTTTTCTGTTTATAAGTGAAATACACATTCAAATTGTTTCATTCATCACCATATGTACAATACCTAGCACTGGGCCCTGTAGAGTAGGTGCTCAACACACACTTGTATTAAAATCATGCAGGCAAGGAACACATTTGTCTTGTCCATGGCTATACTCCCAGCACTATTACATGCCTGCAGAGAACTCTACATACCAAGTTCAATGGAGAGCTGGAACACAGACATAAATGGACTCAAAGGCACTCATCATCCCTCCCTGTCCTTTCGTTCTTGCAGCCAAGATGCAACTAGAGTACCTGTTTATCTTAAACACAGTAGCTAGGGCAATTAACCAATGGGGTGAGAGAGCCCGGACCTCTGGATTCTATTGATACTTGAGGTGCTGCCATTAAACCCACGGGACAGGGTCTTGGTTGTCACCTCTTTCCAGTCCTGTCTCTTTGCATCTGTAAGGTGAAGAGGTGACACTACTGATATATTTTGCTACTTTTGGCTCCTCCCATGTTGATACAAGAATGGTTGAAATTCAGATTTCATCTCAGTTAAGAAAAAGATGGGCTTTTTCTCATCAGAAGCCTGATCTTTACCATGAGGTGAAAAGACCACACTTGCTGGTGCTGCTTTAATCTGAGCATGAGACAAAGGCATCTCTCAAAGGCAATTTAACAGCAAAGTCTCCCAAGTTACCCACCTGCCTCTTCCCTGCTTCCTCCCAAGACCACCAGCCTGGTCACTGCTCTGAACACGACTAGTGGGCCCCCACCCTTCACCAGGTACCCCTCGCACATTAGCTCTGGCTTCTTCAGTTTAGCAAGGAGGATACCTGAGAAAAGTGAGTTTGGGAGAAGCCAAGTGACAACACTATGAAGGCCTAACACCATGGTGAAGGAGGTGGGCTCTGAAGCACAGCATCCTGTTCAACTCCCAACTTCCCTACTCACTTCTTCAGTGTCCACAGACAAGTCACACAAGCCGCCTGCATCTTCATTTGCTCATCTGTAAGATGGGCGCAATAATATCTGCTTCACAGGGTTGTTAGAAGTAGGATTACATAGACAAAACGCTTACCACGTGTCCAGTACATACATGCTCAATAAATGAGACCCCTCATTATTTCTATCACATGCTCTTACCTCTGGGGAACACTTTCGTGTACGCAGTGCTCTTACTGGGTAATGGGAGACTTTTCTGTTTAGCACTGCAGGCAGGACAAATTGAGGAGACAGTACAATCTACACACAGTGAACTCACAGGAAGAAGTTTCAAAATCAGGCTTCAACATTAAAAACTTGCCACTTTTAACACTGGTGCCTATTCCTAAGTGTACAATTAAGCCAATTATAAGCACATCTCATTTCAGAAGAGTGAGCTTTCCTCTGAAAGTTTCTGCTGACCTTCCTTCACAGAGGCTGTCCGTCGCCTTGTTCTTTTTCTCCCCTTATGGTCTTCTTCCAGTATCTTATCATCAAAGCCAGTCAGCTCAATGGTTTCAGACTGACTTGTGGGTCCAGCTGAGAACCATTCTGGTTCTTCTTCTGTGTAGGAATCATTTCTTCTACGCTCAAAGACACGCTTACTATCCACAAACTCCCTCTGGAAAAGTACATAATGCAAAATAAAGAATAGGATTCTAATTACGGCATTTCTACCTCAATCAAGGACTGATGAATTAAATAACGCTCAGTAGTACAATGAAGATGCTATGCTATAGACCTGAAGCCCCTCCCCACCCCCAGCTCTCTGTTCCTCCCTCTGGCTTAACAATGGGCTATGTTCACCCAGCATTTCAGGGTAACCCGGTATAAACGAAGTGAACACACAAGGTGCCAGAGGATCTAGAAGACAAACCCTGAAACGCTTGTCCTTGTAGTCCCTCTCTCGGTCTCTGTCTCTCAAGTCTCGCAGGTCCTTATCGCTAAGACGGTGATCCTTCTCAAAGGTCCGAGCAGAGATTATCCTCCCACTGCCAATCCTTCGTCCACCAAGCAGGCGGAGCCCATCACTGTCTTTCTCCAATGGGCTTCCTGAGCGCCGGGAGCTAACAGCAGCTGTCACGTGGCAGCCCCCTCCAAAGCTTCGTCTCTGTGGGCTGAGAACAACATCTAAGTCATCTTCTTTCACACGCTCTCGAGGATCTGGAAAGATGCCGGAAAGAAAAGTTAAGCAAACCAGCAAGGGCATTCTTCCTCTCTAGGTGGTCTGTCCATGACTGGTGGCCATGGGGGTACTGGAAAAGAGTCACCACTAAAACAGCTAGAGAGTTCACATATTTAACGAGGATGAGCAAACCTTCATCTCTTCGGAGGAATAAATGTACTTTATAATCAATAATTTTCCATGATTAATCTCCATAATCCCTTTGTTTTGACTAAATCCCTTTTTTTTTTTTTTTTAAATTTGCTGCGCAGTGCGGCATGCAGGATCTTAGTTCCCCGACCAGGGATCGAACCCGTGCCCCCTCCAGTGGAAATACGGAGTGTTAACCACTGGACCGCCAGGGAAGTCCCTTGACTAAATTCTTATCTATGTAATTATTAGCAAATGTTTTGTCAATTAATAAACTACAGTAGGTGTCAGTATTTGAAACAGTAACCACTTGAAAAGTTAAAGTATTGAACAGCTGAATATCCACATGCAAAAAAAAGACTTAAATTCATACCTACCACCATATACAAAAATTAACTCAAAATGGATCATAGATCTAAATGTAACCCTTAAAGCTATAAAACTTCTAGAAGAAAATATGGAGGAAATCTATGACACTGGGTTAGCACAGTTTTCTTAGGCATGACACCAAGAGCACAATCTATCTTAAAAAATGATAAACTGGATTTGATCAAAATCTAAAACTTTTGCATTTTGAAAGTTACTGTTCAGAGAATACAAAAACAAGCCACAGACTGGGAGGACATATTTCAAAGAATATATCTGAGGGAATTCCCGTGGTTAGGGCTCTGAGCTCTCACTGCCGAGGGCGCCGGTTCGAACCCTGGTTGGGGAACCAAGATCCTGCAAGCCACAAGGCGTGGCCAAAAAAAGAATATATCTCATAAAGGACCTGTATCCGATACATTAAAAAAAAAAAAAAAAAAAAAGGACAACTGGTTTGAAGAGCCACTTCACCAAAGATGATATATGGATGGCAAATAAGTATATGAAAAGATACTCAACATTAATCATTACGGAACTGTAAATCAAACAATAATGTGATACATGCCTATTAGACTGGCTAAAATCAAAAAGACTGACCGTTCCAAGTGCTGATGAGGATGTGAAGCAAGTAGGACTTTCACACACTGCTGGTGGAAATGTAAAATGGTATAACCACTTTGCAAAACAGCTTGGCAGTTTCTCAAAACATTAAAGATACATCTACTATAGAACCCAGCCATCCGACTCTTAAGATATTCAGCCGAGAAAAGAAAGCATGTCTATAGAGAGACTTGTACATGAATGTTCAGAGTAGTTTTGGTTAACAGTCAGAAACTTGAAACAACCCAAATGTCTATCAACAGATAAATCGATAAACTATGGCAAATTCACACAATGGAATACTACTAGGCAATAAAAAGGAACGAATTTTTATATACCCCAAAACATGAATGAATCTTAAAACAACTATTTTGAGTGGAAGAAGCTACGCAAAGAATACGTACTGTATAATTCCATTTATATTAAGTTCTAGGAAATGTAAACTAATCTATAGTGACAGAAAGCCGACCAGTGCTTGCCTGCAGGGTGGGGGTGGAGTGTAAGAAGGGACACATGGGGTGCTAGGGAACTTTTAGCTGTGATGGAAATGCTTATTACTTTGATTGTGGTAATGGTTTCACATTGTATTCACATGTCAAAACATCATATGGTACACTTTATGTGCCATTTATGTACCAGTCTATTGAATGCCAATTTTACCTCAATAAAGATGCAAGAAAAACATGTCACCACACACAAAAATTCTTCCTAGGAAAATCAGAAAACTAAAGATAAGTCCAAGTGAGGAAAACCTCCTTTAATCCTCTCACTAGAAACATTTCCTAAAATGTTTTGGTATGCACTTTTCCAGAATTTCCATGCAGTGTCTGTTTTCTTCCAAAAATAAGACACAAAATAGACAGTTTTGTATAACTTGGTGAACATGTCTCCAACATGTTTTTACAGCTGAACACTCCTATATATGGATATACCAAAGTTTACTCAACTTCATTTCTACTGCTGGACATTTAGGTTGCTTCTGAGTTTTCATTTGTGTAGAAGGGTCTTACAGCTCAAGCTACAGTCATCACCCCATCTTCTTTGCTCAGTTCCAAGTTGGTTTTATGTGTGTTCCTCTCATCTCAAAAAGAGTTCCCTCTTGCAACAAGTTCCTTGACTAGCTTTTATATTGCCAGCTATCCATTTCACTTTTCTAGTTTAAAGGGGGAAAGGTATGGAAGATCAAACTTTACTCCAGTCGCAAACCACATCGAAACCCGGTATTCAGATCATACTCTATTGTGAATTAAGAATTGCCAGAACTAACTTATACCTGAGGAAAAGTCTCACCTGAGACTGGGCATAACCAGCTCTCCAGCGCAGCTTTAGGGTCCCCACATCTAACTCAGTTACCAACTTCAATGAAAGACCTGGTACTTTTAATTCAAAAGCACATAGCCTAATACAGTCTACTCACCACTGCTACATAGGAAGGCTATGATTTTACTCTGCTAGCTAATCAGAAATGAACTGTTTAAAAAAATAAATAAAATAAAATTCAAAAAAAAAAAAAAAAAAAAAAGAAATGAACTGTTAAGTCAGTTTCCTGATAATGATACTTTCTCCCAATGCATAAAACTCTCACAGCTAAGAATGAAGCCAGCAGCAAAGAGCACTGTCTCCAAAATCGCTGCCCCCACTTCTCAGAGACTGTGCTCACCTACTATCCTGCGCACCAGGGAAGGCCGATCTGTATCTAACTCTTTCTTCAGACTTTCCATTGGCGAACTCCGTCCTGAAGCCGGGTAGAGGGAGGCATGCCACTTCTCAGGGTCCCAGACACCATCACTGCAAGTCAAAGGGCACCTACAGTTAGCACTTACACCACGAATAACACATGTAGTCTAATTTCTACTACTTCAGGTGACAGGTTATGGAAACCCCTTTTCAATATAAAACTTCATGGTTGCCATCAGAATGGTTCGCTCTCTTAAGATGAAAACAAAAACTAATAAATTCAGCAATACATTATTGTTGTTCACATAATAGCAATAGTCACTTGAAAAGCAGTGGTTTGTGCATAAATGAAACATCCAGACCACAAACCTTGGGGTGCATATGGATTATAGTACCTATGCCTGTCCTATACAAAGAAATGCTCCATAAATATTGATTACTCAGTTTACTGAAGATTAGTACAGGGAGGAAAAAGCCCCTTAATCCTCTTATTGGAAGCAGCTCCTGGAATGCTTAGTGTATATTTTCCAGAATTTCTATGTACAGTCTCAGTTTTTCCCACAAGTAGGACAGACAGCTCTTTAAGAGCCTAAATTGTGTAGCCTGGGTTTGACTTTGTTACTCCCACGCTAATGATGGGGTGGCAGGTGGTGCAGTGTGCAGAGGAGAAGCTTTGGAGCCCAAAGATCTGGTACCTAACTCTAGCTCTGCTAGGATGAGAAACTCTTTCCTCCATCTCTCTTATTTTCATTATTATTATTAGGCACAATGTCTCCACTTCAGAATCAAAGGGAATATGTGCCCATGATAACTATTTTATGCCAAGAAGAAACAGCTGTAACAAGAAAATTCAATTTGAGGCATAAAAAACCTTTACAGCTATAATGAAGAAAAAACGAAACAAAAACAAAGAAAACCCCCAGCTAATCTGAGACTTAGCAAAAACTCCTAACTAATTAGAATCGCCATTATTCAAGTATCACCCTCACCAGGGGAAAGTGGTGAGGAGTCCAGATTCAGCAACCTTCTGAACTGTCCATGTACAAAATTTTAAAAAGCGTGTGCTATTCTAACAAAAAATTAAACACTATATATATGAAAAAAATGTGGGCCAATATGAACCATCTACCTTGATATTTAAGAAGTGACCTTAAAGTCTTAAGATAACCATAAAAAGTGCAATGTAGGGTTATTCTAAGAGACTTTCAGACCATTTTTAGCTATAGCCTTCTCAAACCAAAGCTTTCTACCTTATGAAAGAGCCCAAGATGCAAAAGGGCTAATGTGGGGACTTCCCTGGCAGTCAAGTGGTTAAGACTCTGTGCTTCCACTGCAGGGGGCTCGGGTTCCATCCATGGTCAGGGAACTAAGATGCTGCATGCCGTACAGTGCGGCAAAAACAAAACAAAACAAACCACCCCCAAAAATCTGAATGGTTGAATGGTTCTCTTGTTTGGGGGTGAGGGGTGGGGGACTGATAAAAGGCCCAGAGTCCTCCTGATCGTCCTGCCCCAGGCAGGCCCTTGAAGGACCCTCAAAGCACAGTGCAAAAAACCACTGGTAGAGAGAAAAGACTGGTCAGGACTCCTGTGTTCAAGTCTTAATTCTGCTTTCTGACAATGTGCCTTTGACCAATGTGTCATTTTCTAGTTTTAGTTTCATCACCAGTTAGTTGAAAGAGAATTGGTTCAGTTGTCCTTAGAGTTCCTTGCAGCTTAAATCTCTGAATTTCAGCTAATTAATAACAAAGCTGATGAAGACAGTGCAGTGAGATGCTATTTAGTCATGTTCATAGCTTACGTGCAATTTATTTGTGTGGAAGCCCAATGTCATTACCCCTGAAATCTCCCCACTCGTAATTCCAGCCAAACAATACAACTCCATTTATTAAGTTTGGTGTAACAAGAAATTGACCCCCCCAGATACCTGTCGTATTTCTCAGAGAGGCACGAAGGCCTTTGTTTGGAATGAGGGCGTTCTTTAATATCCAAGAGCTCCTCCTAGAAAGAGAAATCATATGGTGATTTTGAACAATATTTCTTGGGCCACATATTTTCAACTTATTTTTGTTATCAGTAACTGACTGTCTACCTTAAGCAGTTCATACAATTCTTATTTATTTACACCCTTATTCCAGAAAGGACCAGAGTCAGCTCAAGGTTCTCACCAGAAGCTCAAGCAGAACTGGCAAATAACATAAGTGATCAGTTTTTTGCTAAAACACACTCTCTCATAAACTTCTGTCCAATAATATACCCCACAACACTGAACGCTGATCAAGGCAATGATAGCTTCAGGCTTACATAAAACCTTCAGCTATTCTGACTGGTCTTAAATGCATTAGATGCCAACTTACAAGGGGATAGATTTTTTTTTTTTTTTTAATGTACACGGTCCTTTACCCCTAAATACTTCAGTGCCTGTTTCCTAAAAATGAGCATATTCTTTCACAGCCTTTTTTCTGTGGCTCCATGAGAGAATTAAGCCCTATAGAAAATAATTTGAGTGACTATTTTTCCATTCTCCCAAGGATTATACTTGGCCAGTATCATTTTAGATGCACAGGAGAGAAGAGAATCTATTACATACAATGGATGCCTTAGGGCATAAGGGCTCATTTCTGCAGAACCTGGTTGAGAAGTGCTGTCAGTTTTATACAACCAGTTATCAATAACACTTTATCCCTCTGGATTCCAATTTTGTCAAATGACCCAATAATGTCCTTTATTCTTACCTTTTATTAGAATCTAACACAGGATCCAGTCTAGAACCAGATATTGGTTGTCATGTCTCTTTGGTCTCTAATCTGGAACATTTCTACAACTTCTTTTGTCTTTTATGACATTAGCATTTCTAAAGAATAAAGCCTACTTTTTTTTTTTTTTTTAAAGAGAACATTATTCATTTTAAGTTTGTCTAATGTTTCTTCATGATTAGATTGAGGCTAAGCATCTCTGGAGCAGAATACTAACCTAAGAGATGTCCACCTCAGAGCATCACCTCTGGATGCCTATGTCACCCATCTGCCCCTCATCAGTGATGTTAACTTGATGTTAACCGCCTGGTCAAGGTATTCTCCAGTTTTACTCTTTAGTTACTACATTCCCACTTGCAATCAGTATGCAATCTGTGGGGCAGACACTTTAAAATCATCCAAATATACTGGCCTTCATCAAAATTTCCCCCTAAATTTAGCATCTACTGGTGATTCTGAGCCAAACCAATCTTGATTTTTCAACTGTAGGCCTCCCTCCATAATTACCAGTCAGGCACTTGGCATTCCACTGTAAATACAAACCCTCCCTTCTCCCCCTTTTATTTACCTATTTATTATTGACATGGGCTCACAGATTCCCAGCTTTTCCAATGGTCTATAATTCATTAATGTCCTTAATTATTTTGGTGCTCAAATTGAGAGTTTCTTCAAGCTGGCTCCCGCATCCTTTAGACATGCCCCATCATTTTTTAAAAGCACTTTCTTACTTTCTATCTTATGTTGTACCCATCCTGTCCTAACCCCAGAGTCAGCCATTTCTTGAGAAATCCAAGTTCCTTTAAGTGGGGAATAGTATAATAAATCAAGATTTGGGAACTGGGTATCCTCATTTGCTTCTAGGCCCTCTCAGCAGAACTAGGAAATATGTGCGGTTATATATGCACACGTGTGCACACACACACACCTGCTCATACACATGCATATACACAAAACCATTGCCTCCTTTTTATATAAACATTTTCATAGTAAAGTTAAAAACAGCAATTCCCAAACTCTCAGTACCACTAAAATGCTACAACTGCCTTGCAAAAAAGCCTATACCACTGTGCTGTGGCCTCTCCAACACCCCCGTCACAGGCCTCACAACAGAATGCTTGCTGCTTCTCTGATCACTGCTTCCCATATCTTGGGGTAAATATGGAGGGATAGAGTTACTCTCTCAGCTTACAGGAATCACAGCATATAAGCATGCCATGAAATTTCTCAGTATCTTCAGATACCTGAGGCACCTAAATGTTTTCTCCATTAGGTGAGAAATAGCAAAATGCCCTAGAACAAGATGACATTTTAGTTTTAAAACCAGAATATCAATTATTTACATTTATTTAGGATTCATTTATGAATTATGTCTTATTAATTGGGTAGAAATACCTAGAAAAATTTGGAAGTCTGAGATAAACAGAATTCCAAATATAAGAAAATGTCTAAAGGCTACTCAAAATTCTGAAAAAACTGTCAAAGTACTGACATACCACCTGCAAATTGCCAGTAGAGACTGAGTCCAGTGAAATCTGCATGGTGAACACAGTGTCAGAAGGGCAGGGGTGACACAAATTTGGTGGTGAGGGGTGGGGAAGATGGACCAATAGTAGTTATGATGATTGCAGATGCAACAATACAGAAATCCCAGGAACAGTAGGGCTTAAAACATTTTCCAGTAAAAACAGGAAGGACCTTGCAATATAGGAAATACTTATACACTACAGGAAAAAACACTGCAAAGCAATCTTCTGCTATTAGAAGCAACCCAAAGATTATTACATATCCCCTCGCTCCACCACCCTCAAATCCGAATGTTAAACTAAGAACCCTAGTATACTATTAAACCAAGGGCAATATATTTCATACTTAAATATGTATATTCTCAATATACAAAAAGTTTCTAAACAATGAGGCTCTGTTTGAAACTTTTAACTCCAGATGATAATAGGGAGCCCAAGTGATAGGTGTTCTCTATTATTACTACAGCTGTTTGCTGAAACGCTAATGATTTTATCTATTTATTTAGGAGTCAACTTGCAAAGATTAAAATTTTAACACAGCCGCAAAACATGTAGATGGACCAAAATGTTCTATTTGCGGGGATCAAAAAATATTTGAACAAAGGTAAAAAAAAAAGCCTTACAAAAAAGGGAAATGAGGAGGCTAAAGAGAGATGACAACTAAATGTAATATGGTCTCCTGGATGGAATCCTGGAACAAAAAAAGGACATTAGTTTAAAACTAAGGAAATGTGAATAAAGTATGGACTTTAGTTAATCACAGTGTATCAACATTGTTAATTGTAATAACTGTACCATACCAATATAAGATATGTTCCCAGTTTTTCTGTAAATCTAAAACTGTTCAAAAAAATAAAGTTTACCCCTGTCTCATACCATATACAAAAAGAAACTCAAAATGTATCAAAGACTTAAACATATGAACTATGACTATAAAACTCTTAGAAGAAGACATAGGTATAAATCTTCATGACCTTGGATTAAGCAATGTTATTTAGCTATGACAACAAAAGCCTAAGCAACCAAAGAAAAAAGATAAATTTGACTTCAAATTTAGAAATTTTTTTGCTTCATATGACACTATAAAGAAAGTGAAATGACAACCCACAAGACAGAAAAAAATATTTACAAATCATGTATCTGATAAGAGTCTAGAATATAGAGAGAACATATACAACTCAACAACAAAAAGACAATAACCCAATTTAAAAAACAGGTAAAAGATCAATAGATTTTTCTCCAAAGATACACAAATGGCCAACAAACACATGAAAGATGTTCAACATCATTAGTCATCAGGCAAATGCAAGTCAAAACCACAGCGAGATACCATGTAATGTCTACTAGGATGGCTATTTTAAAAAAAAAGGGAAAATAAGTATTGACAAGGATGTAGAGAAACTGGAACCTTCTAACATTGCTGATGGGAATGGAAAATGGTGCGGCTGCTGTGGAAAATGGTGGCAGTTCCTCAAAAACTTAAACACAGTTACCACATGATCCAGCAATCCCACTCCTAGCTATAAATCAAAGAAAAATGAAAAATTATGTTCACACAAAAACCTTGTACACAAATGCTCACAGCATTATTCACAACAGCCAAAAAGTTTAAACAACCCATGTGTCCATCAAATGATAAATGGTTAAACAAAATGTGGTAAACCTATACAATGGAATATTTAGCAACAAAACAGAATAAAGTACTCATACATAGTACAACATGAACCTTGAAAACACTATGTTAAGTGAAAGAAGTCAGACACAAGAGGCCACATACTGTATGACCCTCTTTATATGCAACGTTCAAAATGGGTAAATCCATTGAGTCAGAAAGTAGGTTAATGGTTGCCAGGGCCTGGGGGAAGGGAATAAGGGGCGGGGGGTGATTGTTAATGGGTAGAGTTTGTTTGCCAAGATGAAAATATTCTGGATTAGATAGTAGTGATGGTTGTACAACTTTGTGAATTTACTAAAAACCACTAAATGGTACACTTTAAAAGGGGTGAATTTTATGTATGTGAATTCTATCTCAACAAAAAAAAAATTTTAAGTAAATTAAACTAAGAGGTTTAGTTACCAGAGGTTAATGTTTTGTTTAATTTCTCTTGTTACAGACTTACTGCTCTAATAACAGATTTATAAATGCCAACTACTCTTGGATACAAAAGAGTGGCTCAGGTTGGTAAAAATGTTTTAATTTTCCCTCCCATATTATTCCGGTTTTCTTTGTTGACTTTATATGCTTGGCATATTCTAGTTGTGAATGCTCAATGTACAAACTTGGCAGGCCTGTAAGAGCACAAAGTGGAGCAGTGGGCGAGTTGCACACAGGCATCAACCACGCCAGCAGCACCGACTGTGCCACGGTATGCCTCTGACCAAATGCAATGTCCAAAATACAGCCCACTTGTCTACAGAGGATGAAGAGCAATTTTCTTTATTAATAGGCTGAGAACTGGGGAAACAAAACAATTCTTGGATTGAATAGCTCCTAGGAATAACTTTAAACATCTAGGTCAAACTACAGGTACTGTTCTTGAGAGCAGGGCTTCTTAAACCAGTTTCATGGCATCAAGGAAACCATACACAAAACGCATTTGTGCAATTTCTGCAATGAGTGTTCATCTCCAATGGTTATCCAAAGACCTCCAATGGACCCCACAGAGGTTAAAAAGTAGTGCTTTAAACCAATCACGTTTCTCAAAATGTGGCCCAAGGTCCACCCCAACATTTAGGGAAAAATGAAATCCTCCTCATTGGGTTTAGAGAACTAAACCTGTTACCTTCAGCAATGTCTTAAGTTGCTTAAGATGGTATCCCAGCCTGAGAGGATCCCCCAGTTAAGTGGGGAGGAGAGAAACCATAAGCTAAGTCAACACAAAGTTTGCTCTTTCATAACTGTCCACAGAACACTTCCTGTGTGCCATGCTTAGTGGCTAGCAGGCAGATGACTGTGGTCCCTGGCCCCACTGCTCTCCAATCTCTCAAAAGAAGTCTTCTTGAACTTGCCATCTCAAGAGTCCTTAACAGCAACTATTCCTGGAAAGGAATCCCTTTGGGATATTTTCAAAGAAAACCTTCAAGTTTGGCTAAAGGCAAAATACTTCAAAGTGCCCATTCTGAACTGGGAGTGCTCCTTCCCTATGAGTATTTCAGGAGGGAATGTGAGATTACCCTTTTGTAGAGTCCTGACAATCCACAGAAACTTACATCGTGAACAAGTTCACTAAAGTTATCATCTGGACAAGAGAAGAGTTATCAACAGAGACCTTAATTTTTACATAGGTTACTAAAACCTGACCAGGCAAGAACAAGCTGCTAATTGGCTAAGAGTCCCACACCAAAGGAAGTATAAACACGTTTTCTTAGTTTTAGCAGCCTTCCTTAAAGAAAATGTGTCAAGCCTTCCCAAACAGTCTATTTGGGAATTACTAATATGGACACCCACTTTCAGTGATCAGAATTAAAATAGAAAGCAAATGATGTGAGTATAAGCCCAAAGCAACAGTGGTTAAATCCTTATACAGTTTCTTTCTGCAGAAATCCCCTGCAGAAGCAGCTATGCATTCTGATGACAATCTGACGTTATAGAATTTCACACAAGTCACTTATATAAGGAGATGAAAGGGGAAATGTTCTTTACCTCCGTGAGCTGAATTCAATTCACAGAGTAAAAAGCCCAATTTTTTATGATTACCGTGGATATTTTTATTTTACTGTTAGTGGTCTGAGCACCCTAGAAGTGCCCCAGTATCTCACCTATGTGTGCCCGGCTCTTCCTAAAGAAGGCAGACGTCCCTGAAGCAGCGCTTGGGTTGGGTACCCCTTTGACCTCCTCTTCTAGACCCCACCCTCCACACACCCACTAACATTGGGCTTGGCCCATCAGGCTCTCAGATGGTTGCTGACTGACCTGATATTTCAATCCATGAGTCACATGACTTTTCTGAAAGGCTCAGAAAGCTTTTAAAAATAGATCACAATGGGGTAATGGCATTCATAGATGACAGCCAGGGCAACGGTGAACGAATGACACAGGGGGTGCATGAGATACCTTCCACCATCCCCCATTCATGAGGTTTGTTGCCAAAGGGGAACCGTTTAGAACAGTTCTTACAGGCAGGTCAGGATGCAAACTGGATCCTGCAGAGCTGATAAGCAGGACTCAGCACCTGGATTCACCCAAGCCTCTAATGGTGGCTGATTTGATGCAAAGACTTTCTTCTATTGAAAGGATTTATGTGAAGCTAAGAAAATGGGAATATAAAAAAAAAAAAAAGGAAACCTTGCTTTTTCTGTTGATCTGGCCAACACAATAAAAATAAACCTTGGCTTTTAAATGCGTTCATACAACCGATAAAAGCAATGTAAAACATGAAGCAAGCAAGTAAATAAGTACCAGAAGGAAACTTATGAAAATCATTTTTAGGGTGGTAGCATTACATTTTCATAGTGCTTTCTGGTTTCATATTAAAATGGAGATGGTTACTGTGACATTTAGAAAATAAGCACCTTGATCTAAAGTTGGTGTCTAAAGAAGCTATCTTTCAGTATCTCCCCCTACCTTTATTACATCATAAGCAGTTTTTAACACTTATTGTGTGCCAGCCACTTTTCTAAGCACTTGATATTCATTTTCTCATTTATTCCCCACAAAAATCCTATGGGTTAGATACTATTCTATCTGCATTTTACAGAGGAAAAAGATGAGAGTCAGAGAAGTTGAGAATATGACTGAAGGCAACACAGGTTAAGTAAGTGGAAGAGTGGGGGATCCCAAACCAGGCAGTGGGGCTCAGTGGCCCCTTATCCTCTCCTCTCCAGTGATTCTCTTGAGAGGACAGGGGAAGGTGCCCAACCCCTCCCAGCAGCTTTGTCACTCAGTGTTGGGTTTGTCCCAGTCCAGTGGGACCGCTGGGAACCCTGAACAAACTGCCACCTCCTCAGGCAGGCTTCCCCTAGGCCAGCTCCTTTTACAGCACCCATTCCTGAACCAAAGATTTAGGAAGGGGTGCTAGAACCACAGATTTCTATGTCAGACGTTCCAATTGTGAAATGACTGGCTCCTTATCTAGCTAGAAGTTCCCACCATGAGGAAGGAAGAGAGGATACCCAAGGGGGCAAGGGCCCTTAATCCCAATTTTTCAAGATGACTTAAAATCGGAACAGGTAGGAAAGAGTAGTCAGAAGACAGTATCTATGGTGTTGCCAGCCAGCCCCCTCTAAGAACTTCCAGTTAGGTTTCTGGAAAGCTGAAACATTAACATGGTATCATGATTTTTTGTACCAAAACTCTGCCTTCCCCCATATAAACAGGCACCCCTATTTTTATACTAGTTTAGAAGTTTATAGCTAAGTGCCTCACTGAAATGCCACCTGTTAGAGCCTACTACTCAACTCAGTTTATGAGATACCCATGAAGTTATCAAACGAGATCTTTGTATAGCAAAAACTGACCATCGGACTACTGATTTCAACCTAGAATTTAAACCAAAGAGTATTCTCAAAGGATTGACTTCAAGTCTTGCAACTGATTCTCTCCAAGAAGGCTAGAAGGATTACTCAAATCAGTCCACTTCAGTTGCTTGTCTGTTTTCTTAATGATTTTAAAGCAAAGACAGGGAATTCCCTGGTGGTCCAGTGGCTAGGACTTGGTGCTTTCACTGCTGGGGCCTGGGTTCAATCCCTGGCTGGGGAACTAAGATCCTGCAAGCTGTGTGGCATGGCCAAAACAAACAAAACAAAACAAAGAAACAAAGCAAAGACACAAACATGGCTGTACCACTGTGACCAACTGCCCATCAGCCACAAATTAGGGGGGCCTCCTTTAAAGATCCCTACAATGACAAATAAAAAGGTGCCAATTTATAACTAGTCAAAGCAATGAAGAGCACACAGGTAACTCAGATAATCCAACACCTATTTTTCAGCTGGTAGATTTAACATGCATGGTTAACATTGGTCAGTATCAAGCTGAATATTCTGAGTGTCCTCCGCTTTTATTCCGTGTCCAACTGGCAGGTGACAGCATTCAGTAAGGAGTCAGTGGCAAGCTACAGGAGCAAAGGAGAAACAGCACAAAGTACGTAATACTTTGTGATCTAAGAAAATCAGTCTGTTCGCTTGAAGAAAAAAACATGGATCTGAATAGTGGGACAGGCCAAAGCATTTCTATTTTGTACTTCAAGCAGAAGATGGTATCACTAATAGAAGAGCAAGTACTACATCTCAACTACTGGTAAACAAGGACCACTGATGAAGGTAAGAAAAAGCTGAATGAGTCCCAAACTTTTTCCACTAATAAGCCTCACTACCTCCTGTTTTCTAAACTAATGGTTCTCAAACTTGAATCTGAGTCAGAATTCTCTGAATTACTTGTTATTCAGCCAGTGATGGCTGGCCCTAACCCTAGAGTTTGATTCAATACCTCTGAGATGGGGCCCGAGATTTTGTATTTCTAACAATTTACCAGATGATACTAAATCGTAGTTTTGAGGACCACACTTTGAGAACCGCTGTCTAAACCATTTTTAATCCATGACTTTTGATGTGAGACCCCACTCTATAACCTCCCAAAGTCCTTCAACATAATGCAATCACTTTAGAAAAATGCACATTTAAATACTACCAAAACATAGCTTTTTATCTTAGGAATCTGGCCTGGCAAAATGGACCTGAGTGGGTTTATAAATTAAGGGCTCAAGACCCTCAGGATAGCAGGTGCATATAATAAAGCTACTCATAACCATCCAAATTAATAATCACTGAGGCTTAGGAGTAGGCCTGAAAATTCCCAATATGACCCTAACTTGAGTTCCTGAGACATTCATGGAAGCACAATGGACACCAACTGAACCCTGGGGAGTAACTATGCACCTGAGTTGCTTGACAACATCAACACCATATTTCAAGTTCTCCACAGAAGACTAAAGCCTTGCTACTCAAAGCATGGTCAGTGGACCAGCAGAATGGCCACCACCTGGGAGCTGGTTAAAAGGCCAAATTTTCAAGTCCACCCCTACCCTAACAATCAGAATTCACACTTCACCAAGGTTCATAGGTGATCCCCAGACACATTAAAGTTTGAGAAGCAAGCTGGACTAAAGGATGTCCTACCACACAGGAAACTCTGGTCTGTTACCTTGAAAAGCACTCGCCAAACATCTGAACTCCTCCATCTTCATGGGAAAAAAACCTCGAATTCTGAACAGACTATTCACATTATCCCATAAAACAACTGAATACTACTAAATGGAGAAGGGTCAAAGCTTAAGAAACCCTCTCATCTGGCCAGTGTTTTTCTGACCCTGTAGTTAATTACAAATCCCTCAATTACAAAAGTTTTCAGAAAAGACATCACTTACAAAAATCACTGAGGACAGTTTCCTTCTACTGCTTCTAAACTTTCTAGCTTGTGAACCTGAAGCGGCAGAAACATTACTAAATGCTTTATTTATTCCAATAGTTTGATCCCAATATGTAAATAGGGAGTACGATGGCTCAAATATTATTCCAGTTGTGAAACCAAAAAACATTTATTATAGTGTTCAGAACATAGGACTGTTTCAAACTTCCTTCAAAAGGAAAAAGGCTTAGTTTGCCTCAAATCCCACATAAAATTACCAGAGTGTTGAGAAACAAAAGCACTACCCTAATACCCCAACACTGCCTAAACATGACCCTAAAATTGCCATTAACTAAGTACTCTTGAATGAAGTGGAAAGTAAAACTATTTCTAACTAAAATGGGGAGAGAAAACCATTGAATGTAAGCTTAACTGTCAACCTAAAAATTTCTTTAAGGCACATTTATCTAAGCATGGCAGAATTCTGAGGTTGGATTGTCAAAAATGGGCAATATTGAGTTTCTCAGTCTTTACTGTAGACATATATAAGTTCTACACTAAGAAAGACTCATAATATCTTCCTAAAAATGACTTATGCATAAAGATGGATATACATTAAAGATGAAATATACATGCTACCCTCTGATGAGTGTGTGACAGTGATTCAAAAGCCTCTATGCCTGGACTCTACACGTAAAGTACCAGTCAGAACTTTTATTCAAAAATTGCTGGGAGACCTGAATTCACATGAGCTTATATCAATAAGAGCAGTTCAAATCACTTTCCCTTCATTTAATAAGATTTTCTCCATTCAGATTTCACCTGTCAACATTTTAGGTAATGAATTTAAGTTGTGAAATACTATACAATCACTCTCAGGTTTGAGAGAAACTATAATATATTTGGGAAGACCAAACCTGAATGAAGAAGTAAAGTGCTTTCTATCAACTCACATTCTGTCATGCCAAAACAGATTGTATTAACACAGCAATTAACCAAAACTCTTTTACACCTGAAAACACTCTTTTCCGCAAGGTTTTTTTTTTAATGCTAAAAATGAATATTACTCCAATAGCAATGGATAGTTTATCAAGTAGTTAAGAGTAGTAGCATCAGTATACAAACAAGGCCCAAGTTTAAAATACTAACCAATCAGTATCTTGGGAAGCCAGAGACAATAACCACGTTAGAATCCTTGATGGGGTTCACACCAGGGAAGTAATAGATATGGGCCCAACTAGGACACAACCCTTCCCGTCAACAGTCCCATGCACATTTTATGTACTCCAGCTCAACACAGTTCAGTGGACTAGGAAAGAATTCACTGCTCCGGTCAACCTCTTCAGAAATGTTCAGTAGCCCACAGGACAGTGAAACAATAGCTTCAATAAATATACAACCTTGAGGTGATTCCTCCTCCCCCACCCCCCTGAAAGAGCAGATATCTGGAGGAGTTTTAAATCACCACAAGTTTTTAGCTTGAAGTCTTAACTTTTGTTGAGTCCATATGCATTTTATAACAGGAAGTAAAAAAAAAAAAAAAGAATTTAAAAATCTGGTTACCCTAGGCAAGCACACCAAAGAGTATTCCTGTGGGGAGTTCGTCTCTCAAGGAAACATCAATACAGAGGACACTGATTTCTGTGAGGCATCCCAGAGCTGAAATCCTTACTCTATGGAAGGTAAGTCAATAACACACCAATTACACAGCTGTTACAGAATTTGTCTGCCAACATATACTGATCCACAAATTCACACAGGGAATATCGAGCCAATATTCCCTTCACCTGAAGGCTACTTAGAGGCAAATTGTAGTTTAAACTCTGGGTAGTCACACTGCAGAAAAAAGTTCAAAGCAATGCTTTACTAAATCTAGTTAATATTTAGTTCACATAGTGAGTCAGAATGAGACTACCACTTTAAATAATACTAATGAAATTCCTACACAATGTTACTAATCTCCTCACCTATAAAGAAACACTATTTCATTAATAACAAAGCCTACTTTTGTATAGCGATGCGGGGATTTGGAGGCCGGTTGCTTCTTCAGGTCAAGGAAGGCATCTCCATTTTCTGTTTCACCCACACTTCTATCCATGGCTTCTTGGTCTACAGTTCTTTGCATCTGGAAGAAATCAGCACAAAACTGTCACCGAGAACAATAAATTTTCAGAAGTCCTGACTGTTTAAGAAATGGAAATTCATATCTCTTAGACTGACTACCTTTAGAAAACCCTCACCCAACAATTACGCTATAAACCAGAACCCACTTGGAAACAGAAACACTGGTACTTAGATACATTTTCTAGCAAAGAGCTCTAAGCATCAACAGGATAAGGAAAACAGAAGTGCAACATGCCCAAATCAGGGTCCAGCCTTTAAGCAGTTTTAATACAAAAAGAAACCAACATTAGTCGCTGCCACCCGTGAGGGCCGTTCAGGCAGTAGTGGGGAAGTTTCTCGGAGTGGGGGCAGGTAGGAGACTAGCTGAAGCTGGGGATCCGGGAAGTCGGGCAATGGTAAAGTGCCTGTCACTTGCCAATGGACGGCGCCAGCTGCCCCTTGTTACCGGAGGCCAGGGACTGGGGACGGGGCCCGAGCGCCCCTCACTAGGCCAGCCGCACCTGTGGACATGTCAGGGGAGCCCCTGGCAAGGAAGGGGCGAGCGCCAGCTTCAGCTCCAAAACTCAGCTTCCCCTGGCCGAGACCCCAACTCCCGGCCTCTCGCGCAGGCCCCGGCCCAGCGGCCTCCTTCGGAGGAAGGGCGGGGAGAGTACTCACGGAGGGGAGGCGGGCCGGAGGAAGCGGGGAGGCCGAATCCCCCGGCCCGGGCGCTCCGAGCTGGAGCCGATACAGGCCCGCCGCCATCCGCCCCGGCCCGGCGGCTCGGGCCCCGCCAGCCCGCCCGCTGCCAGCCGGCCGCCCCGCTGGCCTCGCGCCCCTGCCCGGCCCCCGCGCGCGCCCCGGCGCTCGCGCTCACGCCCGCGAACCCGGGCGCAGCGCACCCGTGCCCCTTCTCTTCCCGCGGGCCCAGGCGCGCAGCGCCCCAAATCCCGGCGCCTCCGCCGCCACCCGGCCCTTACTCGGTGCCTCGGCCGCCGCTACCCTGCCCGCCGCCCGCGCCGGTCCGAGGGCTGCTCCGCGCGGCCTTCGCTCTCGCCCCCCCCACCCGCTCGGATTGTCTCCCTTCAGCCGCCGTAACCGCGGCCCAACCCTCCGCCCCTCCTCCCCGGCCCCCTCCCCCTTAATAACTCCCTCCACGCACCCGGACCCCAGCGCAGCCTTCGCCGACGCGCGCCCGGATGTGAGGTGTCCGCGGCGGTGCCGGCCGGAAAAAGGAAACATCGGGGCGCGCTCCCTGGGCGCCGGCCCCTGCGTACGCACGGCGGCGGGGAGGCGGAGGCCGGGAGGGGATGGCGGCAGGGGGAGGAGGCCTGGCCGGGTGCCACGGAAGCCGTCCCAGGTGTGCGCAGGCGGTCGTCGTGGGCAGCCCCGGGGAGGACGCCCAGTTCCCACGCGCGCTTCGGGGTGGGGCGGAGCTTGAAGCCCGCGACCCCCGCCCGGTGGCGCTCCAGGGAGGGTGACCGCGGTCGGGAAGTGGGTCGGCCGCTGCGTTTGCACGGTTCGCGTCGGCGGAGAACCCTGGGGCTTCGGCAGCGGGAATCTGAGTTAGGCGAACTTGAGGGCTTTGCGCCTTCCGGTTGGGGTTCGAACCTTGGCTCTTTTTTTTTTTACTGGTGGTGTAATCTTGGGCAAAGTTCTAACTTCTGAGTTTCGCTCTTATTAAAATGGCCTCTATGTATGAGGAATAAGCGAGATTACGCGTTGCTGCATTAATAAGCAAACTTGCCACGGTTGCTTTTGAATGAGCTACTGGCGACTGACAAATTCATTGAAATGTTCTTTCCCGCCCCATAGCCTGCACGGGAAGAAGGGCAAGTGCGTTTGGGTGAAAGATGAAACTGCGAATGTCAGGCGGTTAGTATGTAGTGCTGAGACCGGCTGACGGCCACACAGACGCACATATAATTTCCCTCCTCTGTGAACAAATGAGAGTAATTGCCATTCGGGGAGGAAAGGTTTGACGGAGATCACGTGTGAGCCGGTTTCTGCCCCGTGGGACCGTGGAATGATACATGGCTGTGGAGGAAAATGTAATTTTTCTCGCCAAAGTATAGCGAAGTCTACATTTCTTTGAAGGGGCCTACTTTCTTTGAGCTTCACTTGTGAAATCAGCCGATTGGGCAGTGATTGAGCACTAAGTTCCCGTCCTTGAGTATTGGCAACGGACAAAACAATTATGAAAACTTTTTCGTCTGTAATGATGAATAAAATGAGTTTCTCGGGCTTCCCTGGTGGTGCAGTGGTTGAGAATCTGCCTGCCAATGCAGGGGACACAGGTTCGAGCCCTGGTCTGGGAAGATCCCACATGCCGCGGAGCAACTAGGCCCGTGAGCCACAACTACTGAGCCTGCGCGTCTGGAGCCTGTGCTCCGCAACAAGAGAGGCTGCGACAGTGAGAGGCCCGCGCACCGCGATGAAGAGTGGCCCCCGCTTGCCACAACTAGAGAAAGCCCTCGCACAGAAACGAAGGCCCAACACACCCAAAAATAAATAAATAAATAATTTTTAAAAAAATGAGTTTCTCACAACTATCCTCTCTCTGCAAGCCACTGTGGAGAAGTGGAGAAGGCCTATTTTTTTGAAGCTCTTAAATCCTGGCTCTGCCACTCAGTGTGAAACCAGAGCCAGTTACTTCACTTTTTTGAACCTGTTTACTCATCTATCAAAAAGAGATAGCAGTACCTACTTTTCAGGCTTTAAAGAGATAACATTAAAACCACTGTTCTGGTTATCTTTTGCTGTGTAACAACTATCCCCAAACTCAATGGCTTAACCCAACATTTATTTTGCACCAAATCTGTAATTTGTGGTGGTCCTAATTGGAACAGCTGGTCTCTGCTCCCTTCAACATCAGCTGGAAGGCTGTGTGCTAGGAGCATCTAATGGCTCACTCACTCACATGTTTGGTGGTTGGTGGTGGCTGTCAGCTGGAACCAATGGAGCTACTGCTGGAACACTTAAACCTGGTCTCTGTGGCCTGAGCTCCCTCATAACATGGTGGCTAGATTCCCAGGCAAGTGTCCAATTAGGAGAGGGCCAGACAGTTGCACAGCCTAGCCTCGAAGTCACTGTTCTGCCACATGCTGTTCCTTAGATAGGCATCACTAAGGCTGGCCTATATTCAAGGGAAGAGGACTTAGACTACACCTTTATACGGGAAGAGTGTCACAGAATTCGTGGGCATATTTTTAAATTACCACCAGCCATATATGAAATGTGCTCAAGGCACTGTAGCTATTATGATAAAGGCCTGACCTGAAGCTCATTTCCTGGGTCCTCTGGTCTCTCCTATGGAGGATGTACTCTTCCCCCAGGCTCTTCTTTTTTTTTTTTTTTTCAGGCTCTTCTTTAATGTCTTGTAGAACCGTGTTGTCAACTCACTTCTTACCTCTCAAAGCCTTAATCTGACCTTATTAAAGCAGAAGACAATTATTACCTAGGAATAAAGGTAATCATTTACTAAGGGAGGGCATCTGTGAACTTCTTTCACCTGTGTCATGTAAAAGCTAGATGCTTGCAAATCCTTGTTTCATTGTCGCTTTTGAATGTTATTCTGTTTGGCAGGAATGATCATTTATAATTCTAAATGCCCCCTTTCGCAATGAAAATGAATTTTCAAATATCAGTATGGGAACCCCTTTGAGAGAGTAAGAGAAAAAAGATTCTACTTCTTTACTAAATATTTGTAAGATCTTGGTTTAGGTTCAAATTCTTGTTTCAAAATTTGGCATAAGGGGACTCCCAACTTTCAGTCAGTTGGGGAAATTAACAGTCCAAGAACAGCAGAGAAGCAAATAGAAATAAGAAACCTAAAAATTTTGAGAGAAGCCTCAACTCAGATCTCCACTGCTCTCCACCTTTCTAAATGAGCTTTTTCCTACTCAGCTTTTCTTTCTCCAAGGGTAATCCCAATAGGATTTGAACAGTTTCACAGTTGTGGCATCATGTATTCAACGACTACAAAGAAATTATTAAGAGACTTCTGTAAGACCATAGAGCAAATTATTTGCTGAGTCTAAACCCTTTCTGGCACTTTACATCTTTGATTTTATATATGCAAAGTAGTTAAAAGAGTCTGACATCACCAAGTGCTGCTGCACTAGCTATTGTTATTCTATATTGTTATCTAATCTTACCCAATGGGACTAATTATTTTCATTATAATTCAAATGGAAATGCCTTTAATTCCTTCCTAAATTAGTCAAAGCTGATGGTGGTAAATGCACATGACAAAGTATCAGCAAATAATTTAGAAAGCATGCTTACTGATTTATCATCCTGGATTGTCATAATTTATTTAAATGTAATTTAATAAAGTACTTATAAGAGTAACATTACAGTAAGTAAATGTTAGTTACAGTGTTAATCAGGACTTTGAAAGTAAATTATTTAAAAACTACTTTGCCACATAACTTCAGGTTAAAGATTGGTTCCCATGTCCCGCTAAAATGGAACTTCTTTTAAACTTTTAATTACAAAAATTAACATAGGTAAAAAAAGAGCAAAAATGCAAATTACCTGTGATTCTAATACCAAGGCACCCAACAACAGTTTTTTTCCCTCATGTTTTTAACGTAAAATCTTTCAAGCATTTAAATGCATAATGCTAGCCTTTGTTTTGCGCTCTCCACCAGAAATCTCAAGTGCTTTCAAATAATGCTTTACAAAGCACAGGAGAAAAGGATATAAAAATGCCCTACCTTAATAACCTATAATGAAAAATAATCTGAAAAAGAATAGTGTATATATACATAAAACTGAATCACTTTGCTGTATACCTGAAACTAACAGCATTGTAAATCAACTATTCGTTAATTTTAAAAAAATGCCCTACCTACCGTCTCCCATCCCCACTTTTTAAAATTTGGGCCCACTCTGATCATCTTTTAAATTAATGACTATTTACTAACAATGCTCGTTAATTACATTTTTTTTAATAGATCTTTTTTTTTTAAGGAATTCCTTTATTTTTATTATTTATTTATTTTTAGCTGTGTTGGGTCTTCGTTTCTGTGCAAGGGCTTTCTCTAGTTGCGGCAAGCGGGGGCCTCTCTCTATCGCGGCCTCTGTTGTTGCGGAGCACAGGCTCCAGACCAGCAGGCTCAGTAGTTGTGGCTCACGGGCCTAGTTGCTCCGAGGCATGTGGGATCTTCCCAGAGCAGGGCTCGAACCCGCGTCCCCTGTATTGGCAAGCTGACGCTCAACCACTGCGCCACCAGGGAAGCCCGTTAATTACATTTTAAAAGTAATGGTTAAGAGACGCCATCAACCTGGGATAATGTGAATTCGCCGGCGGCGCAACCCTCACCCGCGCGGTCAAGATTGACGACCTCCCAGTCTACGAATGCGCGCGCCCCAGGCCTCGGGGACCGGCTTGCGTTCCCCGGAAACCATCGAGAACCGAGAGCCAGAGAAGCTCACGCGGGAGCCCGGAGGTGGGGGAAGGAGGGCCTGGGTCCGCGCCGGCCTCTACACGGGAGCCTCGTCCCTGGTGCTTGCGCGAAGCGTAACTCGTGAATCCGCTTCAAAACAGCTCCCACTCCTCGTGTCTAAGAGTAGCAGTGGGAGGCTGAGCTCTGAAAGAAGCGAGTGGGCCACGGAGGCAGAGAGCCCTCCGCGGGGCCGTCCTGACAGCGCGTCTATCCACGCACCTCAGGGCCCACTCGCATTGCTGGGGATCCAAGGCGGCCACAGGTAGGTGTGTCGCCTGCTGCCCTGAGGCTCCGCTAATTCCCAGGCCTCGGGCTGGGCGTCCCTCACGCTCGCTGCGTCGCCGTGGAGACGGGGGCGGGGTCGGCGCGAGATCTGCGTCCTAAGGGGCGGGAAAGCGCGGAGGCTGGCGTAGGCTGCGCGGGACTGAGGAGACCAGACCGCGTCCGCCGGAACTTCTCTGAGCCGTGAGGCGGGAGTGTTCGGCCTCTCTGGCCGGAGCCCAGCGACGAGCGCACGTCCCTCCGAGCCTGGCCGGTGACTGCCCTGTGGGAGCGTCCGTTTCCTCCTCCTCTAGAAGTGCAGGTGAGGCTACCTCCCCATGGGGCTGAGGTCCGAGAGTGGAGGAGAGGTGGAAAGGGCGCGCAGGACGGGTCCCGGGGCCCACGTTCCTCGCCCGACGTCCTGCGCGTCTGGGGCGCCGCAGACGGGTGCCGGTGCCGCGTCAGTGCAAGGCTCGTTAGCGTGCGCGGATCCGAATCCGGGGTTTCTGGATCCCTGCTGCGTGGCCGAGCGACGGGCGAAGGTTTTCAAACCGCAGGGGCCACACCTGAGCCCCGAGGGCCAATTGGGCAAACACCCGCAGCGGGAGATTAGTGCTCCGTTTTTATTTGATGGAGGCCGTTCAGATTTATTGTTAACCTCTGGATTATAGTAAAGATTTGTTGACTGAATCGTGTTAGGGCCCTGAGTACCAGCCGCAGCTGTCCTACTTAGCTGATGACCTGGGGCACTTATATAAAATAAAGATGGTTACCACCTGTTGGGGTGGTTGTATTAAAGCAGGTAATTAATGAAAACTGTTTAGTACTGTGCCTGGCACAGAGTACCAGCTCCATGAATGCTATTTTGAATCTAATCTACACACTCTAGGTGGCATGGTACCCGCCTAAGTGCCATGGAAATATGAGGCTTGGAGGTGTCATGGAAGGCTTCCTGGAAGAAGTAGTTGAAACTTATTCTGCGACCTAGTATATAAATTTAGGTGTATTTTCTTGCTTTTCTTTAGTAAGATCATTCATTTCTCAGTTGTTAGAAACTGCAGAATACCGTAGAAACTTCTTTAAGATATTTTACATTTTTCGAATTAACATGTGTATTTAAAACTTAATATTAAAACCTTGTATTAGAAAATAGTCTCCAGGCTCTAATTCCAATTTGCATTCTTCTAACTGTTCCTCCTGATGTTATTTGTAAATTGGAAGTAAATAACCTTATAGATGATATTTCTTGATTTGTTAGGTTTACACATTAAGTGTTGACCATTCATGGGAGATGCACAGGTTTTCTTCCCTCATCTCACCAACGTGGTTATATGGTAATTTGTTGTTAATAGTCAGTGTTTACATTATATAACAGATATTCACTGCTGAACCAAGTAGACTAACTGCAACTCTTCCTTTCTTGTACATCCCGTCATTTTTTCTGAGAATTAATAATTGTTTTATTTTCTTATTTTCCTAGTGTTCCATGCACAGATCACTAATGTTTTTTTCTGAATGCTTCAGTATTTCTCATAGACCTGTCAGTAATTTTTTGCATACTCTCAAAACCATCAGTTCCATTTCTTTCCTGGAGACTTTCCTCCTCTGCTCTAATCTGATCTGGTGGCTCTGTGCCTGTTGTTCCCAGTTCTAATCCAGAGACTTATTTTCACATCTGTCCTGGGATTTGTTTCTTTTTACTATTCTTTTGTGTTAGATTCACTGTTGCCCAGATCCCTGTTTTTTTTTTTTTCTTGATTTATTTCCTTGGTTTTTGGAGCACATTTTCCTGTAATACTACTACTTCTAGTACTTCTTCCTCCTCGTCTTCTTTTTTTAATAGCTTTATTGCGATACAATTCACATATCATACAGTTTACACATTTAAAGTGTTCACTTGTTTTTAGTATATTCCCAGTTATCCAACCATCACCTTAATCAATTTTAGAACATTTTAATTACCCAAAAAAGAAACCCTTACCTATTAGTAAGTCACTTCACTGTTTCCCTTCAATCCTCCGAGCTGTAGGCAACCACCACTTTACTTTCAGACTCTATAGATTTTCCTGTTCTGAGCATTTCATATAAATGGAATCATACAATACGTTGTCCTTTGTTATTGGCGTCTTTCACTTAGCATAATGTTTTCCAGGCTCATCCATGTTTTAGCTTGTAACAGTACTGCATTTCTTTCTATGGCTGAGTAATATTCCATTGTATGGATATACCATATTTTGTTTATCCATCCTTTAGTTGGTGGGCATTTGGGCTTCTACTTTTTGGCTATTACGAATAATGCTGCTACGAATATTCATGTACAGGTTTTTGTATAGACATATGGTTTCAGTTCTTTTAGGTATATACCAAGAGTGGGATTGCTGGATCAAGTGGTAACTCTGTATTTGTCTTTTTAGGAACTGCCAGGTTGTTTTCCGAAGTGGCTGCGCCATTTTACATTACTACCAGCAGTGTAGGAGGGTTTCAATTTCTCTACATCTTCACCAATACTTGTTATTATCCTTCTGTCTTTTTGATTATGGCCATTCTGATGGGTACCTCATTGTGATTTGATTTTTATTTCCCTGATGGCTAATGATGTTGAGCATCTCAGTGTTCTTATTGGCTGATTATATATCTTCTTTGGAGAAATATCTAGTCACATCCTTTGTCCATTTTTAAATTTGGTTAATTGTCTTTATTATTGAGTTACAGGAATTTAAAAAATATAATCTAGATATAAGTTCCTTAGCAAATATGCAAATATTTTTCCCATTCATTGAGTTGTCTTTTCACTTTCTTTTTTTTTCTTTTCACTTTCCTGATAATGTCCTTTGAAGCATGAATGTTTAATTTAAAAAAAAAATTTATTTAATTTTGGCTGCTCTGGGTCTTAGTTGCGGCACATGGATCTTTAGTTGTGGCATGTGGACTTCTTAGTTGTGGCATGCATGTGGGATCTAGTTCCCCGACCAGGGATCGAACCCTGGGCCTCCTGCATTGGGAGTGCAGTCTTACCCACTGGACCACCAGGGAAGTCCCACCAATGTTTAATTTTGATAATGTCCAGTTTTCCTGTATCTTCTCAATAAAGGCATATCTTAAGCCTTTTCTCCTTGCATGTTGGAAAAAGTGTTTGATCTACCCTGACATTTGGCCTTGGTTCAGGACCTCTCATCTGAGGATTTACATCTTTCAGTTTTGAGAAACTTCTTATTTCTTTGATAATTTCTTCCTCTTTCGTTCTCTCATATCTCTCTGGAATTCCTGCTAGTTATATATCTGATCCCCTGGATTGAGCCTTTGATTTTCTAACTTTATTACCTTTTGTCATTTTCCCCCCTCTTCCTATTTCTGGGACATTTCTTCAACTTTATTAGCCACCTTCTAATGTTTTGATTCTCCTATATCTTTCTTGTTCTTTTTTTGTTTTCTTTTAAATAATATCCTTATTTCATTCTATGTATATATAATATGTTCTCTTATCTCACTGAGGATATTAATCATAGGGTTTTCTTTTTTGTTGGTGGTGGTTTTTTCTTTTCTTTCCCATATTGTCTTTGTTTACTCCAGAATTTAAAAAAATTTTATTATGAAGAATTTCAACCATGTATAGTATGTACCCATCACCCATTTTCAAAAATTAACTCATGAACTATCTTCTTTCATTTATGTCTCTGCCACTGTATTATTTTTGCTTTGTTTTTTATTTTGAAATAATCTCAGTCTTCAGAGAAGTTGCAAAAATAATACAGAGAACCCCCATATACCTTTATTCACATTGACCACTTTTTAACTTTTTTGCTTTTTTTTTTTTTTAATCATTTTTTCCATGATTGTCATAAGATGGGGGTTATCCAACTGTACAACTCCCTCCACATTTGTCTCTGGGCATTTTGTGTATGGATAAGCCCTCCTTTCTACCCTGTTTATCTAACTATCTGTTCATCCCTTTATTGTCAGATTGGACTCATGGATTCCCATTTTGTTTAATGTGTTATAATTTATTACTGTCCTTAATTATTTTGGTGCTTAAATTTATCATATTTTTTCTGTAAATTGTTCTCTATATTCTGTAAAAGACACAGTATCCTTTTAAAAGAACCAACACCACTATCACAGCAAAAAAAATGATAATTCTTTAATAACTCATTAAAACATTTTTAAGTTTAAAAAATTTAAAGTTTATATTTCCCTCATTGTTTCATGTTTTTTGTTTGACAGTTGTAGTTTGTTAAAATCAAGATCCAGAATCAAAGTCCATGCATTACATTTGGTTGATAAGCATCCTTTTTAAAATAATTTTTTTATTATAATTTTCTTTCTATTTTTTTAAATTATTATTATTTTTTTGGCTGCATTGGGTCTTCGTTGCTGCACATGGGCTTTTCTGTTGTTGCAGCAAGCGGTGGCTTCTCTTGTTGTGGAGCATGGTCTCTAGGCACGCGGGCTCAGTAGTTGTGGCTCACGGGCTCTAGAGCGCAGGCTCAGTAGTTGTGGCTCGCGGGCTTAGTTGCTCCGCGGCATGTGGGATCTTCTTGGACCAGGGATCGAACCCGTTTCCCCTGCATTGGCAGGCGGATTCTTAACCACTGTGCCACCAGGGAAGTCCCAATAAGCATCTTAAGTCTCTTTTAATGTATAAGTTTTCCTATCTTTCCTTTGCAGTTTATTTATTGAAGGAACTGAGTCGTTTGTCCTGTAAAGTTTTCTACATCATCGATTTTGCTGATTTTAAAGTCATTTTTATTTGTCCCTTGTATTTTTTGGAAGCTGGTACTTAGTTCTAGATGACGCTTGATGATATTTAGATTCAAGTTTTTGGCAGGAATACATCACAAGTAGTGGTGCTTCCTCAGGATTTCTTTGTTTGTTTTGGTTTCATTCTTTCTTTTTCTTTTTTTTTTTCTTTTTTTAAAAAAATTTTTGGCTGCACTGTGTGGCATGCGGGATCTTAGTTCCCCAACCAGGGATCAAACCCATTCCCCCTGCATTTGAAGCGGAGCGTCTTAACCAGTGGACCACCAGGGAAGTCCCATGTTTTGGTTTCATTCTTTTTTGTTGGAGGTCATTTCCAAATGTCTTGTGATTCTTGACTGTCCATTCATACTTGAGTGTCAGCAACTGCGAAATTAATTGGAAGCTTCCAGTGTCTGAGCCCGACTTGTCAGTTTGTGCGCTTTTCTCTAGGGGCAAGCCTGCCTTTTCACTGATGGACGTGGGGCACAGATGTCTTTATTTCAAAGTCTGTTAAGTCTTATCTTCTTTTGAGAAGACTCTTCCAGTCTTCTGATTGGGAGCCAAGAAGTGTAGCTGCCAGAATTCTGAATGGAGGCTGGGGGGAGGGAGCTGGATACCCTACCTAGCAGGGTTGGGGAAGAGACTAGGGGCCCCAGATGCTCACCAAATAGACTTACATTCAGTCCCCTCATTTGTGGCCTGTGGCTTCAGTTCTGGGCGCCTTTCCTTGTTCCTTCTAGTTCTGAGCGCCTCTGGAATTCTATTGGCCTGCTTCTCTTTGGTATCCCACTCTGTAGGTTTTCGCTTCTTCAAATCTGTTAGGCCAGTTAATTTTCTTCTTACTTGTTGCAAAAATTTGTGGAAACCTTTCATTTCCTGTGATCTCTTCTCCCATCTCTTGGACCTTATGGTTTATACCCTTTTATCCTTTACTGTCATCTTAGGAGGTCAGTCTGTAGGTTTACCTTGGAGTCCACACCTAATGATTTTTGTTTTTCTTGGGCTGTCTTTTATATTTGGTTATCATTATGTATATTCCAACTCAGACATAAGTTCATATTCATACAAATCCTTACTGAGATCAAACTTATGTCCTGGTCTTTCCAGTATTTATGTATCTCACCTGTTAGTTTCCAGACAGTGTTCTAGGTCCTTAAAATACAGTAATGAGGAGATCAGATATGGCTCCTGTTTTCATGGAATTTATATTCTTTATTAAAAAAATTTTTTTAAATTTTTGTTTGCATTGGGTCTTCGTTGCTGCGCGTGGGCTTTCTCTAGTTGCAGCGAGCGGGGACTATGTTGTGGTGCACGGGCTTCTCATTGCAGTGGCTTGTCTGTTGCAGGGCACGGGCTCTAGGCGCGTGGGCTTCAGTAGTTGTGGCGTGTGGGCTCGGTAGTTGTGGCACACGGGCTTAGTTGCACCGCGGCATGTGGTATCTTCCCGGACCAGGGCTCGAACCCGTGTCCCCTGCATTGGCAGGCGGATTCTTAACCACTGCGCCACCAGGGAAGTCCGTGGAATTTATATCCTAGTAGGGAAGGCAGATATGTAAAGTAATTAGAATGTTGGCACAGAGTGTCAAAGGAGTCTTTGACCGCAGGAAACATTCCATAGCATCATTATTAAACCTAAAGCAGTGACCCATTTATTATAGCAGTATTTCACACCAAAAAAACTCTATTTGAATTATCTTTCAGTTTAATTTATTTACAGAAATAGTCACTAATTGTGACTTTTGTTACTTGGAATGTAGTACCGGAAAGACTAGGACATATGTTTGAGCTCAATAAGGACTATTCATTTTGTATGGGTGAACTCTCTTTTCTGGCTGATTCCTTGTCTGATTGTCATTGAAATATGTGACCTTGATTATAAGGGGTAATTTCATTCTTTTAGAATTAATGTCTCATGAATGCATCACAGTTACTCAACACAGGACGTGTCCACCCTGTTAGCTTTCCTCCACCGCATACTTAAATTTTCCTCCTTTGTTTTACTACTTATGTTAGTTTCCAAAGGCTGCTGTAACAAAACCCACAAACTGGGAGGCTTAAAACAACAAATTTATTGTCTCATAGTTCTGGAGGCTGGAAATCTGGAATCAAGATGTAGGCAGGGCCATCCTCTTTCTGCATGTTCTGGGGAAAGATCTGTTTTCTGTGCCTTTCTCTAGCTTCTGGTGTTGCCAACAGTCCTTGGTGTTCCTTGGCTTGTAGACCCATTACTCCAATTTCAGCTTTCATCATAGTATGCTGTTCTCCTTGTGTGTCTGTGTCTTCACATGGCATTCTCCTCTCTGTGTGTATCTGTCCCTCTGTCTCTTCTCCTCTTTTTATAAAAACGCCAATCATTATTGGATTAAGGGTCCACCCTATTCCAGTAAGACCTCATCCTAACATATCTTAATTACGTCTGCAAAGGCTGTTTCCAAACAAGGTCACATTCATAGGTACTAGGGGTTAGGACTTCAATATATCTTTCTGGGGGGCACAATTCAACCTACAACATTGCTATTCTTTGCACTAAGAAATAAATAAAAACTATGTTATTTATTAAGTTCATAATGAATATTATTGGTAGACATTATCACTAAATGAAAATGAAAACTGTACACTGATCAAAAACTGCCTGTAGATTCTTATAGGTAACATTGACAACCATAAATATTAATCTTGGAGTGGGGGGGAATAGGAAATCTTGGCCTCTACTGGTGTTCTTATGAAGGGAAGTTGAAGGTCTTGGAGCATCACCTGAACAGGATGGATGAGTCAGTCATAACCTTTTTAGTGTGGCTCACTCTCCTCTCAGTTTTGTTTCTTAGAAAATAACTTTTAAAAATGCAATGAAAAATTTTGTTTTTAATTCAGCTACTTCCCAGGAATTCCTTGGAGGCCCAGTGGATAGGACTCCCGCGCTTCCACTGCTGAGGGCGAGGGTTCGATCCCTGGTCGGGGAACCAAGATCCTGCAAGCCACTCAGTGAGGCCCAGAAAAAAAAGAAAAATCAGTGACTTCCCATGTTCATCTATTGTTGAATTAAGAAGGAGGTGTAGGCGACTAGAAGCTGATGTGTAGCTGTTGAGAAATGTGGCTCCTTAGAGGCTTCAGGTAAATTACTCTCATTCTACTTTTTCTTATAGTTAGAAGAGGAAGATAAAAGACTTTTTGATTCATGAAGAATCTGCTCACTGAGAAATGTGTATCAGGCCACTGGTTGAATTTTCATCAAAAAGGGATTAAGCGGAGAATGGAGAGGAAGGTTGATTCCAGGTGAGTGATGGGACTTGACAAAAAAGATAACTGAAACTATGGCCCATATAAAAGCCTGTAAATATTTTGTGTGTGAAAATAATAAATTTTTTAAAAGTAGTTTTTTCCTAAATCATGAGTAGTGAGATAGGAATTTTGGGTAACAGTTTTTTGTTGGTATTTTGGGTTTCTCATCTAGAGTGTAGCGTATAATGCACATTTCATACTTTATGTTACAGTCAAAATCCATTTTGAGTGTGTGGAGATACCTATCATTGAAATTTTGACTTTGAGCTGAAATAAGGATGATCTTCTCGAGAAGTTATAACATCGAGGCTAGCTAGTATATCTTTCTCCTACTTTTGATTATGATTGTTTTCAGCCTGCTTTAAGGTTCTTTTGATTCCAAATAGGAGACTCCCAACTATGGCTCGCCTAGGAAAAAGGAGGGAGTTTACAAGGAGACTGCAGTTTACTAACAAACCTCAGACTCACAGTGGCGGGCCTATGACTTGCAGCTGGCCCTTCATAAGTATCCCGCCTCCTAAGAGGGATTGGTTCAGAGGTGTGCCTGTGACTGCATGGGGCCAATCAGAAGTTCTCCTCTAAGGCCGAGACAGGCATTAAAGAGAGAGAGAGACCCACCTAATGGGTTGCTGTGGCAGCTGTTTCAGTCTCCACCCTGCATAGGCAATAGGGACCCTATACTGTAGGAGTTACGCAGGTCAGCACACTGAGAGAAGCAGGAAGAGCTAACAATTTGAGACACCGGTTCTAGTCCTTGAGGCTCTGGTTCAGAATTCTTCTGAAGTACGTGAGCTAGGGAATTACCTCTTTGTGCTGGCTGTCTTCAATTTAACCATCCAGATCTAATCTCCACTCGTGTATCCAGTGCTTCCCATTGGATTTGGCCAAAGAGGTGCTCTGGCAGGAGATAGTGAGGAGGGAGAGAGGAGAGTGAGGCCAGACTATTTATCCCCTTGGCTCCCTCCTTGCAAGATGCCTTGGGTTGGCTGTGTCCCTCTGCTGAAGCCCACAGTACCTCATAAGGTAGCAGACTTTGTATGACTCTCCTGGATTCTAGTGATTATTCTCTCTTTTATCCCTTTGGGCCTAGGGGTGGTACTGCCTTCTCTTTCACCAGCTTCAGGTTCCTGCACTTTCCCTAGTGGTTCGTCTACACCCATACCTTTGTTAATATGCCATCCTCAAAGTATCCTGTGTTTAGTATGTCATCTGTTTTCTTTTGGGACCCTTGAGAGTTTTTTATCATGACTGGTGTTGGGTTTTGTCAAATATTTATTTGGCATCTATTGAAATGATCATATGGTTTTTGTCCTTTTTTCTATTAGTAAGGTGTATTACATTAATCGATTTTCAGATGTTAAACTAGCTTTGTATTCCTAGGATAAATCCAACTTGGTCATAGTATTTGTTATATGGTTTTTGTATGTTGGATTTGGTTTGCTAATATTTTTCGATCATTTCTGTGTTTATAGCCACAAGGGATATTGGTCTATATTTTGTGTGTGTGTCATATCTTTGTCTGCTTTTGGCATCAGGGTGTGATACTGGCCTAAAAGAATGATTCTGGAAGTGTTCTGACCACTTTTTCTGGAAGAGTTTATAGAGTACTGATATCATTTATTTTTTAAATGTCTGATAGAACTCATCAGTGAAGCTATCAGGATCTGGACTTTTGTTTTTAGGAAAATTTTTAGTTACTAATTCAATTTCTTGTTATAGATCTATTCAGAGTTTCTATTTATTCTCTAGTCAGTTTTTGTGATTTGTGTTTTTCTGGGAATGTGTTCATTTCCTCTAAGTTGTCTAATTTGTTGGCATAAAGTTCATAGTATTCCTTTATAATTCTTTTAATTTATGAAGGGTCAATGATAATGTCCTTTCTTTCATTCCTACTTTTGGTGATCTGTGTCTTTTCTCTCTTTTTTCTTGGTTTTAGCTAAAGAGTTATCAATTTTGCTGAAGGACTCCTGTTGTTATACTAACAGCAGCTAATTTGAGTTGGGTTCCTATTGCTTGAAACCTAGGATCCTAACTAACATACAGAAGTTTTTTATAGAATCGACTAGGTCTTGGACAAGGTGGAAGCCAGGTAGCTGGAGAGACCTATTCAGTGTTTGGACCCTTCCTCCTGAGCAGTGCCATCTTTGTGCTTCACCCCCCACCTCCTGTTCAGACTGTCTCAGCTCAAAATTCAGTCCTGGGAGAATTAATCTGGTTCGTCCAGCGTGAGTCAAATTCTCCTGCTGCTGTAATCAAGTGGGACTTGGAGGAGGGTCATGGAGCTCCCAGCATAGCTGCTGAGGTCCTACCCCTGCTGATCCCACAGAAAAGGGATCCATCCTTGAAAGCTGAATCAACACCCTGACAGTGTTTACCAATGATCCACAGGGTACTCGTCAGGCCTGCCTTACTTCATCTTCTGAAGCAAATTAACCATGGCTTTAAAATGAAGCTCTGTTTCCTCAAATACTCTGCAGCTTTAGGTTGGGGAGCCTTGAGAAGGGAATGAATTCCCTAGGTATTCTGCTGTAAAGCAATCTGAGATCCCCTGTTTTGAGTCCTATAGGACTCCTTGGAGTTCCTTGACTCTCCGTGAACTTTCCTTCTACACTGCGTGTGCCGAGTATTCTCACCCAACTCTTTCCAGTTCCCTACTCCCGGCTAATTTCTACTCATATTTCCAAACTCAACTCTAATATCTCCAGGAAGCCTCTTCTGACCACCCTATTCCCACCCAGTGTGTATGTTCCCATAACACCCTAAATTTACCTTTTTCTTAGCATTTAATGATTGGTATTCTCATTGTCATCTCAATACATCATAAGCTCTTGAGAAACTGTCTTTTATAGATATTGGGTGTGTGTCAGTGTCCTATGTTTGCTGTAAGCTATCAATGTCTTGTTTTCTCATTGTAAGACATGAGAAACACATTGAATACATATTTGTCTTTGTAGCCCCTGGCCTTGCTATGTTGCTGGGCGTATAGTAGGTCCTTGATACTGAGTGAATAAACAAACATTACAGGATACACCTGCCAAGTAAACAGTTAAATGAATTGGTCAGTGCATGCCTTCCCCTTGGCACTTTTTTGTTTTTCTAATTTTTCTTAATTTTTCAAAAATTGAAGTATAGTTGGTTTACAATGTTGTGTTAGTTTCAGGTGTACAGCAAAGTGATTCAGTCATATATATATATATCTATTTCAGATTCTTTTCCATTGTAGGTTATTACAAGACATTGAATGTAGTTCCCTGTGCTATACAGTAGGTCCTTGTTGTTTATTTTATATATAGTAGTGTGTATCTGTTAATCCCAAACTCCTAATTTATCCCTCCCCCCCTTTCACTTTTGGTAACTGTAAGTTTTCTATATCTGTGAGTCTGTCTCTGTTTTGTAAGTTCATTTGTATCATTTTTTAGGTTCCACATATGTGTATCGTATGAAATTTGTCTTTGTCTGACTTACTTCACTTAGTGTGGTAATCTCTAGTTCCATCCATGTTGCTGCAGATGGCATTATTTCATTCTTTTTTATGGCTGAGTAATATTCCATTGTGTATATGGAATATACACATCTTGTCTATCCATCTGTCGATGGACATTTAGGTAGCTTCCATGTCTTCGCTATTGTAAATAGTGCTGCTGTGAACATTGGGGTACATGTGTCTTTTCGAATTAGAGTTTTTAAAATTTATTTATTTATTTATTTTGGCTGTGCTGGGACACAGCACGTGGGATCTTAGTTGTGGCATGCGAACTCTTAGTTGAAGCATGCATGCAGGATCTAGTTCCCTGACCAGGGATCGAACCTGGGCCCCCTGCACTGGGAGCATGGAGTCTTACCCACTGGACCACCAAGGGAAGTCCCTCAAATTAGAGTTATCGTCTTTCCCCCTTGTCACTTTTGGATGAACATTTTCAAATTCTGTCTTTCTCCTCACTTCCATTTTTCTGTATTTCTTGGCTAATCATAGTCCTCTCGTTGACATTAAAAAAAAAATTGTATTCCTATGTTTTTATTCTCCTCCCCCATTCTTCATGATTTTTGGATTCCGATACTGTTTTTGAAGTGCCTTCTGTTTCATATTTCTTTCCATCATTCTGCCTTTCCTCTGTTCCATAATTTAACAATTTTTTTTAATATTTATATATTTTTATTTTATTTTATTTTTGGCTGTGTTGGGTCTTCATTGCTGCACACGGGCTTTCTCTAGTTGCGGCAAGTGGGGGCTACTCTTTGTTGCGGTGCGCCGGCTTCTTATTGTGGTGGCTTCTCTTGTTGTGGAGCACGGGCTCTAGGCATGCAGGCTTCAGTAGTTGTGGCACGTGGGCTCAGTAGTTGTGGCTCACGGGCTCTAGAGCACAGGCTCAGTAGTTGTGGCGCACGGGCTTAGTTGCTCTGCGGCATGTGAGATCTTCCCAGACCAGGGCTCGAACCCGTGTCCCCTGCATTGGCAGGCGGATTCTTAACCACTGTCACCAGGGAAGACCAATTTAACAAATTTTATATGCCTACCTACTATGAGTGCCTGGCAATATATTAGGGGCTCAGTATATATTAGCAGATAAAAATGGTCCCTATCATCATGAGGTCTTCCGATGGGAAACAGGCACATATGTACATAGACAAATGTGTGGTTTCAGTTTGTGATCTCTTCCTTTAGGTGTTAGAATAACTTAGATTTCTGAGGCCACCTGACTTACACCAATGTTGCTATCTTTATGGTCTTTAAATTTCCAGAGCTGTAAACAGTTCATCTGCTGCTTGATTCAGTAGCTGGTGAGGAGGAGCTCAGAGTCTGATGAAAGGAGAGAGCAGTGGGCAGGGATGACTTTAGGCATGGGCTTCCCAGTCTGACTACCTATTTCATTATGTAACAGGGCTTCAAGAGGGCACTGTCCCAGCACACCTTCCGTCAATTTGCTGTTTCATAGGCTCTTAACTTTTTAGAGCCTCTTTCATTTTTATTTTAAAATGAGTGGGATGAAAGTCTTATTTTTAAAATTTTTGTTACTGTTTTATTTTGAAATAATTTCAAATTTAGAGAAAAGTTGCAAGAATAGGACAAAGAACCTTTCTTCTCCCAGATTCTCCTGTTGTTAACATTTTACCACATTCGTCTGTCTGCCTGTTTGTTTCTCTCTCTCTCTCTCTCTCTCTCTCTGTCTCTCAACATTTTCATTTCATTTGTGGACATGTGCAGAGGGGCAAAACATTTTACTCACTGATGCACATGCTCCCAGCTGAGGTCAAACAAGGCAGTGTTCTGCCTTTTTGTTTCAGCTCATACTTCAAGCAAAGGTCCTTTTCCCAGTCTGTGTAGTGCCACGTTTTCACAGTTTTGTGCTTTTTGTTGACAGTTTTGCCGTTTAAAGTGGCCCCCAAGCGTAGTGCTGAAGTTCTGTCTAGTGTTCTTAAGTGCAGGAATGCTGTGATGTACCTTATGAAGAAAGTGTATGTTAGGTGAGCTTTGTCCAGGCGTGAGTTATAGGGCTGTTGGCCGTGAGTTCAATTTAATGACTCACTATATGTATTAAATAAGGTGTCTTTAAACAGAAGTACACATAAAACAAGGTTCTGTATTGATTAGTTGATGAGAATGTTTTTGAAGGCTGGCAGGAACCTAACCATGTATTTTCCCTTAGGGACAATGGTTCGGTATATTCACTAACTCAGTGTTTATGGACTTTATAGAACTTACCGCAAATAACGAGAATCAACTATATCTATATTTCCCCCCTCCCCTGGACCATTTGAGAGTAAGTTGAAGCCAGTTGTCCCAAAAATGTTATTTATAGCAAAAAGAAAACAACAAAATGTAAGAAAAACTTCCCTTTTTGTTCATTTTGTACTTTTAGTCCCCTTTAATTTGGAAATATTTCTCAGTATTTCCTTATCTTCCATGACCTAAGCATTTTTGAAGAGTTCAGATCACTTACCTTTTATGCATATTTCTCAGTTTGGGTTTGTTCAGTGTTTCTTCATGATTGAACTCAGGTTGTGCATTTTTGGCAGGAATTTTGCAGAAGTGATGCTGTGTTCTCAGTGCATCAGTACCAGGAGATTTGGTCCTGTTACCATTGATGTTAACTCTTTTTTTTTTTTAATTTATTTTTGGCTGCGTTGGGTCTTCGTTGCTGTGTGTGGGCTTTCTCTAGTTGTGGCGAGCAGGGGCTACTCTTTTTTTTTTTTTAATTAATTTATTTATTTTTGGCTGTGTTGGGTCTTCATTGCTGTGTGAGGGCTTTCTCTAATTGCGGCGAGCGGGGCCTACTCTTCATTGTGGTGTGCCAGCTTCTCATTACAGTGGCTTCTCTTGTTGCGAAGCATGGGCTTTAGGCACACGGGCTTCAGTAGTTGTGGCTCGCAGGCTCAGTAGTTGTGGCGCACGGGCTTAGTTGCTCCGCGGCATGTGGGATCTTCCCGGACCAGGGCTCGAACCTGTGTCCCCTTCATTGGCAGGCGGATTCTTAACCCCTGAGCCACCAGGGAATCCCGGGGCTACTCTTCTTTGCGGTGCACAGGCTTCTTACTGTGGTGGCCTCTCTTGTTGCGGAGCATGGGCTCTAGGCACGCGGGCTTCAGTAGTTGTGGCACGTGGGCTCAGTAGTTGTGGCTCACGGGCTCTAGAGTGCAGACTCAGTAGTTGTGACACACGAGCTTAGTTGCTCAGCGGCATGTGGGATCTTCCCGGACCAGGGCTCTAACCCATGTCCCCTGCACTGGCAGGCAGATTCTTAACCACTGTGCCACCAGGGAAGCCCGATGTTCACTTTTATCACTTGGTTAAGATGATGTCTGCCAGGTTTCTCCACTGTAAAGAAATGAATAAGTATCTTGTGGCGAGATATTTTGAAACTACATTAATAGCCTGTTTCTCATCAAACTAGCACCCACTTGTTTTTACATCCGTTGATGATTCTTGTCTGAATCAGTTGCTACTGTGATGGTTCTTAAAAGTTTATTAATTGCATTCTACTGCAAAGTAGAGCTTTCCATTCTCCCTCGTGTATTTATTTACTCATTTACTTATATCAGTATTTTGTGGATTCGTATTTTGTTTGGTGGGTTTTAATCTATTACTGCCGAAATTGTTCCAGGTTTGGCCAGTGGGAGCCCTTTCAAGCTGGCTCCTGTGTCCTTTTGACACGCCCCTGTCATTCTTTGATCATTTCTTTACTTTTTGACCCATTAAGATATTCCAGGCTCATCTTGTATTTTCCTTGTCTCAGAACTGAAAGTCAGCTATATTTCCAAGGACTGCTGCTTCCTCTTAGTTGGCAATGGTATTTTATTTTGTTTTGTTTTGTTTTATTTTATTTTTTTTAGAGACTGCTTTCCTAGGGCCCGTTACTTGGAATACTAGTTGGCAGTGGTATTTTAGGAACAGTATTTGAGCTATCGATTTGCTTATTGCTGATGGGATGTTGTTGCCTCTAGGTATTTCCTGCAGGCAGATCTCTGACATACATTTTTTAAAAATCTTGAGTTCATACCAATAAGATGATCTCTTAATGTTTCTGGAATGGGATTAAAAGTCATAAGTTTAGTGTTTAGTAAAAGTGTGTAGTTTCATATTGTTATAGTTGTCACATAATCTGAAAATCATTCCTAGTTTTTTACGTAAAGGAACCTGTTTCCAATTTGTAAATGATTCCCGTTAAATGACACATTAAAAAAGAGTGTGTTAGGACTAATGACTCCAAGGTACCCTCCAGCTCTATAGCTCCTGCTTAGAGCCGAGCCAGCAGTACCCACCTCCAGAGAGGGTGGGTATTTCTGTCAGAGATTGGGCTGCTTATTGTCCTTGAAGCGGAGTTATTATCTTTCCGTCTCAGTGAGCTTATCTGTTTAATTTCACTTGTATGTTAAAAAGTATTTGCGTCACATGCAGAGATAATTTGATTCTGTCCTTTATCCCTTACTCCTCAAATTTAAGGTCTTCAAGGGATGGTGCAGTTAAGAAACCTTATTCTCCAAAGATAATATCCAAAAAGAAGTCTTCTGCCTTTTCTGGGATCTGGAGTGAGATACCTAGGGCCAGGCACCCTATACAGTATCATCCCTCACATGCCTGGACCCGAAGGGGCCGGCTAAGAGAACTGCGCATCAGGTGAGTTTGCGAGGGGTCCCCTCCCCTGCCTCAGTGACTTTTCCATTGTTCTCCCTTGTTGCTTAAAATGAGGGGGTGGTTCTTATTCTCTTATCTCAGTTAATTGGAGACCTTGCTGACTGTTCTTCATGGCACAATGTTCAGAATATTTAGGAATCTGCTGATGTAAAATCTGTCATTGAGTGTTTTCATTCATGGTCTCCAGTTGTGCCCCACAATATATAAGCTATAAAGAGTCTTCCAGAAGAAGTCTAAACATAGTCCAAGAAAATGATCATTTTCTGCTACTCTTGATTAGGTCTTTGAAAGGTATCCTTTTACTCATTCAACAAAAGTTTATCAGGTGCCTACCCAGCCAGGTGTTACGCTAGATGCTGAGCGTACAAGGTGAATAAGACATTCCTGGTCCAAGACCTCATGAAAGCGTAAAATCAGATAGGCTTGGCAGACTGTTAAACAAGCCACAACAGCGAAGTGTGGTAAGTGCTGTGAGAAGGGAGGATGTGCCATAGGCCACCTGGCAAGAACAGCCATGCCAGCATAGCCAGCAGTGACTTCCTGGAGGAGGTGGAGTTTAGCCGAGTCCTGAAGGATAATGTAAGAAAAAGCCAGGTAAAGGGCAGGAGGAAGAGCATTCCAAGCTGAACCTGGAGATCAACTGGCCAAGACAAGCCAACTTTTTCTGTGTGTTGCAGGCACTGTGCTAGCTGGGGATACTGTGAGCCATGGTCCCTGCTCTCAGGGGCTCACAGTGCAGAGGGAACAACAGGCACCCTGCGAGCCGCTTCCTGGGATTTGGTGTCATAATGTTACACTAGGGGTTGGAGCAGGGGTCTGAGAGTACCAAGCTACTTGCTCTGTTTGGTTGGGGAAGGTCCAGGAAGGCTTCATGTAGGAGTGAGCATTGAAGATGAGCCTTGGTGGGTAAGTGGGCATTTGCCAGGTGTTTTAGGCAGGAAGAATAATACGAACAAAAGCACTAGCATGTACTTCCTTTTTCTCATCTCTGAAATCTTTATCGACAAAATACTTTATATTGAAAGTATTTTTTAAAAATAATCTACTTGATGTTAGCTTTAGAAATCTGTCCCATCCTGTGCTCTGTTTGATGCAAGATTATCTATATATGATTCACCTTTTGACTCACACTAGTATCCCACTCCCTGGGACCTTAAAGTTTCTGTCTCCTTTCCAGAAAATTGATGATATAAACTAAATGGAGTTTTAAAATGTGTATGTATTTCTTTCCTTCTTTCAGATGCATGGCCAGAAAGTTCTTGTATTTGTGGATTCGAATGACTTTTGGAAGAGTATTTCCCTCTAAAGCCAGGTAGTATTAGTTCAGAACACCAAACTTCTGCTGAGTTCATTCTAGGATTTTGTTTTGTATTAAGCCCATATATAACCTTTACTATGGCATGTGTTGCATTCCTTCCCTGCTCCTCCCCAACCTCCGGGAGGTATATCATATAATGGTAACTTAACACATATTAGTTTGACTGAATGAATGTTTGCCCAGGAGAAGTAAATGAGCTCTTTCAGGTCCCTGGCGAGACTGGCAGATTGACTTGGTCTAGGGCAGAACCTGGGGAAAAAGTTGGCATTTGCAAGGGGAGTGAAACTGAGTCAAGTGAAAGTCCCTCTGCCCGGTAGCTTCACTTTGTCTAGGCTGCCACCTGCTGCTGCGGGTTTTGGTTAACATTGATTTAGCTGCAGCGCCCTAAGTGGGTCGCAAGGGGGAACCACCGGGGTCAGGGACATTGTGCAGGAGGCCAGAGGGATGGAGAGAAGGGGCAGTGTAGGGGATGTTTCAGAGAACTGACAGCCATTGAAAATGTAAGTGTTTTTTAAAAACTGAAATGTTATGGGTTCTCACCCTTCACCTCTCCCCTTACTATACCCTTTCCTGTTTCATTTTTCTGATAGTATGGCTTTCCTGATCTGGAACATCAAGGTCTCTTGATTCAAGGTTTCTCAAGCAAATTTGGCCTGTGTGTGTTCTGTGAAATTTTTTCTTGGTATACCTTGTGGAGGGCCTTGCTATTCCCATCTTCTTCGTGTGTCTTTACCAGTGAGGCTCCCAATGTGGCCACAGCCCATCGCAGCTGCAGGGATGAGGCATGGTCTACCTCTGCTTTTCCTTCTTTCCCTGGACCTTGGCCCTGCCCTTCTTTACTGCCTTGGTAGTTCTTCGTGCCTTCAATAATTTTTTTTTTTGTCTTTTCTTGTTCTCAGTGGGAGAACTGATCGGAGTAACATAGTTTGCCATTATCGGAAGACTCTTGTTTTTCTTTTTTTTTACTCAATTGAGTATTTTATTTATCTTCCTCCCTATTAGCTTAGAAATTATATACTCTTCTATCCTTCTTTTACTGAGTGCCGTAACAAATATAATATGTTTGTTTAACTTACTGGGATCTAATGTTAATTGGTTTTTTTGCCCTCTTCCCAAACAAGGCAGGGTCCTTCGAACACTTTAACTCTCCTGTCGCTGTCCCCACTTATATGCCCTTATCGTAATGTATTTTAATTATTTATTTTTGTTTTTTTAAATTAAATTAAAAATTTTTTTTTTGGCTGAGCCATGCAGCTTACAGGATCTTAGTTCCCTGACCAGGGATCGAATCCAGGCCACAGCAGTGAAAGTGCCGAATCTTAACCACTGGACCTCCAGGGAATTCCCTTAATTCAGTTTATATTTTAAAGTCTGCAGAACATTATTACTCTCATTTTACACAGCCAATATTCATTTATATTTATTCATGTGTTTACACTTCTTGTTCTTCTTTGTTTCTTCCTGTATCTCCAGGTTTCCATCTGTGATCCAGGTTTCACATCTTTCACAGATGTGGCGGCTTGCTCTATGGGGTATCCTGGCTTGTTCCCCTACCACGCTTGGTCTGATCCTCTCTTTCCTTGTCTCCTTGTCCTTCTCCTGCTCAGTTTCTATTCTGCTCCCAGCAGTTCCTCCTTAGTATGAAGCCCTGTCTGTTTTTGAGGTCAGGTCGGTTTTGAGACTGTTGGGGCCAGACTGCTCCAGCAGCTTCAGCTCTTACATGAGCCCTGGTTTTGGAGAGAACAAAACTCCTCTCAGTTTCAGCTTCTGGTCTCAAGTTGGGCCTCTGCACTTTCCAGTGACTACTTATTGGCTGATTCAGGTTCTCCTGTTCTCAGCTTCCTCAGATACCATCTTCATCGCTCCTTCTTTCTTCTGTACAAATGTTAATACCATGGCGGTCTTTTGACTCTGGGTGATTTGTCCTCACCTGCTTGCATTTTGGGTTTGTAGGGATACCTTGTCACCTAGTTTTGTTGTAATAGATACATGAGTTTTTGGTTTTACTACATGGTTGCTCTATGTGTTTTGTAAGGATTCAGAGACTGAAAAGCTATGTTGCCGCCTTCACTCTCTTCCCCAAATCCTTTTCCTGCTTGATTTTGTTAAACTCATATTTGACTCATATTTAACTGGAAACCTCTTTTCAAATAATACCTATTTATATTCCAAGTACTCGGGAAACGTTGATTATGTTAGAAATGCATTTGACTCAAAGTAGGAGAAAGTCTGACGATGGCTTAAATTGGGATTTGCTTTTTCTCACAGTTTGGAGGTTGGTATTGGTTCAGGTGTTTAGTGATGTCATCAGAGACTCAGGCTTTTAGATCCTTTCCAGTTTACCATCCTTAGTGTACTGGCCCTTTGTCCTTAGAGATGACACTGTATAGTTGCAAGATGACTGTTCTAGCTTTACACAGGAAGGGGGAGGAAGGGTGGTGTCAGCTGGACCTGTCTCTATCAGGAAGGCAAAACTTTCCTAGAAACCCTCAGCCGCTTCTGCCTCATTGGCCAGAGCTATGTCACTGGCCATCTTTAGCTTCTGAAGAGGCTGGGAGAGAAACCTTTCCAGCCTTCCTAGTGGATGCTGGTGAGGAAGCAGAGGCTTGGCAGTGGGTGTCGGGTATCTGCGACTGATGTCTGCCTCACTGTGTTAGAGCATTCACATTGTACTCTTTTTCCTTTCTTTGCTCTTGAATGGTGGCAGGAAAGAATACTGGACTGGATTTTAGGAGACCTGAATTTTGGTTCTTACCTAGACCCTAGATAATGGTTTGATCTGGGGTTAAGTTACGGCTCTAGGCCTCAGTTTCTCAAATTGTAAAATGAGAGAGTGAGAATATTTTTTCTCTAAGCATCTACCAGAATTATAATTCTGATACTATGTTTTCATTGACTTTGAAATTTGTGATGGGGTGGTCAGTTTCAACTTGTAATCTCTTTTTAAATCAAGTGGGTTATTTGTTACTTTGGGTAAAGTTGGGCATATTGATCTTTGCTTTTTTTTTTGGTCTTTTTCCATATTGAATTATTTATTTCTCACTTTTAGGAATGTTAGAGGGGAATGATATCATACCAGAAACTTCAGAATAATACCTTTATGTGCTTGGAGAATGTTTTAACTTCTATAAACTGGAGTTGTTTTATCATTAATAAATGGAACCAAAATGACCACTGAATTAGTAGGGCAAAAATAATACATACAGTATGTGTCCATATGTAAGGCAGTCTTAAATAGGAAGTAGTCACCTCTTTTTCTGAAGAGAGGATCTGAACAAAATTACTTGGTTAATTTGGGAAGTAGATAAAACAGTCACGTCCATTTATAGTGCTTAATTTATCAGTATTTTTCGTCATTCTTAGTTAAGGCTTTGCTTCCTATTTTCTTGAGAAAATAGAAGTAACAGAAGAGACCATCACTCAGTCTACTGACCGCCAGCATCTATCGCCATATGACCTGCTTTCCCAACTGTTAGACAAATGAACTGGCCATGTATTCATCTGTGGCAAAATCCTTTTGTGTTGCATTCCCCTTGTGCCTACTCCAGGCCATCACACTAGCAGTTTTTTTTCTGTCTCTTCTGTATCAATTTTTCCCTCTTTACTGGATCATTTGTACCAGCATATAATGCTATTATTTTCCTATCCTGAAAAAAAAAAAACTCTTTGATGCTACTTCCTCCTGCAGCTAGCTCTCCATCTCTTTGCTTCCCTCTACATTTCCTGCCATCCCCAACCTCTCCAGCACCTCTTTTTGTAGTCTCAAGTCCATCCTACGAGGCTTTTGATTCCATCATGCCACCAAAATTGCTTTTGCTTTTGTAAGGTCACTACATTTGCTAAAATCAATGGTGAATTCTTAAATTTCCTCTCACTTGACTTACCAAGAAGCATTAGACAACTCATCATTCCCTTTTTCAAGGAGCCCTTTCTTCTCCCAGCGTCAAGGTTACCATCCTCTCTGTTTCCCTTCCACCTCTTTGTTCCCTCTAACTCTCTTTTGTTGGTTCCTCCTCATCTAAGTATCCCACCCCCAGTCCTTACACTGCCTCTCTGTCTACCTCCCAACCGTGGCAACCTCATCCCATGATTCCCAAAGGTACACTCCCAGCCCAGACCTCTTCCTGGACTGCTACACACGTGACACTCCACTCTGCGCCCAATAGACGTCACAACTCAGTATGTTCGTAACCAAAGTCTAGACCTTCCCCACAGACCTCCCTGCTGAGTGTTCTTCTCTCCAGTAAAGGAAGCTCCCATCCTTCCAGGGACTCGGGTCAGAAACCTAGGAGTCATCCTTGGTATCTTATTCCCTCACTCCCCGATTGCAATGCCAAATGCCAAAATTACGTTGATTCAACCTTCAAAATAGATTCAGACTCCAAGCTCTTTTCAGTACCTCCAGTTGCTACCACCCTGGTCCAGGCCATCATGTCTCCCCTGAATGACTCCAGGAGCCTCCTCATTGGTCTCCTGCTCCCAGCCTTGTCCTTAGTCAGTCTCTTCACACAGGCAGTCTTGAGTAATCCAGTCACGTCACTCTTCGGCTCAGACCTCGGGCAGCTTCCCATCCTGCTTACAGTAAAAGCCAGAGTCCTTACTGTGGCCTATAGGCCAGTCACCTTTTTGTTTACCTATCTATGGATCTTTTCTTTTTCATTTCTGCCATCATAGTTTTAATTTCCAAGAGCTCTTTTTTGTCCTCTGAATATTCCTTTTTTTAAAAGAATAATATCCTGGAGGCTCATAATTTTTTTGAGGTTAATGTAATGATTTATTTCTAAGGTTTTTGTCTGCTCTGTTTCTTCTAAGCTCCTTTCTTCTGTGTGCTTTTGTTCACTGTCTCATGTTGTAGTCTTCCCTCAAATGTCAAGAGATCCTTTTATTGTCTGCTCACATTTAAGAGTTAATATTAGAAGCTTATATACCCATTCAATGTATGCATAGGGACTTGTAAGCTGAGGGTTTCCCTTTAGGCTTTTGAGGCAGAGACCAGATAGTTTCATTGGGGGAACTCCATCTGTCAGTATCGAAGGCCTTTTCCCTTAGGTTGATCAGTTTTCCCCAGAGGAGAGGAGTCCTCCAAACTCCTTCTGGGGTAGAGTGGGGCGGAGGTGGGGGGTGGTGGTTATAAGCTTGGCGGCAAGCAGAGGAGAGGGAATGTGGGTCTCACTGTTCCGTATGTAGACTCTCAGTTTAGGACTGTCTCCCGAGCTCTGCCTGGTGTTGGAGAGTCCAGTGCCCCTCAGGTTCAGCCTCTCCAGAGATAAGCCTGAGTCTCTGCCTGGGTGAATAATGGGATCCAAGGGCCTAACTGCTTCTTACGCACAGGCTTCCAAACAATCCTGTGTTTTCATTTCCACCCAGGGCTCCCCCTTTCCTGATGGCCTCTTGTTCCCATGCCTTTCTGGGGTTCATGCCACCAGCCACTTGCCTCTTGACTCTCCTCCCACCGACACTTAGTTCTCTGCCTTCTTTCACCTGTTGATTCAGTTGCCATTCGCCTGCCTGCTTTCTGTCATCTAAAATTTGTTGGCATCTCTTGCCTAACATTGTTGCTCCTGTTCTCTTTCTCTGTGGGCTTACACCTTTTGAAAGTATTTGCTGTTATTTTAGTGAGGTTTTGGGAAAGGAAGGAAGTAGATGGATAGATAGTAGATGGTAGAAGGAAGTAAATGTGCAAATGAGTGTGGTTCTTTTCCATTAAAAATTTTAAAAATTATGAACAAAGCTGTTGCTCAAAAATTTTTTCAAACTAAAGAAATGTGTAATACAGGAAATACTAGTCTCCTGGTAATAACAATCCCTCCCTGAGACAGACCACTGGTAACAGTTTAGTATTTTGGAGATCTTTTCAGGCTTTTAATTTGTATAATATAGTAACTGATATATGTACACATACATGTATGCATATAGATAGATATGTTTTTATGTATACATACAAATATGTTGGTGTGTGCATACATTTTATACATATATATTTGGTGTATATTATATTAATTCCAACATATGAGTCCTGGAAATACAAAAAAAAAAATTAGCTTTAAAAAAGAGTTTAGGGGCTTCCCTGGTGGCGCAGTGGTTAAGAATCCGCCTGCCAGTGCAGGGGACACGGGTTCGAGCCCTAGTCCGGGAAGATCCCACGTGCCGTGGAGCAACTAAGCCCATGCGCCATAACTACTGAGCCTGCGCTCTAGAGCCCACAAGGCACAACTACTGAGCCCGTGTGCCACAAGTACTGAAGCCCATGTGCCTAGAGCCCGAGCTCCGAAACAAGAGAAGTCACTGCAATGAGAAGCCCACACACTGCAATGAAGAGTGCCCCCGCTTGCTGCAACTAGAGAAACCCCGTGCGTAGCAACAAACAACCAAAGCAGCCAAAAGTATATAAATAAAATAAATTAAAAAAAAAAAGAGTTTAGGGGATTTCACTGGTGATCCAGTGGTTAAGACTTCACGCTTCCCCTGTAGGGGGCGGGGGTTCAATCCCTGGTCAGGGAACTAAAACCCCACGTGCTGCAGCATGGCCCAAAAAAATAGTAATAAAAAATAATAAATAAAAAAATAAATTTTAAAAAGGTTAAAAAACATATCATACCTACCACAAGGTAGCTTTATTTTTTCATCCAGCAATTTTTCTGGAGCAGCTTCCATTTCAGTTTCTTTTGCTCTACTCTATTCATTAAAAAATTACTGAGTAGCATTGATTGAATTTAAGCTGTCCCCTTTTGATGGGTACTTATGGTGATTTTCTCTTTTTATTTATTACTATGAACAACAGTGAGGTGAATTTCTTTTATTTTTATTTTTTTCCATTCTTTTTCAAATTCTTTTCCCATTTAGGTTATTACAGAATATTGAGCAGAGTTCCCTGTGCTATACAGTAGGTCCTTGCTGGTTATCTATTTAATTAATTAATTTAAATTCTTATCTTTATTTATTTATTTTATTTTATTTATTTTTGGCTGTGTTGGGTCTTCGTTGCTGTGCGCGGGCTTTCTCTAGTTGCGGTGAGCGGGGGCTACTCTTTGTTTCAGTGCGCGGGCTTCTCATTGAGGTGGCTTCTCTTGTGGAGCACGGGCTCTAGGTGTGTGGGCTTCAGTAGTTGTGGCACATGGGCTAAGTTGCTCCGCGACATGTGGGATCTTCCTGGACCAGGGCTTGAACCCATGCCCCTCCGTTGGCAGGCGGATTCTTAACCACTGCGCCACCAGGGAAGCCCTGGTTATCTATTTTAAATATAGCAGTCAATCCCAAATTCCCAGTCTGTTCTTCTCCCCCAGCCTTCCCCCCTGGTAACCATAAGTTCATTCTCTAAGTCTCTGAGTCTGTTTCTGTTTGTAGATAAGTTCATTTGTGTCTTTTTTTTTTTTTTTTTTTAGATTCTGCATATAAGTGATATCATATGCTATTTGTCTTTCTTTGTCTGACTTACTTCACTTAGTATGGTAATCTCCAGGTCCATCCATGTTGCTACAAATGGCATTTTTTCATTCTTTTTTATGGCTGAGTTATATTCCATTGTATATTTATGTACCACATCTTCTTAATCCATTCATCTGTCGATGGACATTTAGGTTGCTTCCATGTCTTGGCTATTGTTTTTTTTGTTTTTTAAAATATTTATTTATTTATTTAGGCTGCGAAGGGTCTTAGTTGCGGCGTGCTGGATCTTTGTTGTGGCATGCAGGCTTCTTAGTTGGGGCATGCAGGCTTTTAGTTGCAGCATGTGGAATCTAATTCCTCAACCAGGGATCAAACCTAGGCCCCCGCATTGGGAGCATGGAGCCCTACCCACTGGACCACCAGGAAGTCCCATGTCTTGGCTGTTGTAAATAATGCTGCAATAAACATTGGGAGGTGAATTTCTCTATGTATAGTTTTACCAGCCAGTTTTTTAAAACCCGTGAGTGGGTGAGGATGAAGGACATGTTAGTAACCTACAGAACCATGAAAAGAAATTTGGAGTGACTGACAGGCCAGAGTTCCTGAGTTACCAGTCTTCTTGACCATGCCTGTTAGCATCAGCACAATCTCACTGCCCTGCTGCTTTCTTTCTTAATAGCTTTTTCCCTTCTTATTTTCTCTTCTCTTTTGCTCTTGTTATAACTCCCCTAGTCTGATTTCAGTTAAACTAATATATTCTGTTAAGTCCTAGGAATACCATTAGGCATTTGCTTATTTTATAACTTTTAATCTCCTGGGTATGTAAATGAGAAGTCTAGCTGCTATCTTTTACTAATCAAATATATTTTTTAGTCTGGTGAATGAAAAAAATTGAGAATGTTAATTCTCAACTCACTTATGGTATTTGAAAAGTCAGATTTTTTTACTTTCACCTCTTTAATTGGTAAGATCTAGAGTATAAAATTTTTTAGCCTCATTTCTAGTTTAAGTAGTTCTAACGTTTTGATCTGAAAAAGTTAAATATGTCTATTTTTAATCTATTTTGGTGTTATCAAATAATGAAGCACACTTTTCTATGAGAAAGCAATGGCCATATGAAACGGTGATTTGGGAGTAGATACCAGCTCCAACATTGTCAGTTATGTCTCTCTGATTTTTTTTTCATTGCCCTAGGTTTTACTATGAGCAAAGAATTCTGCAGAAGGTCTTTGAAGAATGGAAAGAAGAGTGGTGGGTTTCCCATCGAGAGTGGAAACTCCGTGTTCGAGCTGACTGTCACTATAGGTAGGATTTCATGTTACGTTACTTTTAATTTTACTGATACACGTTATCAAATAATTACTTGTTGGCATGTTTCTGGTCAAAAGGATAGAAGTTTTTTTTCTGGTTTTATTGAGATATAATTGACATATATTAATTACTGTATGAGTTTTAGGTGTACAGAATAAAGGTTTGACTTACATATTATGAAATGATTACCACAATAAGTTTAGTTAATGTTTATCATCTCATATAGATACAATAAAAAGAAAAGGAAAAAAAAAGAAAAAAATTTTCTCCTTGTAATGAGAAATTTAGGATTTACTTACTGTCTTAACAACTTTCATATATATCATACAGCAGTGGTAACTAGTCATCATGTTGTACATTACATCCCTAGAACTTCTTTGTCTCATAACTGGAAGTTTGTACCTTTTGACTGCCGCCCCCAACCCACCTGGCCTCTGGTAACCACAAATCTGATCTTTTTCTGAGTTTTTTTTTTTTTTTTAAGATTCCACATATAAGTGAGATCATATAGTATTTGTCTTTCTCTGTCTGACATATTTCACTTAGCCTAATGCCCTCAAGGTCCATCCATGTTGTCGCAAATGGCAGGGTTTCCTCTTTTTTTTAATGTATATGTTTTTACGGGGTTTCCTCATTTTTTAATGGCTGAGTAAATTCCATTGTATATAGATACCACAACTTTACCCATTCATCCACCTTTGGACACTTAGGTTGTTTCCCTGTCGTGGCTATTGTAGATAATGCTGCTGTGAACATGGTGGTGCAGATATCTTTTCAAGTTAGTGTTTTTGTTTCCTTTGGATATATTCCCAGAAGTGGGATTGCTGGATTGTCTGGTAGTTCTATTTTTAATTTTTTAAAGATCCTGCATACTGTTTTCCTTGGTGGCTATACCAAGTTACAATCCTACCAACAGTCCACAAGGTTCCCTTTTCTCTATATCCTCACCAGTGTGTGTTATCTCTTGTCTTTTTTTTTTCTTTTTTATGTCTTATTTTTTGGAGACCTAATTTCCTACTTTTCCTTTTTTTAATTGAGGTAAAATTGGTTTATAACATTATATAAATTTAGGTGCACATTATAATTCTATCTTGTCTTTTTGATGATGGCCATTTTAACAGGTGTGTGGTGATTTTGATCTCATTGTGATTTTGATTTATATTTTCCTAATGACTAGTAGTGTTGAGCATTTTTTCATGTACTTGTTGACCATTTGTATATCTCCTTTGGAAAAATGTCTGTTTAGGTCCTTTGTCCACCTTTAAATTGGATTATTCTTTTTTTTGCTATTGAGTTATATGAGTTCTTCATATATTTTGGATATTAATCCCTTATCAGCTATATGGGTTGCAAATATTTTTTTCCCATTTTGTAGGTTGTCTTTTTCACTTTGTTGGCTGTGTCTTTTGCTGTGCATAAGCCTTTTGGTTTGCTGTAGTCCCACTTGTTTATTTTTTATTTTGTTGCTTGTGCTTTAGGTGTCATATCCAAAAAATCATTGCTAAGACTTATGTGAAGGAGCTTTTTTCCTATATTTTCTTCTAGGAATTTCATGGTTTCAGGTCTTGCATTTAAGTCTTTAATCCATTTCTGGTTAATGAGTGGTGTTAGATATGAATCTAGTTTCATTCTTTTACATGTGAATATCCAGTTTTCCCAGCACCATTTATTAAAGAGACTGTCTTTTTTCCATTGAATATTCTTGGCTCCCTTGTCAAATATTAGATGACGGTATATACTTGGTTTAATTTTGGGGCTCTCAACTCTATTCCATTAGTCTGTTTGTTTTTATGCCAGTACCATAATATACTATAGCTTGAAAACAGGAAGTGTGATGCCTCCTGCTTTGTTCTTTCTCTGGATTGCTTTGACTATTTGGGGTCTTTTGTGGTTCCACATAAATTTTAGGATTGTTTTTTCTACTTTTGTAAACATGCCATTGGAATCTTGATAGGGATTGCATTGAATCTATAGATGGCTTTTGGTAGTACTAACATTTTAACAATATTTTTCCAATTCATGAACATGGAATACATTTCCATTTATTTGTCTTCTTTGATTTCTTTCATCAATGTCTTGTAGTTTTCAGAGTAGAGACCTTTCACCTCCTTGGTTAAATTTATTCCTAAGCTTTTTGTTATTTTTGATGCTATTGTAAATGAGATTGATTTATTTCTTTTTCAGATAATTTGTTGTTATTGTATAGAATTGCTACTTAGTTTCTTACGTTAATTTTATATCCTATGATTTTACTGAGTTCATTGATTAGATCTAACAATTTTTTGGTTGAGTCTCTAAGAGTTTCTGTATGTAAAATCATGGCATCTGCAAATAGAGACAGTTTTACTTCTTCCTTTCCAATTCCAATGCCTTTTCTTTCTTTTTTTTTTGTTTCCCAATTGCTCTGGCTAGGACTCCCAGTACTATGTTAAGTAGGAGTGGTGAGAGTGAGCACCCTTGTCCTGTTCCTGATCTTAGAGGAAAAGCTTTCAGCCTTTCTCCATTGAGTATGATGTTACCTGTGGGCTCATCATATGTGGCCTTTATTATATTGAGATACTGATGATCATATGATTCTTTTCTTTCATTCTATTATGTGAGGTATCACACTGATTGAGTTTGTGGAGGTTGGACCATCCTTGCAACGAGAAGAGTTTTGGATTATTTTCTGTATTTCTTCAAATTCTTTTTAGAGTAAGCAAGATCAAAGTCCTAAATTAAGCCCAAGCACACAATACTGTGTGCATGTGAGCACATATACACAGAGATACCCCTCTAATTCAAGTAATCATTATGTAATGATCATGCTAATGATTTGAATAGGTTTTTCTCACTGACTCTCACTTCTATATAATTTCTAATTCTGTGTTTTAAAATAATAAAGTTGTTTTAATTTGTATTGATTGGGAGAAAATATATGCCCAATATAGAACATTAAGAAAATGGAAATAGAAAAAACTTTAAAATTTTATTTATTTATTTTTTTAGCAATAGAGAGAAGAAACTCTTAATCTTTGACATTTGTATTCCCAAGGATAAGTGGAAGAAAACGTAAAAATTGGGAATTACATCACATACATATTTTTATACCTTTTTTAAAGTAAAAACTTAGTATGTCTTATACATTGTGTCTTTTTCAAATGGTATTCACTCATTATAATCATGTCTTTAAGCTCTTCGGGGCAGGGTTTCTGATTTATGGATATTTCAGATATCCATAAATATAGACATTGTTGAATCGTTCTATGAAGCTGGCAGAGTATGAAATCACGTTTTAGGAAATGGGATAGTGAAGATATGGAGGGACTGACAGTCTTTTTTTTTTGGGGGGGGTTGCTTTTTCTTCTTTGCTGTGCGTGGCTTTCTCTAGTTGCAGCGAGGAGGGGCTACTCTTCCTTGCGGTGCGCAGGCTTCTCATTGCGGTGGCTTCTCTTGTTGCGGAGCGTGGGCTTCAGTAGTTGTGGCTCGCGGGCTCTAGAGAACAGGCTCAGTAGTTGTGGCGCACGGGCTTAGTTGCTCTGCGGCATGTGGGATCTTCCCGGACCAGGGCTCGAACCCGTGTCCCCTGCATTGGCAGGTGGATTCTTAACCACTGTGCCACCAGGGAAGCCCTGGGACTGACAGTCTTAATGTGCATAATGTATGTATTGAGACAGAAAAGACAAAGGAGAACATTGACTGTGTTTTAGTGCAAAGGAGAGGTTATGTTTTACATGGTGTGGATGATTAAGATATGACTGTCATTCCAAATGCCACAGCTTTGTGGGTGCTGAAGGTGAAGTTATTCTAGGATAATTCACACCTTTCTTCCTTGGTAATAATATAAGGTGTGGAGAATGACACTCCAATTTTAGCTTAGGATATAGATTGGCTTTTTTGTGTCAGAAGTGTTCCTGTTAATTTCTCCTAAGTACAGAACGGACTGGGTATGTCGGATTAGGAGTTGTTTTGTTTTAAAGAAACACCATTTGCTTTTTTGGCTCCTCAGATATTACTTGTACAACCTGATGTTCCAGACCTGGAAGACCTACATGCATCAGCAGCAGGAGATGAGGAACAGGTACCTGAGAGCCGAGGATCATGGTGAGAAAAGGAAGTACACGTCTAAAGAAAATGCCTCCGTTTATTTGTCTTTTTTTTCCTTTATTAAGATTTTATTTTTTAAGGGCAGTTTTAGGTTCACAGCAAAGTTGAGGGGAAGGTAGCAATTGCCCATACACCCCCTCCCCAACACATACATAGCCTCTCCCATTATCAGCATCCCCCATCAGTGTGGTACATTTGTTACAGCTGGTGAACTTACACTGACACATCATAATCACTCAAAGTCCATAGTTTACATTAGGGTGTATTTTCTTTGGTGAGGTGTCTATTAAGTTCTTTTGCCCATTTTTAATTGGATCGTTTGTTTTCTTGTTGAGTTTTAAGAGTTCTTTGTATATTTTGGATAATAATCCTTTGTCAGATGTGTCTTTTGCAAATATTTTCTTCCACTCTGTGGCTTGTCTTCTCATTCTCTTGACATTGTCTTTTGCAGAGCAGAAGTTTTTAATTTTAATGAAGTCCAGCTTATCAATTTTTTCTTTCATGGATGGTGCCCGTTGGTGTTGTATCTAAAAAGTCATCACTATACCCAGGGTCATCTAGGTTTTCTCTTACGTTATCATCTAGAAGTTTTATAGTTTTGTGTTTTACATTTAGGTCTGTGATCCATTTTGAGTTAATTTTTATGAAGGGTGTAAGGTCTGTGTCTAGATCCTTTTTTGCATGTGGATGTCCAGTTGTTCCTATACCATTTGTTAAAAAGACTATCTTTGCTCCATTGTATTGCCTTTGCTCCTTTGTCAAAGATAAGTTGACTATATTTATGTGGGTCTGTTGCCAGGCTCTCTGCTGTGTTCCACTGATCTATTTGTCACTTCTTTTGTCAATATCACACTGTTTTGGTTACTGTAGCTTTATAGTAATTCTTCAACTCAGGTAGTGTCAGTCCTCCAGCCTTCTTCTTTAATATTGTGTTGGGTATTCCAGGTCTTTTGCCTCCATATAAACGTTATAATCAGTTTGTGATATCCACAGGATAACTTGCTGGGATTTTGGTTGGGATTGCATTGACTCTATGAATCAGGTTGAGAAGAACTGACATCTTGACATATTGAGTCTTCCTATCCTGAACATGGACTCTCTCCCCGTTTATTTAGTTCTTCTTTTATGTCTTTCATCACAGTTTTGTAGTTTCCTCACACAGATTTTATATATGTTTTGTTAGATTTATACCTAAATATTTCATTTTTTGAGTGCTACTGTAAATGGTGGTGTATTTTTAATTTCAAATTCCACTTGTTCATTGCTGGTATATAGGAAATCAGTTGACTTTTGTATATTAACCTTGCATCCTGCAGCCTTGCTATGAATTGCTTATTAGTTCCAGGAGTTTTTTGTCAGTTCTTTTTGGTTTCTTTACATAGACAGTCATGTCATTTGCAAACAAAGACAGTTTTATTTCTTCCTTCCCAATATGTATACCTTTTATTGCTTTTGTCTTGTTGCATTAGCTAGAACTTCTAATATGATGTTGAAAGGGAGTGAGAGGGGTCATCCTTGCCTTATACTTGATTAGTGGAAAAGCTTTTGAGTTTCTCACCATTAAGTATGATATAGGCTTTCTGTAGATATTCTTTATCAAGTTGAGGAAGATCCCCACTTTTCCTAGTTTACTGAGAGCCCAGATTTACTTTTGCCATCACAAAAGCTCAGAAGCTTTTGTGAAGGATGAGTACATTGTCTCTGAGAGAGAATAACTCCAAGTCAAAGGGAAGACTTGTTCGATTCCCTTTCCTGTTTTCCAGGATGTGTGATCTCTGAGCAGGAACTCCTGTGTGATCATATCCCTATGGTTTTCTCTATATGGCATGGTTTTGGCACCTACCAGTCACTTAAGCATGATTTGTGTGAACTGGCTGTTCCTGCCCTGCTGGTGCAGTGTTCTGGCTGTGTTTCTCTCGCAGCACTTGGGACTGTTGTCTGTCTTGCTGCCATGTGTCACGTTGCAGTGCTTACTTCTGATCTTCTTTGTCCAGGTTGCCCCTTAGTGATCTTGTGGCCAGTTTAGCTCTGGTCAGTGTCTGATTCCTCGAGTTGAACCCAGAAACCCATGTGGGGAGCCTAAGGGAAAAAAGGCACTAACTTTCAAAATGATAATGCAGCCTGCTGTTTCTCATAGCCATTTCACATGAATGCCCTGCAGGCACCTCAAACTCAGCAAGTCCCCAGTACAGCTTGTCCACTGCTCCCCGTTTAGACCTGCTCTTCCTACTTTTCCTAGCTAAGCAAGAAACCTTACTTACGAATGGCTTCGTCGTAACAGCATTTAGTTATCTTCTGTTAAAACATGCCTCCCTGAGGTGTCCCTTGCACTCATCTTTTCTTTGCCAATGCCTGAGATTAAGCCTCATCTGTTTCCCCAGAGTATTATAAGTACCTCTTCTTTTATCTCCTTGCATTTATTTTCTTCTTTTCATAGATAATCTCGTTTACTCTTTGCAAACATACCTTGAAGGGAAGCACCATTTTGCAGATGAGGAACTCGTGTGAGGTTACTTAGCTCAGTGACAAGGTCAGTACTCAGGCCCAGCTTATCTTACTCAGGAGCCTAAACTCTAAGCTACAGCACCATACTAGTCCTTATTGCCCGAGATGTGCTGATTCCTGAGGTCTGAGGTGGGCCCAAAGAAGCTACATGTTAAATTCTTTTTCATATTTTGACTCGACTTGTCAACAGCTATGAAATATAAAGTATAGCTCTAGTCATCCTGACCACATTTTGGAGAATGTCCTGAAAATGTTTTACATAATTCTATTTTCTCCTTTGTGTTCTAAAAAGAAAAGAAACTTATTTCATCAGTGATGACTTTCATAATGAAAATGGAATTTACCACAAAGGGAGACCTATGGACTTTTGTGCCTCCCATATTTAGTAAATTCTCTTTCCTCCAGGATCATTACTGGTCCTTCTTATTCTGTTTCTCAAACAGATACAAACAGATACAGATAGTATCCTTTCCTTTTGTCTTGCTTATTCTACTTTACAATTATTGTTTCAAACAGCAAATTTTATAACATGACTTCTTCTTTAACTTTATATTATGGAAATTTAAAAATATCTACAAAATGGAAAGATAGAATAATGAACTTCCGTGTACCCATCATCCAGCTTCCAATAATTACTGACTCACACTAGTCTTGTTATATCCATATCCACATTCACTTCTCTGCTTCCTGTGTTATTTCATGTGTAAATATTGCAGAATATAACTCTAAAAAAAAAAAAAGACTTTTAAAATAAAAGATTTCTGAACAGTGCAGTACATTGATTTTCCTTTAAAAGTTTTGTAAATGTTATCACTTATATAACCATTCTTCACATCCTGCATCCTTATTAATTTTGTAGAGCTTCACAAGTTTTCCAGCAGAGGGCACTAGAAGACTGGAGGAATTTAGATATTCAAAGGAGGGATGAGTCAGAGCTTTTGAACTTTTGTCTTAACCCAGAGTGATCCATCTCCCCCAGCCCCTTTTTGAAAATCTCTTTGGTGCATCTAGATGCAAAACAAAAGATGCGACAGGCCTGGAAGTCCTGGTTGATCTACGTGGTTTTTCGTAGGACCAAACTTCGGATGCAGACCACCGCCCTGGAGTTTAGACAGCGGAGTATTTTGTGGTGAGTGTGCTCCATTGCCCTACAGATAGCAGTGTTCATTTTACCTCAGCTTTGCTTTATGCTACTGGAAAACCAGCATAAAAACCCACCTTAAAACAAAGTTTTGGGGATTTCCCTGGTAGTCCAGTGGTTAAGAATCTGCCTTCCAATGCAGGGGACGTGGGTTTGATCCCTGGTTGGGGAACTAAGATCCCGCATTCCGCGGGGCAACTAAGACCACACGCTCTGGAGCCCGCGCGCCACAACTAGACAGAAGCCCGCGCGCCGCAATTAAGACCCAATCAGCCAAATAAATAAATATTTTAAAAAACCCCAAAAAACAAAAAACAATGTTTTGAACATAATTGATACCTAATAAATATTTATTGATAACTTGCTCAACATTAAGATCAGGTTTTCACCAAATCATAAGTAACACTAATTGAGTACTTACTAGTAAACCCTGTGTTAAGTTTCTGTGTGTGTTAATTTTTTAATGTAAAGTGTTTCATTTAATCCTTACCATAAACTATAAAATAAGTACTGTTATTGCACAGATTAAGATATATGAGCTCAAGCAAGTTACTCAACCTTTCTGAGACTTACTATATAAGTTGTAATTAGCAGAACTAGGGCTCACCCACCCATCTCTCTGATGCCAAAGCTCATGCTCTTAACTGCTGCCTTGCACTGCATCTCAGCAGCATTGTCCACACATTGGAGGGTGAGTTAGTCCACTCTGAAAGCCGGGTGTGTGTAGCAGTGAGCTGCTTTGTAATGGGACTGATTCCACTGTGCATTGTTCCCAGTGGTCCTCTGGTGTCCCAAATGGCAGTGTCTTCAAAGCTCAGTTCCAGAGCGTGTCTGTAGTGTCTAAGGCTGGATCTGGCCTTAGGAACCATCCGTTTCCAACCCTTAACTGGCAGCTCTAGAACTGTTTCTTGGCTGTTTAGGGAGAGGGACTTGAGCTCAGGGTCTGAGGCCCAGCCCTCACTGCCCTTCTCTTTTCTGGCTGGCCTTGCTCTGACTGGTCGCATCTTCGATTTGCTCTCTGACAGGGTGTGGTGGAGCACGTGGAGACGGCAACTGGGACAGGTCCGCCTGGGCCGTGCCCTCCATGCCTCGGCTGTGAAGCACAGGGCCTGGAGCCTCCAGCTGCAGGTGAGTCCAGCAGACTCGGGCTTTGGTGTCCTCTGTCCACGTCGTCAGGCACCATACCCACAATGGGAGCTTGGGCAGGTGGGGTCGGACTCCCAAGCAGAAAGCTGACCGTCATGCTGCTGCCTCTCTGCTGGGCCGTCCCTGCAGCTCAAGGGATGGAAGGGGGGAGTGGGAGGCAACTTGGAAGGCTGGACTCTTCAACAGACAGAGGCCGCTGGAAGGAATATGCTACATGTGATTGCTAGTGATCTTTAGAGAGCTCCTGTTAATTGTGGAGCCGGAACGGGATTTATGAATTAATTATAAATATGTTTAAAGAAACAGCAGTATATTCTTTATTTCCTCGTTACTCTTTTCCTACAGCAAATTAGAAAACGAGGGCAGAAAAGAAACTAAGACTGAAAAGAAAACCTGGCTTTTTCATATAATTTTGCTTATTTCTTAGAGTTCCTTTTGGGAAAGCCACTAGCTTTTGGTCAGTTATAAAGGCTTAACATCTGTACCAAACGTATGCTGTGGTGAAGCTTTTTTATGGCCTTTGATAAGCTTTCTGAATTTCTGTCACTTTTTAGTGTCTCCTGGGTACTTATAGGGCTGCCAAGTCAGTCATAGAGAATAGAACAGGGAGGAGGAGGAAAAGAAGTGCGTGTTACTATATTGTAGGAGTAATAACTTCTTTTTTCCATTTATTTATTAATTTATTTTTGGCTGCGTTGGGTCTTCGTTTTTGCGCACGGGCTTTCTCTAGTTGCGGCGAGCAGGAGCTACTCTTCGTTGCGGTGAGAGGGCTTCTCATTGCGGTGGCTTCTCTTGTTGCAGAGCACAGGCTCTAGGCATGCAGGCTTCAGTAGTTGTGGCACGTGGGCTCAGTAGTTGTGGCTCGTGGGCTCTAGAGCTCAGGCTCGGTAGCTGTGGCACATGGGCTTAGTTGCTCCGTGACATGTGGGATCTTCCCGGACCAGGGCTCGAACCTGTGTCCCCTGCATTGGCAGGCGGATTCTTAACCACTGCACCACCAGGGAAGTCCCTGTAGGAGTAATAGCTTTTTAATCTGACAACATTTTGTATCATCCATGCAAGAATATGCAGTATATGGAGATCATATGCAAACAGCATAGATTGGGGTCAGCAAACTTGCCCACGGATCAGATTTGGCCAGCTGATTGTTGTTGTAAATAAAGTTTTATTGGGACGCAGTTACACCTGTTCATTTATGTATTGTCTAAGCTGCTTTCAGGCTACAACGGTGAAGTTGAGTAGTTGCAACAGAGACCATGTGGCCTGCAAAGCCTAAAAAAATTATTATCTGACCCTTTAAGAAAAGAATTTGCCGACCTCTGAACTCATAAGGTCTTCTGAAGCAGTAGCAAGGAAATAGACATAGTTCTTGCCAGTGATAATAAAGGTAACAAGAACAGCAGGAGCAGTAATAGTATTTATTGTGGTCTTACTGTCCTAGGTGCTGGACTAGGTGCTTTACATGTGTTATCTCAATTTTCAAAATTATTATTATTTTTTTTAAAATAAATTTATTTATATTTATTTTTGGCTGTGTTGGGGCTTCTTTTCTGTGCGAGGGCTTTCTCCAGTTGCGGCGAGCGGGGGCCACTCTTCATCGCGGTGCGCGGGCCTCTCACCGTCGCGGCCTCTCCTGTTGCGGAGCACAGGCTCCAGACGCGCAGGCTCAGTAGTTGTGGCTCACGGGCTTAGTCGCTCTGCGGCATGTGGGATCTTCCCAGACCAGGGCTCGAACCTGTGTCCCCTGCGTTGGCAGGCAGATTCTTAGCCACTGCGCCACCAGGGAAGCCCCAAAATTATTTTTTAAATCCCGTATTATTATAGGTTAAATAACTCGAATGAGGGTCATGCACTTAGCAAAGGTCAGAGCCAGTATTTGAACCGAGGCAGCCTGAAAAGTGCAGAGCCGTTCTTTTAACTATCATGCTGCCTTGTCCTCAGTAGACTTGTGCTCTCAGGAGGGAGAGGGAACTATGAATGTGAAAATGCCAGAAGCATAGGAACATAATGAGGCTGGTTTTCTGTCGCTGATGGACTCCAGCTATGTGAGCGCTCGTTCCTTTCAGATAGTCACTTTGAGAGCCTGTAAACTCATTCTACTGGTGCCGCTATTGCTCAGAACACTTTTAGAATTCCTTTTTTGACTGTTGCCTTCAAAGCTTGCAACAACAGATTTGAATGAATATTTTTAGTGATAGCAGGTTTTTGTGGTTTGAGGTTGGATTTAACTTAGAAGACAGCCGAGAGTCATTCAGAATCAAATCCAATGAAAAACGTGAGCAATCAAGATAACACTGATACGGACCACACTATATGAGACTCTAAGGCAAATTTTATAGTGCAGATTATAAATAAAATCCTTGTCTGATAAGTACCATATGATTTACCAAGAACTTAAATTTAAGTCATTTCTCTTAATCCTCACAGCATCTCTGAACTAGGCAGGGCAGACGTCATGAGATATGTGAAATTTTAAAAAATTAAATTATGTACTTCAAAATAAAAACATTAAATATAAAACATTTATTAAAAATACTAACAGATATCCAAGTACCCAACATACAGGTTTAAAAGGTGTTAGCATTTTCCATACTTGCCCCAGAATTTAATGTAATTTAATGTAATTAAATTCACAGTTCAAGCCCTCCCCTTCCTTCCTTCTGCCACCTTTCCTCCTTAGAGATAACCTGTACCCTGATACTGAAGTCCTCATTTTCTTGTGTTCTTTTGCACTTGTAAAAATGTGTGCATACATATACATAAAGAATAAATGTTCTGACTTTGTGTTGTTAGGAAACTTATGAATACTGTACATTTACTTTGCAGCTTGCTTTTTTTTAATGCAACAGTGTATTTTTGAGGTTTATCCATGTTGATACATAGAGATCTGTTAACTACCTATAATATGCCTTTGTATTGAATAAGGCTCAGTTTACCTGCTCAGTGCTGCTGAACTGTTGATTCCTTCTGATTACGTTTTTTACAATTACAAACAATGTGGCAGACAGCACTCTTAAACACAGATCCCTGTGCAAGAGTCTGAGTTTCTCTTGTTCCTGGAAGTGAAACTTCTTTGGGTATCATCTCGTCATCCTTATCAAGCATCACCCATTTGCTCCAGTGCTGTGCCAGTTTATGTGCTAAAATTTCGGTTCCCATTTCTTTTGGCCTCATCAGCACTTCGCATTGTCAGACTTGGTCATTTTCACTAGTTTGATAGGTCTGAAGTGGTAATTCCTTGTTGCTTTAATTTACATTTCGCTGATTCCTAGTGAAGCCCAGCATCTTTTCAGATGCTTGTTTGCCATTTGAGTTTCTGTTTTTCAGCTTGTTACTATCCCTCACTCCTTTTTTTCTGTTGGGTTATTTGGCTTTTTCTGCTCTGTGGACATTGTCGTAGATTCTGCTTACTAATCTTTTGACTATTAGGTACATTGCAAGTATTTTCTTCTAGTCCATAGCTTGTTTTTTTGCTTTGTTTATGGTGCTTTTTTTTTTCATACAAGTGTTATTATTTTCAGTGTACCTAATTCTTGTATCTTATGGTTTGGTCTTTAATCCATCTTGGGTTTAATTTTATAAATTGTGTGTAACAGGGTCTTAGTTTGTCATTTTCCTTATGGATAATTTCTGCAGCACTGTTTACTGGTTAGTTCATCCTTTATCTTTTTTATACTGACTATTAGTCCGCCTCCATTATAGAGCAAGGTCCCATTTGTTCATGGGTCTATTCTGGGCTCTGTATTCCATTGGTCTATTTGTCTATCTCTGAGCCAGTACACACTGTTTTGATTATGATTTAATGAAGCAGGTAGGAAAGAACACAGGTTCTCTAGTCAGACTGCCCAGGTGAAAATTCTGCTGCCATTACCTATTAGCTTTGTGCCTTTTTTAATGAGTTACCTAATCTCCCTGTACCTTAGACTTCTTTTTTTTTTAATATTGCATTTTGGTTTTTATTTTTTATTGCATTTTATTTTTTATTATTTAATTTTATTTTTTTTATACAGCAGGTTCTCATTAGTTATTTATTTTATATATATTAGTGTATATATGTCAATCCCAGTCTCCCAATTCATCCCACCACCCCCCCCACCTTAGATTTCTTATCTGTAAGTAAATAATAATGGTACCGACCTCATAGGATTGTTGAGGATTAAGTGTGGTGATACATGTAATATGCTTAGAGCAATGCTTTGAGTATGGAAATCCTCAGTAAATGCTAACTGTTCATTACTACTCCTGATCTTACTGTATATATAGCTCTTAAGTTTTCATATGGAAAGAGATCTTCTTTATTCTTGTTCTTTTTAAAAATTGTCTTGGCAGTTGTTGTTTACTCTTATTAATTTTAGGATCAACTCGTCAAGTTCCACAACAAAGTCTACTAGGATTTTTTATTATAGTACACTGACTTTTTACATTAGATTGGGGAATATTGTCATGTTTGTGATGTTAAGTCACCCCGCCCGTGAGCTTGATGTAGCTCGTGATATATTGATGGGCGTGAGAGGGAGAGTAGGAAAGATTAGGCCATGAGGTGACAAGGAGGCAGATGTAATAGTAAGGCTCTGCAGGCTGTGCCCACAAAGGCTTTGGCTCTTTTTCCAGGGGAGGGGGAAGCTACTGGCTTTGAGAGGAGGAGTGATGTGATCACACCCCCGCTCTTAATAGGCTCCCTCTGGTTCATCGTGTGCTGCCTTTTGAGGAAGGAAGGGAGAGAGAGATATGAGAGAGAGGGAGAGTGTGTGTGTGTGTCTGTGTGTCTGTGTTTGTGTGTGTGTGTGTGTGTGTGTGTTATATTTTCAAGAAGAAACAATGGAAAAATAAACCAAAAACTAAGGAAAAGTGGTTACCTATGGGGGAAGGGAGAGAACAAAGTACTTCTGTGTATTTACTTTGTTACATAGGTTTATCTTTGGAACCATGTAAATATTTGATATAATTAAAAACAAAAAATTAATCAAAAAGGAAACGAACCAATCCCTAGGATTTTAGAACACGCTGAAACAAACTTATATCAAGTTTGTAGCAATGACTACAAAGAGAAAAGAATTACTTTAAAATACAATATTTTGGCTGTTCATCCCAAGTGGGATGTGTTCTAAGGACACAAAGAACTACTAAGAGATCTAAAATTGCATTCAGTGGTCTTATTGTAAGTAGCAGGTTTGGATTGTTGTGTTGAATCTGTTACAGCTACATTGTAAGATAAAGCAAATAACTATGGCTGTGTCATTAGGAAGCATGATTTTCGGTGTAAAAGGAAAGATTACAGGTACAAAATCAGAAATTAAACAAAAGCCCTGTTATCTGAAATTGGAAATGTCAATATCAGTATGGACTCATGATTTTTTTCCCTAAAATAGTGAATTTCTAACTCTATTTACTGAAAAGACTTAAATGCTTTATTACTGGCACTGCTTCTAGCATCCCCAGTGCCCAAGTTGTGGTCTCTTCTATTTCCCACTAAAGGGAACTGAGGCTTTTTGGAGAAATGGCTGATTCCAGGTATAGAGCAGGAAATAGACATCATAAGCCTAGGAGATAGTGTGTAGGAGTATGAGGAAATGAACAGAGGTTAATGGGGTTGTGTCAGAAGGACTCCCATAGGCTTAAGATAGAACAATTTGAGCATTGAAAAGAATAATGACTGCTGTGGATTGAAAACATATCAAATATGTAAAAATTCATGCATTCATAATGAGAAAAAAAAAGGAGCTCATTGGTCACAATTTTGGGTTGTTAGAGCATTAATTCAATTCTTTGGAAATTAATGAAGGCCAAAGTCAAGCATTTATCCTGCCTTTCCTATACAAACTAATCTTTGAAAAACGAGAGGGTTAATGAGAGAGTAAGGCTTCTTTATAGAATTTCAGTTAATAAACGCAGGAGTATTAGAATTAGAAAATTGCCACTCCAGTGAGAAAATGGATCTAGGCAGCAATCACCCAGGGGAAAGACAACAGGGAAATATAAGGGAGGGATCATATTAATGCCATCTGAAGCCACTGAACAGTCTTGGCATTGCTAAAACTATGGCAGCCAACCACGATGTGATGTAACAGGAAGTACCCAGCAGCACTTGAGACATGTTCTTGTCTAAAATTTGAATATGACTCCCGCCACGCCTAACATGAATCTGACTATCAGTTCATGGGAAATACAGGGATCAGAGGGACAAGTTAAAGACATCTGGAGGAGACAATCGGACAAATCTAAAACGTGGGACAGTTTATAGCATACATGACCTGGTTTCTCTAACAAATTGGTAGCGTGAAGAGAAAAAAGGCAGGGAGGGAAATTGTCATATAAGGTGGAGAGATTTTAGTGACATAACCACAACAAATGAGAAAGGACAATTCTGGCTGTTGTGTTAAGAACAGACCTCAGAAAATCAAGGATAAAGGCAGGGAGGACAGTTAGGAAGCAATTACAAAGTTCCAGGAGAGATTCTGGACAAGGATGATAGGAAGATGGTTTTGGACTCTGGGTATGTTTTGAAGGTATTGCCGACAGGATTTGCTGGTGGATAGGTAAGATGTGAAGTGTCAGAGAAAAAGTCTAAGAGGACTCCCAGGTTTTTGGCCTAAGTAATTGGAACAATGGAGTTGCTTTTTACTGAAATGGGGGTGTTGGAGGGAGAGGCAGGTTTGTGGGGAAAGATTAGGAGGAGCTCCATTCTGAGCTCCGTATCTTCAGCCTGATGGGCCTTCCAAATGTCCACGAGGGGGTGTCAGGGAGGCAGCTGGATATATGTGTGGAGTCTTGAGGATGAGTCCAGACCTGAGCTGTAAAGTTGGGAGTCCTCAGCATGCAGATGACATTTAGAGCCATGAGACTAGGTGAAAGCACAAAGGGAGTGGGTATAGCTAGTGGAACTGAGCCTGTCCGCTGAAGAGATGGGAATCAGCGGCGGGAACAGAGGAGAGGCCAAGGTATACTGGAAGCCAGGTGGAGGCGGGTGTGATGAGCTGTGTCACATGCTTCTGGCAGGCCAGGGCAGGTGAGGACTGAGATTTGGCCTTCGGATTGAGCCACGTGAGGTCATTGATGCCCTTGATAAGAGCAGTTTCAGTGAACCCGATGGGGAGAGGATTCAAGAAAACCAGCTTAGAAGAGAAATGAGAAAGGTAGAGAGCCCTTTTGAAGAGTTTGGAAGGGAAAGCACTTGGGTGTTAGCTGGGTGGCCAAGTGGTCTAGAGAGGGGTGTTTGGTGGTTGGTTTGAGGATCACTGATTTATTCCCTTCAGGAAGTATTTGTGTGACAATAATCTTTCATCCCCAACTTTTTAATTTTGACAAATACCAAATCACAGAAAAGGTGGATACTGGGTTCTCTTCACTAGTTTAACCCAGCCTTAACATATTTCCACATTTGCTTTCTCTCAAGTGTATCAGTATATTTTTTACATTTTCTGAGTTGCTTCAAAGTTGCAGACATAAAGTTTACCCTAAATACTTAAGCTCATATCTCCTAAAAATAAGGATGTTCTCCTATATAACCACAATATCACTGTCATATCTAAGAAATGTAATGTTGATATAGTAATATCTAGAATACAGTTCGTATTGCAGCTGTATATTGTTGCTCTTTTAGTGTCAGTTGCAGGGTCCAATCAAAGGTCACCCATTGCTTTTGGTTGACACCTCCCCTAAGGGAGAAGTAACAACACACTGAAATGCTGATTTTAAAAATCTAGCAGAGAGTGGAAACTGATGATGCAGAAGGGAGTGGGGGGAATTGCCAGAGTGATAAACTTGAGAAGGTGAGAGAAGATGGGCTGTATGCATGGCAGGGGTAACCTGTGATGGGAGAGTGGACAGTTTATCCAGAGGAACAGGAGAGAAGGCAGAGCCTGCTGGCAGGTGGGGGGCGTGTGGGAGCTTGAGAAAATTTTTTGATTGCTTTTATTTTCTTGGTGAAATAGGAAAAATGGTATTCAGCTGAGAGGAAGGAAAGGGGAAGAGGTGTTACAGGTTTTAAAAGGTATAAGGTATAAGAGAAGGTATCAAGTCATCTATGACAGTCACCTTCAAAGTAGGGCATGTGTTTTGCTGAGTGTGCACGAAGACTTTCCCAAGGGTGCGCATTTATGGATAATCTTAAGGGAATCCTTTTGTAGACCCTCAGTTTCTATAGGTCCACTAATGTCCCTGAGAAAGGGCCTCTTGACCATAGGCTTCCTCCCACTTTGAAAGAAAAGGCAGACCCTCCTCTCCTATCCCCGATCTGAATTAATTATATCACCCCTTGGATTGTCCCTACTTCTTATATATGCATTGATTTTATTAGTCCTTTTTTTTCCTTCTTTTTTTTTTTTTTTAATTATTTATTTATTTATTTTTATTTATGGCTGTGTTGGGTCTTCGCTTCTGTGCGAGGGCCTTCTCTAGCCGCGGCAAGTGGGGGCCACTCCTCATCGCGGTGCGCGGGCCTCTCACCATCGCAGCCTCTCCCGTTGCGGAGCACAGGCTCCAGACGCGCAGGCTCAGTAATTGTGGCTCACGGGCCTAGTTGCTCCACGGCATATGGGATCCTCCCAGACCAGGGCTTGAACCCGTGTCCCCTGCATTGGCAGGCAGATTCTCAACCACTGCGCCACCAGGGAAGCCCCTTTTTTCCTTCTTAATCCAGAAAAAAAATTACTTTCTGGAAGCAGAGAATGCCCTTCTTAAAGATCTTTTCACACCATTTTCCCATCACTTATGATTCTCCTTGGGAATTTCCCCTCCTTTTTAGCCTTTCCAGTGTGTGTGTTTCTCTTTTCCCTCACCAGTACTTCACCTCTGTTTTCCTGCCTCCATTGACTGTTGTCTTTTCTCTGGTTTTCAGGCTTGGTCACGGTGGCAGGAACAACTTCTGCATGTCTGGAGGGAGAGGCGGAAGATGGTCTCCGCAGTGAAACACCATCAGCACTGGCAACAGTGGAGAGCCCTGAGGGCCTGGCTGGAATACCTGCAGGTGCGCAGAGAGAAGAGGCAGCGGAAAGGTGAGCAGGAAGTCCTGGGCTCCAGGGACAGAGGGTTGGTCACAGTGCCCACTCTCCTGTTGCCTGTTACCGCCAATAGGGTGGTAACTTATTAAGGGGAGATATAACCATGTTACACCACAGATTTTCAAAAAGGAGATTGAGGAGGAAGATAAATCATCCTCAATTCACAGTTAAGATATTTCCTTCTGCTTTTTTAATCAATATTTAATTCAATAGGATTTTAATTATGCTATAAATACTGTGATTATTATGATTAGTATGATACATACAATTTTGTATCTTTTTTTTCACTTTTAATTTTATATTGGAGTATATCTGATTAATAATGTTGTGATAGTTTCAGGTGCACAGCAGAGAGACTCAGCCATACATATACATGTATCCATTCTCCCCCAGACTCCTCTCCCATCTAGGCTGTATCTTGCTTTTTTTTTTTTTTCACACAACTAATCAATACTTTCCTGTGTCTTTAAGTGTTCTTAATAAATGTTATTTTTTAAATGATTGTATTTTACAGGAGAGGGGCTTACCTTAATCTACTTAGCAATTCTTTTTTTTTTTTTTTTTTTGGCCTTGCTGTGCATCTTGCAGGATCTTAGTTCCCCGACCAGGGATCGAACCCATGCCCACTGCAGTGGAAGCGCAGAGTCCTAACCACTGGATTGCCAGGGAAGTCCCTAGCCATTCTTGTATTAATAGATACTTGGGTTGTTTGTCCTCAGTTATGCAGATGCATGTGATTTATGATATTGAGTTTTTGAACACTATTCTCATGGTTTTGTTTCCCCGAGAGAGGTCAGAAGTAATGATAAATAGGTCATGATCGTAGATACTTTTTGTACTTCAGTTTCTTGAGCCCACACAGAAGTGAGTTGAACACTGTGCTGGCCACAGGGTTAGGCTCTCCTGCTTACCCTAGGCCTCCCTGTGGGATCTCCTAGGCTGCCTACACTGTCTCTTGGGAGAGGGAATGTGTCCCTGTGAAAATAGTGATGGGGGACCACCTGTCTGGTTGCCAAGCCTGGAAGTTGAAGGCATGAAGCTATTTAATGATGAGCTGCCGACTAACATGCCTCCAGTTACGGCATTCTCATTCCAGGACCAGTACCCTTCCACTTGCTGGACTTACGCTCATCAGGCCATTAGCTAATTAGTCTTAAAAGGAGATGGAGCTGGCAGCCTGTAGCAGCCTGGCTGAAAGCTCACAAAAGCCTTTGACAGCATGTTGACCAAGTTGTGTGTCATTGACTCAGACCCTGAAATCCCATCCGGGAAACATTGATAAAGAGGCAAAAGTGAAATGGAGTCTTCTCTGAAAGCAGCAGTAGCCATTACTGCTCCTCAGTAACTAACTAGGGGTCTCAGCCCTTTGATAGAACCCTTTTCTCTTTCCTGGGAGAGAAGAGATATACTGATAGCTAAGGGATTCCTCCTGTGTTTAAAAACCTTTTATTCTGGGACTTCCCTGGCAGTCCAGTGGTTAAGACTCGCGCTTCCAGTGCAGGGGGCATGGGTTTGATCCCTGGTGGGGGAACTAAGATCCCACATGCTGCATGGCACGGCCAAAAAAAAAAAAAAAAAACACCTTTTATTCTAACGTTCTTTGTGGGAGCAGCCTTGAAGCCCTGCTGCCTGCCAGTAGTGGGTTTCATCCTGTCTTAAAGGTGCTTCCAGCTCATCGCCCAACCTTGAGGGGGCAGCGCTTAAGCTATTTTCTCTGTTGCAGAGACGGCTGAGGGATTCCACTGCATCATTGTGCTCCAGACACACTTCTGTGATTGGCGGTGGGCCTGGAAGCGGAGGGAGAGCTTGTACGTCCACCACGAGCGGGTAGAGGGGCTGGCCAGGAGGATGGTGCTGCGGAGGGCCTTTATTCACTGGAAACACTGTATCCTTTGCACCACCCAGCCCTGTCTGTACAGCAAGAACAGCAAGAGCTCACCAGCCTGTAAGACAGGAGTCAGGAGATACATGGGAAGTAGTTACCCAGCAGTTTAAGACAGTTCTGATCTCTGTTGACTTCTTTTTAAAATTTTTTGTTTCATTTTGGGAATATTCATACAAAAGAGTGCATATAACAAACATTTATAGTCTAAAGAATAATGGTAAAATGACACAACTCAAAAAAATAGAACATTGCTCACACACCAGTCTGCTCCTCCCTGACTACATTCCCTTTCCTCCCCCTCAGAGGCATTGCGGCTGCCCTGATTTTGTTATCATTTCATTGCTTTTTTCTACCCATTAGATGGTAGAAATAGCCACAGCCATTTCTGCTTCATTTCATTTCTGTTTCAGATTTGTTTCATTTCATTGCTTTTTCAGAAAGCCATCTGTCCTTGGTGGCCCTGTCATTATGATCCTAGCTTCCATTCATTGAGCTGTTTACTGTGTGCAGACATTTTGCATTATCTCGTTAATCCTCATAGCAACCCTGTGGAGTAGGTCTCACCGTCTCCATTTTACAGATGAGGAAACAGGTTGGGGGTTGCTAAGTGATTTTCAAACTCATTGGCAGGGCCAGGCTTTTGACTCCAGTGCACCTTCTTAATCACTGCCCCTGCTGCAAATTGTGCCCAGGTGTGGGATTTGGACCGCCTTGGGTGTTCACCCACACTTTTATTTGTTCACTGAACTCTTGCTTTGTTTTAAACTCCTGCCTAAATTCTGGAATACAGGGAAACTTAGAGACTAACAGTAGCTCATTGTCTAGTGGGGAAAGTAGACATGAAAACCAGTCTTTGTAATGTGGCATGATAAGTGCTATCATAAAAGTTTGTATCAAGTCCTGCTAGGGCTACTGTGGAGATCTAGCCGAGGAGGTGATGTTTGAGCTGAATTTAAGCCTTGGGGGATGACATGTTCTCCCAACAGGGAGGTCGGGAAGGGCGGTTCAGGTGTAAGGAGTGGCATTTGCGCAGGTGTAGGTGAGGAAGAGCAGCCAGGGGTGATGACCAGGGTCTGCAGTGAGTTGTGGGGTATGGAGGGCAGGTAGATGCAGGCTGGGGACCGGCTTGTAGGGCCCTTGTGTGCAGTGGTCAGGAATTTGGGCTTAATCCCAGTGGCGCTGGGGATCCTCTGCAGGTTTTTGAGAAGAGAAGTGATGCAGCAGATCTGTACTTTAGAAAGGCTAAAGCTCGATGGTAGCAGCGAAGCTGGCACAGGGGGACCAAGTCAAGTGTACTGCACTGTGCTGGGGGTGGGGACAGAACCGGGGAGACCTAGGGGGGCAGCAGATGGACTTGGCAGCCGAGAAGATGGAGGGGGTGGGAGGAGAAAAGGTTTGAAAATAACTCCAAGGTTTTTAGCACAAACTTCTGACTGGATTGTGATGCCAAAACAGAACGCAGGAGAACTCGGAGCAGGTTCTGGTTAGATTTTGAAATGTTTACTCAAACTGGTGGCAGTTTATCTCAACTATTTTTGCCTCTCATGAAATGGGCATGAGAGGGGAGAAAGGCAGATAAGTAACTCACATGGTTCCCCTTAGTCCTTTCTTCCCTGGGTTGTCAGGGGGAGACAGAGGCGGACACCAGCCCACCTGGCATGCCCATCATCTCCTGCAGCCGGGACCCTTCAGATGGGTCACTAGGATCGCTCTGGGCTGGGGTGGGACCTTGTTGAGACAAGAAGCCTTAACTCTGGTAGACCTGCTGCTGTGCGTGGAGGCAGCTGTGCGGCGGCAGGTGGCAGAAGAGCACCACAGGCGAGGCTTGCTGGTAAGGGCGCTACAGCCTCGCTCAGGCAGCCACTCCTGGGGGACCTGGCCCACGTCATGCTCCTTAAGTGCATCTGGTTGTGTGGATGGCTTCCATCATGAAGCCCCCTTCATTGTCACGTCCCTATTTTCATTTTGGATCAGAGATGGTGATGGTGTGGGGTCAGAGGGTTTTGGGGCTGCAAAGGAGCCTTAGAAGTGATGTAGTCCTGGGGTGTTCTACATGGCAGACCCCCTTTTTAAGTGGTGGAAACCTAGTCTTCGAAATCAATCAAAGTAGAGATGCTGTGGACAAAGCTAGGTCTGGGGAGTAGTGTCTGTTCTACCGGCTGCTCCTCCCCACCCTCACCACACAACGTGGCCTCCGAACACTTTCAGGAGCCTCTGGGGGTCCACAGAGCACGATATGAAAAGCCCTAGTTGCTTCACGTCTGTCTCAGAAAACTGAAGCCAGGCTGTGGGGGAATGAGCTTTGCTTAGTCATACGTGAGGCATTTTTGACAGAGCTGGAGCCAGGCCAGCATGTCCTGCCTCTACCCCACCCCCACCCCCACCCCCCAGTCACCTTCTCTCAAAATTCCTTCTCTCCCTTCTATTTTACTCTTACAAAACTGCATTTATAATTGTGTAAGCATACACATTGACCCCACATGGTAAAAACAAATAAAAAAAAAAACCCCACCATAGGCTGAAAGTCTGTCTCTTTTCTGAGAGGCAGAGTTGATGTTTTGACCTTTGTCTGGTGTTTCCATCTGGGTCACAGGGACCTCTCCTGGTCAGAGGTGCGGGTGTGTTTGTTCCTGTGCAGTATCTGTGGATGGCAGGGAGTGGTCCCACAGCTATTTATTAAGTGTCTACTGTGCAGGCTGGCTTGTATCAGGCTCTCAATTGAATCTCAAAACAGAGAAACACTCTCTGGGACATGGGAGCAGCTATGAACAGCTACTACTGAGCTTCTTGCCACCCTCTTGGGCATTGCTCTTATTGTTACAGACACATCACTGATTTGTGTCCATTCTTCTTTTCACAGCATTTTTGCTTTAGAGCCCTAAAAGACAATGTGGCCCGTGCCCATCTCCAACGAATAAGAAGGAATCTTGCTCACCAGCAACATGATGTCACGGTGAGAGTCCTCTTCTGTATCAAGCCACCTCTTCTGATGGCCATTCTCTTTTTCTTTTAACCTTTGTGCTTAGAGGTTTGTTCAGACCTTTAGACTCCAAAACCTTAGTGTCCATTTTCTTTAGTAATCTATGCCAGAGGCTAGAGAAACTCTTATTCTTCTCTTGTTTAATCCCATTTTTTTATCTGTTTGCTAAAAAAATTGATAGTTGAATCAGAGGTCAGGGACTGTGGATTCCAACCTTGACCTAGGGAATACACTTTGTCTTGCATTCCAGGAGGTTTTGGTTATGTTTGCACTGTGAGTCTGTTGTCTTCAGTGGTTAAATTTACCTGAGGGCAACAAACATTCTATCTCCACCTGTAGATTGTGTTTCTGGGTGTAGGAGAAAGGGACATTCTAATTGTGAAAATGTTCAAGCATACAGAAAAATAAAAAGAATAGTGTAATAAACCTCTATTTTACCATCTAAATTCAACAATTGTTAGTATTTGCTTTTTTTTTCCCAAATCATTTCAAAGTAAATTACAGACATTATGACACTTTACACCTAAACATTTCAGTATGCATTGCCCAAAAATAAGAACATTTTCCTGCATAACCACAGTATCATTATCATCCCTAACAAAATGAACAGTAATGCTCTAATATTAACCAATACCCAACCCATATTCAAATTTCCCCAGTTGCCCCCAAAATGTCTTTATAGCTGTTTTTTTAAAACCAGGATTCAATTAAGGATTGATGGCTCACTCTACATTTGGTTATGTCTCTTAAGACTCTTATTAATCAATAACAGTCCCCCCACCCCCACCCCCACCCCCACTTCTTTTGTTTAACATGTTTATTTTTTAATTGTAAAATACACAGAATTTATCATCTTAACCATTTTTAAGTGTACAGTTCAGTGGCATTAAGTACATTCACATTATTGTGCAACCATCACCATTATCCATGTCCAGAACCTTTTTCATCTTGCAAAACTGAAACTCTGTGAATTAAACAATAACTCCCATTCTCTTTCTCCTCCCCCAGCCCCTGGCAACCACCATTCTCCTTTCTGTCTCTTTGAATTTGACTATTCTAGGTACCTCATATTTACAGTATTTGCCCTTTTGTGATTGGCTTATTTCACTTAGCATAATGTACACTATCTTTCTTAATAACATTGACTTTTTGAAAAGGAATGCCAGTTATTTTGTACAGTCTTCCATATTCTCCAGTTTTCTGTTTCCTTATGATGTCATTTGATTTTCCTTTTTCCTGTGTAGCTCTTACAAACTAGAAGTTAGATCTAAGGGCTTGATTAGATTGAAGTTAAACACTTTTTGGCAAGACTACTTTATAGGCAGTAGTAGGTGATAAGATCAGTTTTAACTTCTAAAATGGCTTTGTCTTCCATGAGGCCCAGATTAGGAATACCTTCTTCATTCTGATTTACATAGATTTGGTAGATCCAGCTTTTTGCCTTTTATGTTGGCCCAGAATAGATCCATATTGCTTGGCCAAAATTATTTTGCAAATCTGTTATATGTTGGGTGCTCCAAATTGAGGTAATTACTGCTTTGGGGGAGCTTACAGTCTTCTGGAATTACAGATTTGCTAACTAATGGGTCAAGAGAGATCATTTTACCTTTTGCCTTAATAAACTTCTGTTTCCTTCCTGTTTTGCTGCAGCTACTGCACAGGTTCTGGAACCTCTGGCAGTCTCAGATTGATCAGAGGGAGGAAAGTGAGCAGCTCCCCTTCCTGTGTGCAGCCTGGGACCACTACAGGTAGGGACTGTGGCCTTCAGGCTCCCCAGGGGCCCGTTGTGACTGACTGGCTGGTCTCCAGGAGTCATCATCACCCTCAGTGTGTTACTGCGGCAGATTGAGAAAGGCCCTGCTGTAAACCAGTGTTCCTGAGCTTGCCTTTTCCTTTTGGTTGATGGGATGGGAGGTAGAATGAGGATGTTTGTGCTGGTGCTCGGCCACCACTGCCTCAGTTTTCAGGTGTTAGTGACGTTCCATCTTGGAATGTAGGCACTGATAGTGTTACAGAGACGGCGCAGGCAGGTGGGTGTTTGTGGCTTGGTCTTGGAGGGTGTAGAGTGTGTCCTCAATTTTTTAGAGTTAATCATTCAGTTAAAATAAATAAAAGCACCACATGTCCACAAGAAAAACTCAGAATGTATAGGAAAGAAGTAGAAAGTTAAAAATAAAGGCTGCCTGGACCCCTTCCTTCGACCCCTTAGTCTTACTATTCAGAGGGAACCACTATTCACTTTCTTGCTGCAAGAAATGTTCGATAAACCCTCTCCCAAGAGTATAATTAACTTATTTTGCATAGTTATAGGTATGATTTTGGGGCACTTTTTAATGAGTCAGTGAGAAATGCAATATTTGACTGAGTCAGTTTGGAGTTGTCAGGATGTATCATTATTCTAAATCCTGGTTTACAAAGCTGAATGTGGTTCTCACTCTCAGTATCACTGTGTGAAAGCATGTCACAGACCCAGGTGGTCCTAAACAGGCCCCAGAGTTTGGCCGTAAAATCAGAAAATTCAGGATATTTGGGGGATTTCATACATATTACCTGAGTTCCAGAGACACTGTGCTTGGTGGTCTAATTAGCTTTACAAGAAAGTTGTCAAATTTTGGGGGCAAGCCACAGTCCAAAATCGGGGTGGGGGTTTGGCAGATTTCATGTCAGAAAACAGGTTCTTATTTCCCTTAGAATGAAACCCCTGGGGTGCCTTTAACGCTCAAGATGTACCTATGCCCAGATTTACCTTCCTTAATATCAAAACACAATTCTGAAAACCTGAAACCTGAAAGTGGGAGGGCAGTTACCTTGGTGTTGTGTGTTTCATTTCAGAATAACATTGCTACGCAAGTGTTTCAAATTGTGGTTACTGTATACTCAGAAGAGGCGATCCCAGCAGGTATGGAGTTCCTCAGAGCAGGGAGCTCTGCTGGCTTACATTCTTGGATGCGATTTCTTTGGAAAGATTCTTGGAAAAGGCCTGTACCAAGAGGTCTGGTGTTCTGATTTGGAAGAGAGGGTACTGTGAAAAGCTCAAAGGTATCTGCCCCAGACCCCCCCAGGGATGTCAGAAAGTCTGCATAACTCCTGTCCCTTCATCTGCTTTGAAAATGCAGCTGCTCTCTGAAGGTGGTGAGCGTATCAGCCATTCCATTCACATCTTGACCCAAATTGTTGATTATATTACTCAGCCAGCCCCTCCTGAGACCTTCAGGAGATGTTGGGGAAAGTGCAGAGCCTGAGCGCCATATCCCAGAGCTAAACGGTGTGAGACACAGGTGCCCACAGTGGTGGGAGGAGGTGGAGGTCAGGCTGAGGGATTAGTGAAGGCAGGTAGAGAAAGACGGATTCAGCTCCATTTAAGAAAGACTTACTGAGTGGCTGCTATGCCAGGCCAAGAACTGAGGATGCAGCTGTGATGCAAAGCAGACAAAGTTCCTGCTCTCGGGGGGCTTGTAGTTTAGCCCCAGGGTGGCTCTAATGATGGCAGGTAGCCGTCTGGAGCGCTGAACCGAGAAGGATTTCCAGGCCACGTTCAGACTCAGGGGAGTGTGTGTTCAACTGATGATGTCTGCACAGGCCTTGCGGTGGGAGGTGGACTGCGCAGGCCTCTGTTTGGCCATCCCTGCGGTGAAACGGGGAGGACACGAACGAAGCTCCTCCTGGGTATTTTTGTGCTGTCCTCTCCACCCCCTCCTCTATCTGCTGCTCGAGTCTAACAGTGAATCTAAAGAGTTTGGCTGGTTCCTCAGTTTTGGGAGGCATACAGACTCCTTTGGGAGCTGGTCCTGTCTACTTCTCTCCCCATTCCTGTTACCGCTCTGCCCCTTCACAGCTGCACACAGTCAAGCTGCCGGTCCTTCCCTGAATATTCTCTGCTAGCTCCTGCTTCCCAATCTGCCTGCTGCCCTTTCAGCTCAGGTGTCACCTCTTCCCCCTGCTCCACCCCTTGTGCAGCTTTCTCATAGCATGTTGTTGGCTGGCCTCCCTCCCTGCCAGGCTGGGGGCTCCTTGAGGGTACAGCCTGTCCTGCCTCATTCTTCTCCTGAACTGTTGACAAAGGGTAGGTGCTGACTAGTATTTGGATGAGTGAATGAACACACGAGTGAACAAACAGATGAGCTGCCGGTGATTGCTTCAGAGTTTTCCCCAAGGATCACCTCAGTTCTTGGTGTTTGGATGGGGCTAACCCAGGGCATGGCTTGTTTTTGTGTCACCTTTGCCTTCCACACCTAGAAAATGTTTAGAATTGGTACATTCTTTGACGTCCCTTTGGATTATGTGGCTGTTTCGGAAAGGACATTGCCACTGGGTCTCTTAAGCTCGTTGAATACAAGCACAACAGAATGTGAAGAAAGAGCCTTTTTAGAAAAAGAACATGAGCCTCAGAGTTGAAAGGTTATGTTTATTCAAGGTGGAAAAGAAGCAAAGGGTCTCATTTAGTTTCTCCCTGAAAAAAGGGATATCCTCGACCCTGGGGCCCAGCACTGGTAGGTCGAGGGTCAGAGTCCTTATCTCTTACAGGGCTCCAACACGGCCTGCACAGTGGAAGGTCTCAAAAATAGTAAGAGCCCTGCTCAGCTGTTGTTTGTTTTGTTTTTTTTCAGCTGTTGTTTTTTAAAAAATCTTTAGCTAACAATCTGAATGTTATCTCTTGGTTTAGATATCCAAGAAGCTCATCAGTTCCTTCTATTTTAGGAAAAGATAAAAGTATTATTTATTGTGGGTTTCTTTCTATTTAAAAAGTAATATATAAAGAATGGCAAGAATGTTTGCTAATTGTTGAAGCTGGGCAATAAGTTTGAGGGGATTCATTATACTATTGCTTCTACTCTTGTTTACATTTGAAAATGCCCATAAGCAATATGTAGACATCACAGAAAATTTGGGAAGTATAGGAAGACATAAAGAAGAAAAAATTAAAACACCCATAATCCTGCCTCTTAAGATGACATTTGATGAATAAACCTGGTATTTTTTTTCCTCTGTGTGGGTAGGAATGTGTGTACCCATGTATTCACAAACACACACATAGGCATGCTGTTTAGTTTTCTATTGCTCTGTAAAAACTCACCCCAAACTCAGTGGCTTAAAACAACCACCATTTTATTATGCTTAAGGATTTTGTGGGTCAAAAATTGAGACAGGACATAGCAAGGATGGCTGGTCTCCGCTCTGTGATTACTGGGACCTCCACTGGGAAGATTCTGGTGGCAGGGGGTTAGAGTCTTCTAGAAGTTTCTTTACTTACAAGTTTGGTTCCTGGGCTGGAATGACTTGAAGATGGGGCTCCACTGGGACTATTAACCAGAGTGCCTGCATATGACTTCTCCAAGAGGCTTGGGCTTCCTTACAGCATGGTGGCCCCTGGGTAGTCAGACTTCCTGTGTTGCAGCTCAGGGCTACAAAAGTGAGTGTTCCAGTGAACAAGACAAAAGCTGTGTGGCCCTTTAAGACCTAGCCTAGGAAGTCACTTAGTGTCACTTTCGCCATACTCTACTGGTCAGAGTAGCCACTGTCCCCCCAGATTCAAGGGAAGGAGGATGAAAGAATTTGCAGTCCTGTTTTAAAAGCCACCACACGTGTATATGCTTTTCCTCCCAAATTTTGGATCATGGAGGCATATATAGTCTTATGTCAGTTGTCTGTCTTCTTACTAATGTATCAGTGAAATTTATAATTACATAAAAATTTAAAGAATCTGTACCACAAATAAACATTATAAACAAAATCAAAAGATATTTTACAGGGTAGGAACAAAATTGATAACACACAAGACAAAGGACTAATAAATTTAAGGTTGAAAAAGCCCATATATATCAGAGTTAAAATGCTGACAATCAGTAAAATGGGCAATGAGGATGAACACTTAGGCCATAGGAAAAAAGTTTAGATAAATATATATCTATACACACACATACATAGACAAATGTATAAAGAGATGCTTAACTCACTTTTAATTAAAGGGAAGCATTTTCACCTATCATATTTCATTTTTCACCTGTCATGTTGGCAAAGATTAGAAATAATGATTTTCATTTTAAAAAATGTGTAGGAAGCACCCCTTCCTCGAGAGTGTGACCCTGAAAGGTCTTTTTCTTTTTAATGTAAAGTACAAATAAAGGTCTTTCATTGTTTTACTTTAGCTGTTGCAGGCCAGAGCAGACAGTCACTTTCAGCGGAGAGCCCTCCCTGGGGCCTTCCAGGCATGGAGAAGGCTCTGGCAGTGGCACCAGCAGGAGAGAGTTCTCTATGCCAGAGCAGCACGCTTTCACAGGTACGCCGTGCGGCTCCTGTCTGCCCTGGGCCAGGCGTCTCAGGTCAGTTCTGCCACCCACATAGCCATTTGCTTTGTTTCTTAGCCTGCTAGTCCCCTAGGCCCTGGTTCTTCCTTGATTTTCAATAATGTGGGCTCTTTGAGCTCATGTAGCAGAAAAAGACAGCCAGTGTTTCCCCTGGGAAAACTTGTGTCTCTCTGTGTAGCAAGTGCTTTCAGAACAGCCCTGGTTTTATGCCCGTTCCCTCGTTACAAGCCGCAGTGAGCCGCATTAAAGCTGCCCATTAGCTTTCTGGATCAGAGTGTGGTTGGACCTCGCATCGCCTTGGCAGGCTTTCTTGAGCGTGATTTCCCTGAAACGCTTGGTTCCTGTTCTGCTAGACCTGGCTTTTTGAAGTCTTGAAATTATCGTTGTCAACAAAATTAGAACGGGCAAGGAGCAGAGCTCCATCCTTTTAGCTCTCACAGGGGCAAACTTGCCCAGAGCCAGGTCCGTGCTACCTGTTGGTGGAATGTCATGAAGAGATTATTAATGACTAACTGTTGGCCACTGTGGTGGGTGCGGTGTGATGGGTAAAAGGAAAATATAGAAGCTCATTTGCCTGTGATATCGTCATCTTCACTAATAATTTCCTTCTCACAGCAGTCCTGAGAGAACAGGTTCAAAGTGATAAATGACTCACCCATGTAACAACCATTAAGTGGCAGAGCCAGGGTTTACATTCAGTCTCCCTGATTCCAAAGTCCAAGTACTTGCTACTGGATCAAGAGGAATATCTTTTTGATGACTGGGTAGGAACTTTAAATCTTGGTGAGGAGGAGAGACTGATATACAAGGGACAATTGAAGAACAATCCAAGAGAATAGACCCATGTGTCCTCAATGGTGTTAGCACAAGTTCTTCCAGAGCTCAGACCTGGTGCTGAGGGAGGTGCCCTGGGGAGACTCTCTGTGAGCTGGGGGTGAGGATGGCTGGTGGGATGAAGAGGGCCAGACTGAGGGGCTGCCTGCTCCTACAGGTAGATGATGGACAGGTGTTTGAGCAGGTGCGTGGAACTAGTACGGTGACAGTTTGGGAGATTGCCCTGAGGACTGTGTGCATCAACTTAGGACAGTGAAACAAGGGGGAGGGACATGCATTGGGAGAAGTTACAATGAACTTGGCTTTGGAGGACTCTGAATGCTGGTTTGAGAGGATCAGCCAGAACCCCGGGCTCCTTACACGAAGTTCAAGATGTTTCTAGGGGGTGGCCACAAGGAAAAGTGGCTGACATGGGCTAGCACTTACCTCTGCCCCCTCCCCTGCAGAGAGCAGCTGCGCCTTTCCTTAGTTCCTGTGTTGAGGTCTAGTGTAAGATTCATTCAAAAAATGGCTTCACTACGAAAACACACACATACACACCCCTTTGTTTTCTTTACAAATGAGTCATGTTTGGTTCTATTGCTTTTTTGTATTTTGGCATGTTGTGGGGACCAGAAATTGAGGGTACCTTCAAAGCAGCCAAGAGGAGCTCCTAAAAGGGCTTTTGCTGGGGGGCAGGCATGGGTGAGTTTAGAACCATCACTTGAGACAAAAGGGTGGAAGGTGAATCAGAGGCAGGAAGTAGCACGGAGGCTTGAAGGATGGCGAAGAGGATCTAGGCGTTATCTTTTTCGGGTTTAGTGAGATCTTTTTAGAAAAGTTAGTTTTTCAGGTTCCCGCCTTCGTGGTTCACAAGAAGGCAGAGTGATTGAGAACCTGGCCTAGAAGCCGACAGGCCTGACCGAGTTCAGACCCTTGCTCCATGCTTGCCAGCTCTGTGACCCTGGACAAGCCACTCAGTCTCTCTGAGCCCCTGTTTCCTCAAGTTTAGAATGGAGGTGATTTGATAATAGTCCTTATCTCACAGGGTTGTCATGAAAACTAAGTGGGATAATCCACGTAAAATACAAGCAGAGTGCCCAGCATAAAATATTAACTGTCCCCTGACCCCTAGAATTGATTTGTGACTCTTAGGGTAAATTAATATCCATAGGTTTGGTTTGGAGTTTAGCAAATCAAAGTTCTAGATAAATGTATGTTCTATCTTTCCATAATTCTTAGGGTATTTAAAAAAATATTTTAGGAATACGGATGGAATTTATGGTGGAATCTCATGAATTATGAATAAAAATGGTAGTTTATTAACCTGCCAGTGAAATATTATACTGATAATGAGACAAGACTGGTTTGCCTTTTTTTTTTTTTAATTGAGCTAAAATTTACATACAGTGAAAGGTACAGATGTTAAGTAAACAGATTGATGAGTTTTTACAAATTACATCTCTGGATAATCAACACCCCAGTCAACATACGGAACATTTCCATCACCCCAGAAAGTTCCTTCAAGCCCTTTTCCAGCCAGTTCCTATCCTGCATAAATAACCACTGTTCTGATTTCTGGCATTCTAGGTTAATTTTGCATGTTTTTGAACTTTGTACAGTGGGATCAGGCAGTACGTACTCTATTGTGTCTGCAAGTCTTTTAAAGTTCAGCGTAATGTTTTTGAGATTGTGCCAGGTTGTTGCATGTATCTGTAGCTGTTTTTTATTTGCTGAGTAGTATTCTATTGTATGAATCGAAGACAGTATTTTGATCCATTTTAACAGAGGAGTTGTTTCCAGTTTGAGGCCATTATGCGTAAGGCTGCCGTGAACATTTGTTTTAGTGGAATATGTTTTCATTTCTCTTGGGTAGATACCAAGAAGTAGACTTCTGGATCAGGGGTGGGTTTATGCTTAATCTTACAGGTGGTTGCATCATTTTATGCTCCCACCAGCAAATCTGAGAATTCTGGTTGCTCCACATCCTCACCAACTTTGTTTTTGACAGTCTTTTTAACTTAGCCGTTACAGTGGGTGTGGAGTGCTGTCTCATTTTCCTGACGACTAATGATTGTCCAGCATTTCTTTAAAGCCTAATGAGCCAGGAACGGAAGCCTCTGTAATTTGACCAAGTCAGATTGATTGCCAGGAAGGAGGGAATTCCAGAGGAACTCTGGAATGCTGCTGTACCTGAGGGAAGGGAATTTGTAACCTTTGGGCTCCCACTGAAGGAACTGAGGAGACTCTAAGAGAAACAGGGATCTGTTTTGGATTGATTGCTGTTTCTGAGGCAAGTTGAGGAGGGACTCACTAGGGAGAGCTGTCATGAGTATCCTCAGGAGTGAATGGACATAACAAAGCTTGTCTGGGGCATCACTGGTGAGGAAGCAATAACCATCCAAAGAGGGGGTCCTTGTGGCATCTTACAACCGCTGCATGATGTTGGGAGAAACAGTGTTTCTTTGCAGTTGGCTTTCTGTGTGACTGATGAATGGTAGAGCTGTTCTTTCTTTTCAGTCTGAGCTGATTTTCGTTCTTTGAATACCAGACAGGTTTTGACTCTTTCAGCCTTTATCATGTGCTTATTGACCATTTTATCTCTTTTGTGAAGTGCCTGTTCAAGTCTTTTTCCTAGCTTTTTAAAAAATTAGGTTATATGTCTCTTTAAAATTATTATTGATTTGTAGAAGTTTTTTAAAAATTATTCTGGTTCATATTATTTCTTTTATTGGACTAGGTATTAAAAATATTTTCTTGCAGTGTGTGGCTTGCTTTTCCATTTTTTAACAGTATTTTTTTTTAATTGAGAGCAAAGTAGGTGGTTATATATGTACTGAAATGAATTAATAGGTTGTTTTTTTTTTTTGATGAGTGGAAGTGTTTAATTTCGATACAGTCCAGGGGAACTTTCCTGGTGGTCCAGTGGTTAAGACTGTGCTTCCAATGCAGGGGGCCTGGATTCAATCCCTGGTCAGGGAACTAAGATCCCACATGCTGCACAGCACGGCCAAAAAAAAGAAATTAAAAATAATAATAATAAAAATAAATAAAAAGTAGAAAAATTATATTGTGGTGGTTTAAAATAATTTTTGATACAGTCCATTTCCTCAGTTTTTTTCTTTTATAATTAGTGATTTGGGGGTTCTCTCTAAAATAATTTGCCTACTCCAAGATCTCAAAAGATATCTTCCTACATTTTCTCCAGAAGCTTTATAGTTTTAGCATTTACATTTAGGTCTGTGATCATCTTGAATTTTTTTCTGTATATGGTATGAGGTAGGAGTCAAGGATTTTTTTTTTTTTCTGTTCTTCGGTTTTTTCCAGCACCATTTCTTTTTTTTAATATTTATTTATTCATTCATTCATGCATGCATGCATGCTGCGCCAAGTCTTAGTTGTGGCACACAGGATCTTTGTTGTGGCATGCGGACTTCTTAGTTGCGGCATGAGGACTTCTTAGTTGCGGCATGAGGACTTCTTAGTTGCGGCTTGCGGACTCTTAGTTGCGGCATACAGTCCAGCACCATTTCTTGAGAAGACTTGCATTCCCCCATTGAATTGCCTTGGCACCTTTGTTGAAAATCAATTGGCCATATATGTTTGTATCTATTTCTGGACTTTCTTTTCTGTTTCATTTATCTGTGTGTTTAATGCGTTTATTCTTATGCCGTTAAGATACTATCTTGATTACTGTATCTTTATAGCAGGTTTTGAAATCAGTTTGTTCTTCCTGGGATTTTGTTTGGAATCACACTGAATCTGTATAGATCAATTTAGGGGAGATTGGATATCTTAACCATATTGAGACTTACCATAAAAAGAACTTGGTACATCCTCCATTTATATAGGTTTTCTTTAATTTTTCTCAGCAGTGTTTTGTAACTTTGCATTGAAGTTATATATATATATTGTTAAATTTATTCCTAAATATCTTTTTTTTTTGATGCTGTTGTAAATGGAATTACTTTTAAATTACATTTTCTAATTGTTTGTCCTAATATATAGAAGTACAGTCGATAACTTGAGTTCCATGACCATTCTAAATTTCTAAATTCACTTACTAGTTTTAGTTCATCCTTCCTTTCTTCTTTTAAAATTGCATAGGGTTTCTGCATAAATAATCATGTCATACGTAAACAAAGGCAACTTAATTTATACTTCCCAGTCTGTATGCTTTTTTTCTCCTCTTATTGCACTGGCTAGGATCTCCAATAAGGTATTGAATAGAAGTGATAAGAGGGTACATACTTGTCTTTTTCCCAATCTTAGGGGAAAAACAAAAGCAGTTAGTATTTCACTGTTGAGGCGTTAGCTTTTTATAGATGCCCTTTATTAGATTGAGAATGTTCCCTTCTATTCTTAGTTTTCTGACTGTTTTTATTATGAATGGTGGATAAATTTTGCCAAATGCTCTTTCCACATTTACTGAGATGATCATATAGTTTTCCTGGTTTTCAAATGTTAAATCAACCTTGCATTCCTGAGACAAACCCAACTTGGTCGTGGTGTATTATCCATTTTACATATTATTGATTTTGGTCTGTTAACGTTTTGTTAAATTTTTTTACATGTACTTTCACGAGGGATATTGGTCTATAGTTCTCTTGTAATGTTTTACCTTTATTTTCTGAAAGGCTTTTTAAGGTTGGTATTATTTCTTTAAATTTGGAATTTCCTAGTGAAATTATCTGGGCCTAGAGTTTTTGTTTTTGTTTTTCAATGAGAAGGTTTTTGATTACAGATTTCATTTTGTAAATAGATACAGAGCTACTGAGAGTTTCTTTTTTTGTCAGTTTTGGTAAGCTCTGTTTTTCAAGGAATTTTTCATTCTGTCCAGGGTGTCAAATATATTGGCATAAAGCTGTTCATAAAAGTTCCTTTTGGAACTTCCCTGCTGGCACAGTGGTTAAGAATCCACCTGCCAGTGCAGGAGACAGGGGTTTGAGCCCTGGTCTGGGAAGATCCCACATGCCGCGGAGCAACTAAGCCCGTGCGTCACGACTACTGAGCTTGCGCTCTAGAGCCCGCGTGCCACAACTACTGAAGCCTGTGCGCCTAAAGCCCATGCTCTGCAACGAGAGAAGCCACCGCAATGAGAAGCAAGTATACCACAACGAAGAGTAGCCCCCACTCACCACAACTAGAGAAAGCCCATGCGCAGCAACAAAGACCCAATGCAACCATAAATAAATAAATAAATAAATAAACAAATAAATTTATATTAAAAAAAGGTGCCCTTTAATGTCTGTAGAATCTGGAATGATACCACCACTTGCATTCCTGATTTTGGTAATTTGTGTGTTTTCTCTCTTTTTCTTGATCAGTCTTGCTAAGAATTTATTTGTTTTTTTAAAAAGCCAACTTTTGCTAATTTTCTTGTTTATTTTTCTTTAATTGATGTAAGCTCTTTATTTTGTTCTTTCTACCTACTTTAGATTTTTAGTTTGATGTAGTCCATTTGTTTATTTTTGCTTTTGTTTCTTTTGCCTGAATGAGGTGTATCCAGAAAGATATTGCTAAGACCAATGTCAGAGGTTGTACTGCCTGTGTTTTCTTCTAGGATTTTTATGGTTTCGGTCATACATTCAAGTGTTTAATACATTTTGAGTTAATTTTTGTGTATGCTGTAAAATAGTGGTCTAGTTTTATTCTTTTACGTGTGGTTGTCCAGTTTTCTCAACACTATTTTTTGAAGAGACTATCCTTTCTGCATTGTGTGTTCTTTGCTTCTTTATCATAAATCAGTTGTCCATATATGTGTGGATTTATTTCTGTGCTCTCAATTCTGTTCCATTGATCTGTGTGTCTTTTTTTTTTTTCCTGCCAGTGCCATGTTGTTTTGATTAATATAGCTTTGTAGTATAATTTTCAGTCAGGGAGTATGATACCTCTAGCTTTGTTCTTTTTTTCTCAGGATTGCTTTGGCTTTTCGGGGTCTACCTTTTGTATTTTTTAAAGTAGTTCTAGGAATTACAGTATGCATCATTAACTTATTACAGCTCTATTTAGAATACTATTTTTTTTTTTTTTTTTGGCTGTGTTGGGTCTTCGTTGCTGCACGTGGGCTTTCTCTAGTTGTGGTGAGAGGGGGCTACTCTTCGTTGCAGTACGCAGGCTTCTCATTGGGGTGGCTTCTCTTGTTGTGGGGCATGGGCACTAGGTGTGCGGGCTTCAGTAGTTGTGGCATGTGGGCTCAGTAGTTGTGGCTTCCAGGCTCTAGAGCACAGGCTCAGTAGTTGTGGCGCACGGGCTTAGTTGCTCTGCGGCATGTGGGATCTTCCCGGACCAGGGCTCGAACCCGTGTCCCCTGCATTGGCAGGCGGATTCTTAACCACTGTGCCACCAGGGAAGCCCTATTTAGAATACTACTGTACTACTTCATGTTAAATGTAAGAACATAAAAATAGTAAAATTCCTTTCCTCTTTATCTTGATGGTATTTGTTGTCATATATTTTGTGTCTACAATACTTTTTACCCAATACAATGTCATTATTTTTGCTTTAAACCGTCAGAATTATTTTTTAAAAATTAGGAGAAGAAAAAATATAGTCTTCTATATTTACCCACATATTTTCCATATCTGGTGTACTTTGTTTCTTTCTGTAGATTTGTGGTTTTTATCTGTATCATTTCCTTTCATCCTGAAGAAGATCCTTTGGCATTTTTATAGAGTACAGGTTAGCTGGAGATGAACCATCTCAGCTTTTGTTTTATGCTCATTTCACTGTCTCATGTTTAAAGGACTTTTCCCTGGCTATGGAACAATGAGTTGATTTCTCCATCCCCTCACTTCCAAGTGTTTTTAAGACAGTGTTCTGTTGTCTTCTCACCTCCATTATTTCTGATGAAAAGTCACGTGTCATTTGTATTGTTTCCCTGAATGTAATCTGTCTCTCTTCCTTTCCTTTTAAGATGTTCTTACCAATCTTTGGTTTTCAGCATTTAGGGTGGGATGTATTTAGGTGTAGTTTTCTTATGTTTGTCCTGCTTGGGGTTCACTGAGCTGCTTGGATCAGAGGTGTCACCCCACCCCCACTCCAGCCAAATTTGGGAAGTCTTTTATTTCTTCAAGTAATTTATCTACCCTATATCTGCTCTTCTCTCCTTCTGAGACTCAAATTATACTATGTTAGACCACTTAATATTGTCCCACAGGTCACCGAGGCTCTGTTCAATATTTTTCTTCCCTTTTTCTCTCTGGTGTTTGGATTGGATGCTTTTCTGTTGATCTGTCTTCAAGTTCAGTGGTCTTTCTTATGCAGTTTCTAATTTGTAGCCCATCCAATGACTTTTCTACTTCAGATATGGTACTTATCAATTCTAAGATTTTCATTTGCTTCCTTTTTTTTTTTAAATTGTGGTAAAACATGTAACATAAAACTTACCATTTTATATTTTAAAAGATGAAGTTTGCTCAATATTTTATGTATTTATTACAATCACAAAAGAAACAACCAAAGAGGAATTGTAATTATTAATTTTTTTAAAATATAAAATTAGTTTCATTTTGGTGTGAAGAACATGATTTTAAATATTTCAGTATAAAGTGGCACGATTTCTGTAAAGGTAATTAATTGTCTTGTCATTTGGTGTTTCTGTCTACTGTATCATTTGATAGTTGGAAGTATTTCAGTCAAAAATGAGTTGTGGGGGACTTCCCTGGTGGCACAGTGGTTAAGAATCCGCCTGCCAATGCAGGGGACACGGGTTCAAGCCCTGGTCTGGGAAGATCCCACATGCCGTGGAGCAACTAAGCCCGTGTACCACAACTACTGAGCCTGCGCTCCAGAGCCCATGCTCCACAACAAGAGAAGCCACCGCAATGAGAAGCCTGTGCACCGCAACAAAGAGTAGCCCCCGTTTGCCGCAACTAGAGAAAGCCTGCATGCAGCAACAAAGACCCAATGCAGCCAAAAATAAATAAATAAATAGATTTATTTTTTAAAAATGGGTTATCCACACAGCATCACAGCAGACAATAAAGGCTGAGAAAATGGAAGGAAAATGTGGAGAAGAGAGGAATGGGAAAGAATTTATCTTTTAATCTTAATCCGTGAATATCTCTTGGACCTAAAATAAATAAGTTATATGTCTTAGTAGCTATTATTATACTGAAAGGAAAGACTTGCCAAAAGGATATAATCTTTCTTAGTTCAGAGAGAAGTTACGTTTTCAAGATGCTTAGTTTATTAGTCTCCTCAAATCTTTCCTCTTCAATTTGTTTGGCTTTATTTTCCATTTACTTTTAAATTAAAACATGTATATATACATATGCATCTATTTTCAGTTCTAATATTCCACTGAAATAAACTCTGAATCATTAAGATAATTTTTTTTAAAACTTACCATTTTAACCATTTTCAAGTACACAATTCGGTGGCATTAAGTACATTCACAGTATTATACAGTCATCACCACTATCCACTTCTAGAACTTTTTCATCATCCTAAACAGAAACTCTGTACCCGTTAAGCAGTAACTTTTCACTGTCATCTACTCCCAGCCCAGGTAACCTCTAACCTACTTTCTGTCTCCGCAATTGCCTATTCTATGTACCTCATGTAAGTGGAACCATAAAATATTTGTCATTTTGTGCCTGACTTAGTCCACTTAGCATGACATTTTCAAGGTTTATCCGTATTGTAGCACATGTAAGAATTTCGTTCCTTTTTATGGCTTAATAATATTCCATTGTATGGACATACCACAATTTGTTTTTCCATCCATGTGTTGATAGATAGGTCAGCTTGATAGATAGATAGGTTGTTTCCACCTTTTGGCTATTGTGAATTATGCTGCTGTGAGCACCTGTTTGAGTCCCTGCTTTTAATCCTTTTGGCTATATACCTAGGAGTGGAATTACTGGATCAATATGGTAATTCCGTGTTTAACTTTTTGAGGAACCACCAAACCATTTAGTTCTTTTTTTGTAGTTTGTTTCTCTTATGAGAGTCCCTGTCAACTAATTTTGTTCATCTTTTCATTAAAATACAAAACTTAAATATAATAGCTCTTTTTAAGTGTTTGCCAATTCCAACATTTGGGTCATTATTTTCAGCTTCTTTTCGTTAAAGTGTGTTGCATTTTGTTCTGGCAGGTGGTGGTTCATGTTTATTCTGGTGGTTCCTGTTGATCCTGTCCAGTGTGGTTTTATTCTTTCTTTGTGTGGGTCTTTTTTGATTTTGTCTTCAGGGTTAGGGCATGACTCTTATTCCTAGGGCCTAGCCTTTCTGAGTCTGAGGTTCCCAGCGAGGTCTCTTCACTCTGACTAGGCCAGAACTCCCTCTCCCAGCCCTGTCCAACCTCTGGTATCTCCATTCAGCTCTTAGCTCTGCAGCAGCTGCTCTGCTAGGGCTTGTGGAGTCTGCTTGTGCAGCCTCATCTGTGGAGGGCACAAGGTGTCCATGAGCATGCCTGGGGGTGGGGTAGGGTCGCTACCGCCCAGGCCTGGGAAGGCCACACGTGTCCACCCAGTTCCTCCTCTCTGGTCTCGAACTCCAGTCTCTGCCTCAGCTCAGTGAGACTGTCCTGCTCTCCTTGGACTCCCTCCCCTGCCCCCAGTGCCCAGAAACTGCCCCCAGGAGAAGGCCTGGGCAGCCAAGGGGCTAACCTTGCATGTTTCCCATCTCTCAAGGATCACAATCTGCATTGCCTGTTGCCCAGTGCCTGGAAACAGGTGCTTCATATATCTTGTCCCATTTTGTAATACACATGGCTGGAGGGCAGGCCTAGGACCAGTTGCTGTGTCGTGGCTGGAAGTGTTTTGAGTGGTGTGTCTGATGGGTTAAATGCCAGGGGAGCTGTCTTCTTCTGTCCCCCAGTGTCCTGATGGCTTTGCCGAGACACAGCCCCTGCAGGCTGTTGACCAGTCATCCCAGTGTTGCTTTTGCAGGTTTTGATGTCATTATGGTGTGCAAGTGGGCAAAGGTGACAAACCTGTCTCTCTCTTCACCTCCCCTGGAATACTTGTTTAAAATTCCGTTTCCTGGGGCCCAGCTCAGCTTTGGGGGTCTGGCATCTGTTTTTAACTACTTCCCCCAAGAATTTGTGTAGCAGCAGCCTGGCTGCTCAGCATGGACTGGAAAGACTTTCACTGTGAGCGTCGAGCACCATTGGTAATTCAGCGTGGGGTGGATGAAGAAATAGGGTCTCAAAGTCTGAGTCTTTTTTGTACCATGTGGGTGAGGCCAGAAACAACGTGGAATGTGTTGGGTCATTTGTGCGTTTTTTGTCTATTGTCTGCTTTCCTTCCTCCCCACCTAGGCTTATTTCGCTCTTAATGGCAGCTTATAAAAGAAAAAATCCAATTATTTGGAACTTCTCATTCTTTTGGAGTTGTTTACTCTTATTCATTTGGGTTCTTTTAGGGTGATGTTAGAGAAGCAGTTGTTTGCACTTTGGTGTCAGAAGATATCTCAGCATCGAGAACACCGCTTGCAAGAGAGAATGGTAAGTGGTTCTCCCCTAGGAGGTACTGGGACCGGGAGGACCTGCTTCAAGCCTTTGCACTCACTGCCTCCCCTCCTAGGACGCTACCCAGACCCAGACCCACCCTGAAGGGCAACCTGCCTGTGACCAGGACTCACGAGGCAGGGGCAGGGTCTGGGCATCTGTTTCCTTTGTCAGTGGAGTTTACAGATGGCGTCTGGGCCAGAGCAGCTCTTGCACATCCAGTTCTTCTGCCTTGGTCATCGTTTGTGGCCTGCAGACTCCCTGGCTTCTGTATCGCCTCCTACTTGACCCATTCTGATCTCTCCCTGCTGCAGGCCATACTCCACGCAGAGCGGCAGTTTCTGCAGAGGTCCTGGTCCACGTGGTGCCAGCAAGCAGCAGCACATCGCCTGGAGTGGCAGCGACAAGCAGTGGCCTGTGCCCACCACCGCCTCAGGTGGCTCAGGAAGGCCTTCTGTGTCTGGAGAGAGAGTGCCCGAGGGCTCAGAACAGAGTGAGTGGCCGCTTCTGCCTTTGAAGCCCTTCCCGGCTCAGGGCAGCTTTGACTGCAGTAGCAGCGCTGAGCATCAGTCTGAGGGGTCGTGTTAGCCTAGACTCTGGTCTTAAGTTCTGGAAATTCAACTTGAAACAGTCTAAGCAAAACCGGGGCTGTAGGGAGAGGCTCCTGGGGCACCACATGGATCTCTGGGCTCAGGAACTCGGCTGGTCAGACGTGCCTGTGGATCTTAGGTCCTGTCCATCAGCTACATCCTGCTTGCTGATTGGGGCCCATTAGAAGCAACCGTGCCCAGGGACAGGTCGTGGCAGTTTTTACCTCGCCATGTGGTTAAGGACCAGGGCAGGTGCCCCTGTGTTCCCTGCAGGCGTCATCCTGCCTTGGTTCCTCTCTAGATCTACTTCATGCTCTGAGGGTCTCTCACCTCTCAAACTCTGGCCACATTTAACCCCCTCCTCAGTTACCTGTTACCACATGAATACAGAGCCCTGTGAAGTTGTCCACAAAAATTTGATTTTATGTGTGCTTTTCTGGGTGGAGAACCTAAATCCTTTGGCAGCTCTTCTGAAAGGGTCTTGGTTCCCGTCCATGTTGAAGAACCACTGAGCAGGGGCCAGGGGCTACGAAGGGGTGCCCCTCGAGAGGGCCCTTGCAGGGCCTGGGTTGATCACTGACTGTCTCCCCACAGGAGGACGGGCAGGGCACGGGCTGCACGGTTCCACGCGGCACAGCTCCTGTGTTGGGCCTGGAGCAGGTGGAGGGAGGTGAGGCTTTGGCACAGGCGCGGCCCACGTGGGGTTGTGGGCAGGTGGAGCCGTGTGTCAGGCTGACTCAGGGCGAACATACGGTCTCCTCCACGGTCCCTCGGAAACCACCTGCCTCTGAGTGTCGGGAGGAGGCCAGGTGGCAGGTGCAGTGCTAACCTGGTTTTATGAGATGATTGGCTCACAGTTCCATGTTCTGTTAGGTGCCAGGCTGTTCTTCCGTAATGCTCTGAATTTAAAGTTCCTGGTCTAACTGGTCACAGGCATCCTCTTCAGGATGAAAAATGTTAAAGCTGAAATTGGTTAGCATTTACCCACAGGCAGGCACTTGCTCCCTATGATCCTCACAAACCCCTAAGAGGAGCATGTTTATAGAGGAGGATGCTGGGGCTCGGAGGTTAATAAGCACCTTACCCAAGCTCCCCCAAACGAAGTGTGAAACGGAGGCACGTCCGAGCCCTCCTCGGCCCCGGGCCCACAGCGGCCAGCTGTCTCCTGTGTCCACAGCGCCTGGCCCTGCACAGTGCCGAGCAGCAGAAGCTAATGCGAGCCGACCTGCATCGCCAGCACACCTTGCAGTACAGGGCGCTGCAGACCTGGGGGGTAGGAGATGCTGCTTTCCTCCAAATCTCCTTGCCTGGTAGGGAGGAGGATTCTGGAGGCTTTGTTTCCCTTCCTTGTTCTTCCTGCCCCTCCCAAAACAGAGTAGTAATTCCACAAGACTCAGGGCAAGTGCCCTGGCCAGTGGGTCTTACACTGCAGAGCTAAGTTCTCCCATCCTTGCCCGGGGTACCAGCCTCACCACCAGAGGGGCTCCTTGTCCAGGGGTCCAGTGGTTGGACTCAGCAGGTGAGAGCTTAGCAAGTCCTCTCCCTGTTGTTGGGTGGGCTCCTGCCCGCTCCCCGCCCTCTGTGGTGAGCGCTCTGGGCATCACAGCCCCTGCACCTCTGCGGCTGCCTGAGAGTGGGGAGCGGTGTGGGCCTGGGGCAGCCTCCAGTCCTCCTGGTCATCTGCAGATTTACCAGAGCCGGGTGCGGAGCGTCCTTCAGGAGGTGGCAGCCAGGGAGAGCCGGCACGAGAGGCGGCTGCTGCGGTGAGTCTCCACGGCCCCGGCCCAGCCTGAGGAACAGGGAACAGACTGCAGACCCGGGTGGGTTGGGGGGCCCTGACGAGGGCCAGGCGATGGGGCCTGGCTGCCTCCTGCTGCTCAGAGCGTGGCTTTGGCTTTTCCACAGCAAGCACCGTTCCCTGGGCCCCTCGTGTCTTGCACCCGCACTGTGTGCAGAGTGGGGCCTCTGGGAAGCAGCTGCGCCATCTCCTGCGTGTCTTGCTAGTCTGAGCGCCTCTCCCTGCCCAGTTCAGACCTGCAGGTTTCGCCTTTTCACCTCCTCTCAGCACCCAGTCATTCCCCCACCCCCGGCTCTCCAGGCCTTTCTCCCAGCCTCTGGGACCATCTGTGTCTCTCACACCCGTGGACTCACTTATACCCCTCGGCTCCACTGCCTCCGAAGCCTGTCCCACAGCTCCTGCTGAGCCAACCTCTAACCTACTCCCTCCCTCATTTCCGCTCTTTCTTTTCCTGCCTCTGTGTTTGTTCAGCACGTGCTGTTCCAGGCTGCCCGTGCCCTTCCTCCATTTTCCCTGTCTCCACCTCTCTTATCATGGATGCATCACCTGTGTCATCTTCACCTGGAAACGGCTTAGTGTTCCCCGTGGTGCGTGAATGCACGAGGCCGCAGTGCCTGTGGTGCTCCCACGGCACCTGCACAGAGCAGCTCAGCCGTGTGCAGGGTGTGCAGTCAACATAAACTTGGCTGTCAGCGCGACAGATATGCTTGGGCATGGGGAGACCTCGATTCAGGACCGGGCTGAAGAGCCTCGCACTGTTCACACCCATATCACCCTGTCCCCCCATGTACCTGCAGGGGTGCATTACGTCGCTGGAGAGAGAATGTCGTGGCCCAAGCGGACGAAGCAAAGAAAGCCTCTCGAGCAGCAGCTCACTACAGAAGGACCCTGTGCTCCAAGGTGAGCCCTGGCAAGCCAGCTGGTCGCCGGGGGTGGGGGCCGTGTTCCTGTGAGAGGGTGGTGTGGGATGGCTCTGGAGGTTTGAACTGAATGAGGAGCCTAGAAAACGAGATGGCTCCCTTCTCCAGTACGTACAGCTGTGCCAGCAGGTGGGTTTATTTACTTGTTTATTGTACTGAATTATGAACCAATATCCATTAAAACAAAAGCATGGCATGTAGTGAGTATGAACCAGCTCTTACCAGAACCAGTATTTCCCACACACGTGGAATTTTCCGCTGGGACAAATTGTGTAGGTTACCACACCTCTGTCCCTTTGTGTCGGCACAGGATGCTTGGGTGCCCCCCTTCCCCCATCCTGCTCATCGGCCTTGCGGGATTCGTGGCTGTGCGGGCTTTCCGTAGAGCATCCAGGAATGTGAGGTCATTGGTCATTGTCGCTGGGAAGTGGCCCCCAAAATGCCACTTGGTGTGGCCTGGGCCCACGTGCTGGGGGAGGAACATGGCTATGAGAAGAAGACGTGTCACTAGACAGGGGACTCAAATGACATGACAGAGGTGGTCCCTGGACTCTGGGGTGTTTTAGAAGAAAGCAGTTCGCTGGGAGCCCTGCACTGGCAGGCTGGGGCTGGTGCTGACAGCTTTGGAGCCTCCACAGATGAGTGTTAATTACACATGGTCAGGGCCCAGTCTGCTCTCAGGAACGCTCCGAGGCCAGCATGTGTGTCCCCTCCCCTGGAAGGACGGTCAGGACTCTGCTTGGCTTCAGGGCTCAGAAGGGAGGAGGCCTTTGTGGGGGGATGGAGTTCGTGACTGTTTGGGGAGCAGGCGCCAGGCGTCCCCTGTGTTCTGCTGCTGTGATTTCGTATGTACCTCATATGTGAAAGTGCGTGAAACGTAAGGCTTCCACTTAACAAATAGTAGAATGAAAGCCCACGTGAGGACTTGACTTCTTCGTGGCACGGTATGAAGTTTAGCTCCTCTGGTCCCGTTGCCTGAGATACAGGGCTTCCCGCGAGGGTGCTGGGCATGGTTGCCTGCCATCTGCGTGGACGGCGGGCGCTTCCTGGAGCATGTGTGAGTGCCGTACGCCTGGCCTCATTCCATGAGGAGCTGCCTGCAGAGCTGGGGTGACCCTGGGGAGTCGGGACATGCCGTGATCACCCCTCTATTCTTCTTCTGCCCCTTAGGTCCTGATCGCGTGGCGGGAGGCAGTGTCAGTGCAGATATACTACCGACAGCAGGAGGGCCAGGCTGTCAGGGACGCCCAGGTGGCGCTGAATAGGGGTAAGCGGGCCCGGAAGCTGAGGAGAGGCCTGTGAAGGACACAGCTTTCTTTATTCTCCCAAGGTGCTTCCCCTCAGTCTCTGTCTCTTTCTCGTGTGTATTAGCTTCATGTTGCTGAGGTAACCAAGGACCACAGACTTTAAAACAACAGAAAATTGTTCTGAGTCCAAACTCAGGCGTTGGCAGGGTTGTGCTCCCTCCGAAGGCTCTAGGGGAGGCCCCTTTCCTGCCTTGTCCAGCTTCTGGTGGCTCCCGGCAATCCTTGCTGTTCCTCAGGTTGTAGACAGGTCACTCCAGACTCGGCCCTGTTGTCACGTGGCTGTCTTCCCTGTGTATCTCTGTCTCTCCTTAGAAGGACACCAGTCATACGGGATTAAGGGCCCGGGCCCAGCCCACTTCAGCTGTCAGTTACTGCACTGCACCGACCCTCTGCCCAAATAACATCAGCTCTGAGGTTCCGGGATGGACGTGAACTTGGTAGGGAGTAACTGACTATTCAGTCCAGTACATCTTCACTTTCTCTTCCCAACTGATTGCCAACTAGTTTATATTAAAATGAAAGGCCAAGGCTTGAGACCTACAGAGAAATGCAGACACGGAGCTGGAACGGGGGACTTGGGGGTTGCCGGGGTGGGGCGCTTTGATGGGAAGGTGGCGGCTTCTTGTCAGGTCAGCCCCGTCGTGTCAGAGTCCGCTTCCTTGCCCGTTTAGGGAGCAGGGACTTGCCTGGTTGGCCCCAGGTAGTCCCGTGACCTGCTGTACAAACAGCCTGGGAAACGGTCTCTCTGTTCAAGAGACGCATGGAAACAGAGGCCCTTGGCTCTGCTGCGGGGAGTCTGATGCTCTAAAGAGGCAGCTCCTATTAGAATAAATGAGAAAACAAATGGAAATGGTTTAAATCAGACCAGAGAGAAAACGGACCAAGTTGTTAAATTGGCTTGATAGCATTTGTTCCAGGACAATCCACTTAGGTTTGGTTCTGACTAGTTCTTGTGTTGATGAACACAGATTCTGCTTCCCCCTGAATGGAATCCTGGGGTCCAGAATCCCACACCTGGTCCACCCTCAACATGCTTCTCTGTGTCCTCAGGCTGCCCCTCGCCCCAGAAACCAGGGCTATGTTTCTAGTCATTCCCAGGAAAGATGCCGAGGGGCTCAGCCCATCCCTGGTCTCTGCTTGGACCAGAGCTTTGGCACCAGCGCTGCGTGGGCATTCCAGTTTGGGTCAGGCGGCCGCGGTGGGGAGGTGACAGGCACAGGACACAGCTAAAGCTTCTTCCCTCCGCTGGCCTGCGGGTGGCAGCTTTCCTTAGGCGGGGTGGCAGCACGTGGCTGGCCCTGGGCTCGCTGTGTCCATTAGGGCTGGTACAGAGGACCGGGGAGACCATGTGAGAAGACACTGTGTTGTCAGCACACAGCAGATGTGCAGTCAGTACCTGTGGGACCGTGTCTTGGCTTAATTAAGGCCTCTGAGTCTCAGGCACACCTTGGCGGTCCAGGGCTGGGCTAGGTGCTGCAGGAGGACAGAGTCGTGGACACTCATGCTGATCGGTGCTTGAGAGGTGCAGGCAGGGCCGCCTGCTGGCTATGCGACCTCGGGCACGGCCTCCTCTCAGCCTTGGTGTCTCCGTCTGTGGATGGGGATGATAGTGCCTGCCTCTGGAGTTGATCATGAGGGTCCAATGAGGCTAAGATATCCCCGCGTAAAGCAGGACCTGGGAAATTTCAGCACTTAGTACTAATGCCTCCAAGCTTGTGAACGTGGCTTTCCCTGCCCACCTCGGGCAGGTCCTGGAGGACACCCCATCTTGGCCTCTGTGCCTTGGGGTCAGCCCTCTTCTGTTGTCTCTAAAAGAAACTTCTCTTGGGGCTGAAGAGGAGGAAAAAAATCAGCAGAAGAGAGTGCTTGCTCCCTCAAGAGAGAATCTGGTGACACAGATGCAATGCAGGATGTGGCCCCTGCCTGCCTGTGGAGCCCGGGCAGGACACGGCCAGCAGACACCTTGCTTCTCCCCAGCCTGTCTCAGGCTGCCTGGGCCTCTGAGCCTCGTTTTCCTCCCTGGAAAATGGGTCCACTGCCTCCCACTCCCTCAGACCCAGGGTCTTCTCGTTCATGTGCCCAGCAGCATCTTGCGGGCAGCTCCGCTGGGGCCCTGGCACACCTGCGGTCGTTGTGCACAGGCTTATGGCTGGGGGCGGGGGGTCCTTGGAGGGCCCAGTGGTAAGCAGCATATCTGGTTCCAATCAGGGTGTGCATAGTCACTGAAGGTGGGTGGCCAGAGCTCTCCTCCCAGAGTGGCTACCGTCCACACATGGTGTCTCACCGAGTGTGGGCTGACACCCCAGTTCTGTCCCCACACAGCCTTCTCCACCCTCTAAACTTTCACCGTTGCATAGTCGTCCATATATTGATACTTCCTCCAAAAGAGCAAACTGACTCCGACCCACCTTAGGCTGTCTCAGGACCTGGTTTCGGCGCTGGAGGGACCGCAGCCGGAGCGCAGCCCAGCAGAGGGTCCAGATGGAGAGGGTGGCGCAGCATTACCGCCGGCAGCTGCTGCTGCAGGCCATGGCCCGGTGGAAGGTGCACCATCTGGGCTGCATCAGGAAGAGGGTGAGGCAGACGGCAACTCCCCGAGTTCCCCTGTGCTGCGAGGCTGTCTGGGCCAGAAGACCGCATCGCGGGGAGGAAAGGTCTTCCCAGAAGCACTTACTGCTTCCGTTGTGGATGCTGGGTGGTTGGAGTCCTGCGGGTGCAAGGGTGCCCTTCTGGGTGTTCAGTGAAGGCTGGGGAAGCCGGCCTCCCAGGTGGAAGATGGCTCAGCAGAGAACCTGGTTCAGTGTGAACCATGCCTGTCAGAGCTGGGTGACCTACTGAGGCATCTGGACACCCGTCTGGGGCAGGAGGCGCTTGGCTTCAACCAGGATGACTCCTGGTGGTGGGAGGATGGTTCACTTGGGCCTGGAGCCTGCACCGCCCACAGGGGCTCCGGGTGTGGGCACCTGGCTGCACCAGGCACACAGCCCCCTGTGCACGCTTTGTCCCCAGCTTCTGCAGAGACAGGCTGCCCAACTCCTGGCCCAGACACTCAGCCGGACCTGCTTCCACCAGTGGAGACAGCAGGTGGGAGCCGTGGAGAAACCCCTTCTCGCTCCCCCTCCTCCTGCTGCCTCCTGAGCCCACCTCTAGCTCATCATTTCTCATACTACCCTCTTCCCAGGGCTCCCCCACCCCCAGCCACCTCCTGGCACCACCAGCTTCCTTCACTTGGAATCTGTTTAAGGCCAAGTCACTTCAGGGCCATGTTTCTACAGTGCATGTTGAAAACTTGTCAGGGTAATATCCAGAAATTAATAAGAAATGCATTTTAGGTTTTTGCCAAGGCCTTGATAAAACACCCGGTGGGGCTGCGTCCTGCTCAGTGCCCCTTCATGGGCCAGGTCCCTCTCACCCTCAGGCCCGCAGTGCAAGCAGTCCCAGCTTTTCTCCCTGGAGCCCGGTGCACTGCCTCACTGCTCCTGACTGCAGAGCTCCTGGCCTTTGTTCTTCCCAAAAGAGCTTCCTTGACCCCCCACCTCAGGGCAGGCCTGACTAGAGAGGGTCGGAGAGTGACCGGGGCCATGGGGTCAGGGTGGCCTCCCTAAGGGGACATTGCCTTTCTGGCCCGTAGCTGGCGGACAGGAGGCGGGAGCAGCAGAACACGGCACGGGCCCTGTGGTTCTGGGCCTTCTCACTACAGGCGAAGGTAATGGGCTCCCCGTCCCAGGAGAGGACCGTGCCCCGGTGGAGGGAGCCTGAGCAGGAGGGCTGGGCCTCACCTCCTCCTCTCCCTGGAGGTGTGGGCTGCGTGGCTGGGCTTCGTGCTGGAGATGAGGAGAAAGAAGGCGCGGCAGGAGCGGGCAGTGCAGGCCTACCACCAGCAGCTCCTTCGGGAGGGCGTCACGCGCCTCCTGTGCTTTGCAGCAGGCATGAAGGCCTTCCGGCAGCAGCTGCACGCCCGGCAGCAGGTGCAGGTGGGCCGGGGTCCCCCACCCCTCCGTGGGGAGCGGGTAAGCACTGCACGACCTGACCAGAGGCTGGTTGCAGGCGGCCCACAGTCTCCACCGCGTGGTCCGTCGCTGTGCCACACTCTGGAAGCAGAAGGTGCTGGGCCTGGGCAGGGAGCCTCAGCCCCCCACGTCCACTGTGCGCAGCAAGAGAGTGACGTTTGAGGGTCCCCATCCCAGCCACATTGCTGCTGGGGCTGGCGATGCCTCCCTGGAGACCAAGAGGACAACAGCTCCTCGTGGGCTTCGGGGAGCTCTGGACAGCCTGGCATCGGCTGCTGGGGACACCCAACTCCTGGAGCTGTGAGTAGCCCGTCCCTCACCTCTTCCTCCTCGCTTCCACCTGGGGCAAAGCTTGGACGGTACAGGAATGACACTGGGCCCCGAGGGTCATGGCGGAGCCACTTGGAACCCTCTGTACAGGATCCTGCGCCCCCATTCTTCGGCCCTAACCAGAGGGACCACAGCCTCTGTTCCTCCCAAGCATGGGAGAGAATGTACGGTTCCTTAGCAAAGGAATGGGCCGTCGGGCAGCCCCCCTCCTCCCCCAGACCTGGTAGTCTCCCCACGTCTCCCCTGACAGCCAGGAAACAGGTACCCTCTTGGAAACCCCACTTTTTTGTGACCTGGCCCCGCCCCACCCCCACATGCTGTGCTGCTGTAGCTGACAAGGGCCCCATCTCTGAGCCTGCTCCAGCCTGGTTGCCTGGGTCACGTGAGACAGTGTGGGTGGAGCACCCGTCGCCAGCAGGCTCACTGGAATTACCAGACGTTCAGTAGGGCGCCTGGGGCGGAGCCTTTCCTTCTCTCTTCAGTCTCCCTGTAAGATGGAAGGGGTCTGGATTACCCCGCCCCACAGAGGTCTGAGGCTCCGAGCAGCCCCTGGGCAGCGTGGAGGAACAGCCTGTGTTTCTTCCCAGCAATGCTGCCCGCTGGGCAAGAAAGCAACCGCGACGCCCAAGCTTCCTGCTGGAGCCCGTTCAGAGCCAGACGCCCCTGGGGTGTGGCATCCTCGGGGGGCAGGGGTAGGTGGTGTGATTCTGGCGACTTTAGGGCCGGTGGCCCCTTCTGTCCTGGTCCTCGGGAGGGTACCACGCCTGACCAGCTCCTGTCTTCCCTCTGCTCAGGCCTGAGGCACTGTGGGAGCATGGCCTAGGCGAGGTCCAGCCAATAGGCCTTGCGCTGACAACACCCTTCCTGGCAAAGGCCCAGACAGCACTGGACCCAAGCAGCCCCCTGCCAAGCGCCCCTGGCCTGAAGCCGCCGCCCACAGCGAGTACAGGCCTGGAGCTGCTGCCCCCTTCTTCCTTCATGCTGCGTGGGGCGGAAGCACACACCTGGGTAAGTCCCCCGGTTACCTGGGGTCCCGTTCTTTGGTCTGGTCTTCGTGCCAGTGCTCTGTTTTGTGCGCTTGGTGCTGTAGCCACAGCAGTACTCATTGCTTCAGGAAGATGCAGGGAGGCCTGTGCAGGGGTCAGTGTCCTAGGGGCACAGCAGGGAACAGCCCCCGAGGCCCATCCCTGTTCGTGACGCTTACATGGTGGTGGAGACAAAAGAAACCCCAGCATGCAGACGGATGAAGAGACTGCGGATCATGGAGGGTCATACAGGCCCTGGTGATAAGTCTGGACTTTAAGAACAGGAAGTTGTGGAAGATGGTTGGCGGCTGTGCTCGGGTCCAGCAAAGGGTGCTGGCGGCCGGGACTGGGGGGGTGGCTGTGGATGTCGTGGGAGGCAGACTAGGTAGGGCTTGCTCTGATGAGTCTGATAAGAGTGAAAGAAGGAATCCTGGATGGCTCCTGGGTTTCTGGCCTGAAAAGCTCAGGGAATGATGAGTTCTTTACTGTGAGAGGGAAGACAGAGGGTGGGAACCCAGCAGCTGAAGCATGATGAGTGTGTCTTGAACCTGTCAGATTTGAGGTAATGCAACAGATTCAGCCTGGCCTTCAGGAACAAGGTCAGGGCTGGAGATCAAAGTTGACAATTCGCAGCACAGGTTGAAGGTAAAGAACCGATGGGGTCATGGGGAGGAGTGGGGCCAAGACTCTGGGGCCTGTGACGTAGGAGTCAAGGAGTTCGGGCAAGGAGGTGAGGAAGCACGAGTGTGCAGTGGGCTTGGGCCCCCCAAGGAGCTGGTGCCTGACGAGCTGCGACCTAAGTGGGGGTGGGGAGAGGCTGGGGGATGGGAGAGTGTCCACTCCCACCAGAGGACATTGTCACCGGGAAGGAAGGGAGGAGGGTTGTAGCTGTGGTTGGACAAGAACAGTTGCCACTGAAATGCACGGTCATTGCAGGAGGGGGTGTGAAAGGTCAGTAAGGCTGGAAACAGCTGCTTGGGTGGTCATGGGACTCTCTATTGGTGTCAGGTGCTGAATGAAGGGGCAGGACCAGGTGAGCTGGCTGCGGCAGGGGCAGGTGTGGGGAACCCCAGCTCCCCACCTTTCTCCCGCTTCCCTGCTCAGTGTTCATCCTTCCTTTACAGCCATCAGCCCGGCCGACGATACCTGGGCTTTCGTCCCAGGCCCCTTCATCCCTGGCCAGTGTCTCCAACCCCCGTCTGCTCCTTCCTGGGGACTTCACAGGCACCAGGCCTGGGCCTGGCTCTGACACTGCAGGTGTATACCTGGGGCCTGTCAGTGCCTCAAGTGCTCAGGTCACTCCCGGCACCTGGAATCCCTGGGTTCAGCCTGGGCCCAGACGGGAGGATGGTCAAGATCAAGCTTATTCTCCTATTGCCACTGGCCACATGGACCTGGAGGCCGAGCTTGAGGGCATCCAGCAACAACTGCAGGACTACCAGACCACAAAGCAGAACCTCAGGTGAGACCCAGAAACCCACCTGGCACCCATCCATGGAGAACAGGGGGAGCTGTCTGCCTAGTGATGGCCCCTGCATGCAGGCGGCACCTCTCCCCTTCCGTCCTGCTCAGGAAGGCCCAGGTTGGCCTTACCTTCAGGAAAAGCTGAGCAAAACTTTACACCTGTGTCTTGTGGAAGCCGGTGGTCTACCGGGCGAGTGTGACTGACGCGGGATGATGCAGTGAGCCGCCCTGCTTTGTCTGGGTCCACAGCCCACGTACCCCACGCCCAGGCCTGGGACCCTCAATGTGAGCAGCAACCTTAATCAGAGGGAAGCGGGCAGGTCCCACGTGGCCAGTTCTGCGCAGGGAAGAGGACAGAGGGCGTTTCTGCCTGATGGTGGAACAGGAGCCCTTCTCCCTCCACCCACACCAGAAGTGTGCTGGGCCTCTGCCTGGGGCCAAGCCAGGCAGCAGGTGCGTTACTCCCTCAGGTCCTGCCAACGGCAAGCAAGCAGCCTGCGGCAGTGGCTGGAGCTGAGCCAGGAGGAGCCCAGGCCGGATGACCAGGAGGCGGAGCGGCAGGTTCAGGAAGAGCTGCAGGAGGTGAGACTTTGGGCAGCCCCGGGAACGGCTGCCAGGCGGGGCTTCCTCTCAGCCTGCCCCCCCCCCAACCTCCCCAGGTGGAAGCGCAGATCCAGCAGCTGGCCTCCAAATTGCAGGCCCAGCACCAGCCCATCCACACCTGTATCGCCCGTGTCCATGCCCTGCGGCAGGCTCTGTGCTAGTCACCACCCCACGTCCAGGAACAGAATGCAAAACTGCAGTGAGTTTATTTCAAAATGTTGCAATTAAATGAATTACTGTTCAGAAGTCTCCCACTTTTCATACAAAAATACTGTGCTACTGATACAGTTGAAAAAGTTTAAATGGCTTCTCCTGCAGGAGAAATTCACAGCATCCCCAGGAAACATGAAATCTGGCCCTGTCCCCACAATCAGTGGCTCCCTAAGGACTGAGTACCTGTTGCCTGGGGACGGATTTTCTAGGCACTGACATTCTCCCCTCCCCCACACATCAAATACACCACCAAGGTTCCTCTGCCTCCGACGTAAGCCCCTGATCAACAGCAGCAACTTTTCTGTATTTTACGTAGGTCTGGATACAGGGAGGGGGACCCAAGCTCTCCCCTGGCCCCAGCTGGGCCACCACCAGCTAGCTGCCTGCCCCTTTTGCTTTGGACACCACTGAGGGGGTTTGGTAATGGGTCCTGCTACTGGAAAGAGGACCTGCCAGCTCCGGAAGGGGCCTGCAAAGCACCAAGCCATTAGTGACCACCCTTGGAAGTTGATGGCAGAGTTGGAGGTGATGCATTCAGCCACAAGTGCAAAGAGAGAAGACAGCTTTTCCCAACAAGCAGGGTGGGGCGAATTTGGGAGCAGCTGCATTAAGGGCCCTGGTCTGGGACCCACAGTCAGTGCCAGGAGGCACCTCACCCCATGCAAGGGAGGCCAAAAAGCAGTGATAGGAGGAGCAGCAAGAAGGTACTTTACCACTTATCTTAAAACGGAAATCAGACCAACTGAATACTCTGCCAGGAGATGTAGGGTCTCCAGTTTATACAACACGTTAGAAAATCTCCAAGAGGGAATCAATCGTCCTGGCCTGCACTTTCTCTTCAGGTGGGTAGGGGGAAGATGTAGGTCTAGGACATGAGAGGGGCTCTGACAACCTTGTCTGCACCCTGGACAGCAGGGACAGAAGTCACCCAGGTCCTGCCTGGTCAGACCCGACGGTCCCCTTCCTAGATAGCCTCAGAGGTTCCCCTTGAAAAGACCCTCACATTTCTGTGGAAAAGACCCCTCAGCAGCTGTGGCCATGAAAGAGGCTCTAGAGAGAGCCCAGAGCCTCCCCGAATCGGATTTTCTGTCCCGCTTTCAGCTTGAAGTTGAAGTCCTTGGGGGCCTCGAAGATGAGCACAATGGTGGAGCCCAGGTTGAACTCGCCCAGGTGCTCGCCCTTGCGCATGGGGATGCCCTCCTTGTTGGTGTGCGTCACGAAGCTGAAGTCATTGTAGGAGCCCTTGCTGTACCGTGGGCTGTTTGTGTGCAGGTCCTGTGGGAGGCGGAGGCAGAGCACGTGGACCTTGAACACACCTCTGCCGCTGTCCCGAACCCTGTCCCCCACCCTGCTCAGAAAGGGAGGTCCGGACAGCAGCTCAGGCCATGGACCAGGCCTAACCTGATAGCCCCTGACCAGCTGTGAACTGGGGCCAGAGGGAAATGGAGGATTCAGACCGAACTGTTCACTAGTATGAACGGTGCCACAACACCAAGCCCCCCGCGGGGCTGAGGGGCAAACCGACACCAAGAGGGGAAGCTGCACAGGCACTGGCACCCCTCACACACTTGGCCTCTATCAGCATGCCCCACCCAAGCTCCCCTTGGGTTTCTGCAGAAGCAAAGTGCCAGGCAGGGAAGTTAATTCCCTCCCTCACCAGCCACCTCGAGACGGGTGGGTGGGGGATAAGCAGAGCAGGAGCTCAGGGCCCAGCCCCTCCTCGGGGCAGCTGCTCCGCACAGCCAGGCCTGGTGGGGGATGTGCCCTCCTAGAACTTACAGTCCCGATAGATCTGTCTGCACAGGAGACGGTGCAAGTGGCCTAGCCCTTGGGCTTCTGCAGGATCTGGGCTCTGCTTACCCGGTCAAAGTAGATGCGGATGGAGCCCACGTTGGTGGCCCCCACAGCCGTCAGTGAGAAGAAGCCGTGTTTCCAGTCCCCAGTCAGGACTACCCGCTCATTGTGGCAGAAGAGCTCTTTGATCCAGCGGGCCATGCCGGGGTTCACGGACATCAGGGAGCCTGTGGGGACAGACACTGCCACTCCCTGCCCATCGGGAGGACAAGCCTCCCAGAGCCCAGTGTGTCTACTCTGGGAGGGCCCAAGACCCACTATACCCCCATGTCATTCCAAATGCAGAGCAGGCTGGCCCCCAGGCTGCCCCTGCCACCCATGCCCAGCAGTCACCTCACAGCTTTGGAGCCTATGTCCCCTGACACCAAGAAGCTGAGGACCTCTATGAGGCCCCGAGGGGCAGGTCCCACCCACGTGCTGGCCCGGGCCTACCTGGGAAGTGGCGCCGGTGGGAGACAGTCCAGTCAGTGGGGGAATGGAAGCAGTGGTAGTCCCCGGGGGCCAGGTAGATGACGCAGTGGTAGAGCTCATTCCCTTCTCGGGTGACCAGCTGGCTCCTGAAGGAGCCACAGGAGGTGGCTGTGGGGCAGACACGAGCCAGGCGCTCACACAAGCACTTGATACTGCCCAACACGGAGCCTGTGTGCAGCCTGGACACTGGCTCCAAGGAGGCCTGAAGCTGCGGGCAGAGTAACTCCTGGTCCACAGGCCTCCCTCCCGGACCCACTCCCATCCCCACCCTCCACCCTCTGACATCCAGCGCAGCCACGCCACAGCACACCTGCCTGGCCGCCACCAGGCCAGGACCCACCTGGTGGGAAGGGCAGGTCCTCCGCGGGGATGCGAGGGCCCAGGAACGACTCCAGCGAGTAGGTGACCCCCTTCACCTGCTCCACCTCGCAGTTCTTCACCTGCCCGAAGTTGAGGATCTTCCCATCCGATGGGCTGATCTGGAAGGGCCAGGAGAAGCTGGCTGTGGGGGAGGGGAGGGGAGGGGACAGAGGGCAGGGCCACCTCCTCCTTGGGGTTTGGCCTGGGAGGAGTGCCCACCAGGCCACCTGTTCCTAAAGGCACAGGCAAGAGCTGCCTGTACGGAGGCAGGAGTAGAAGGTGGGGTTGGGCCTCACCACGCTGTGCAGGCCGCACACGGGCCGGGCCTGTGGCTTCAGCTTGCGCCGGAAGAACTCGCTGAGGTTCCGGTAGTGGTGCAGGTCCTCCACGGCGGCCTCCTTCATGTTAACCCCGAAAGTCCAGATGTACAGGCTGTAGACGGGCCTGCGCAACCAGTGCGGCAGCTCCACTTGGTTGAGGCGACCCCAAGCCCGCGACAGCAAGCGCGTCGGCACCGACTTGTACAGGGCCACCTGCAGGCCACGGGCAGGCGGGTGAGTCAGCCACACCGTGTGCTCACCCCCCAACCCCCCTCCTCCCCATCAGCCGGTACCCTCTCCCCTCCCCGTGGGGGCCACCTCCCGAGGCCTGAGCAGCTTGTCCCCACGAGGGCTTTGTGACATGGTTGTCTCTCACCAGGAACCAGACTGAGCTTCCAAATCTCTCACACACAGTACTGGCCAGGCCTATGACACAGTGACTTACAGCTCAGCTGTCAGCCATTTCCTGCAGAGTTCCCTCAGCGGCTACCCCACTCCCTCCCCAGTCCCCTGGGAGACTGGCCAGCACAGCCTCACTTCTTGAGGTGGGGAGGGGCAAACACAGATCTGACACGGTCACACAGGCTGTGGCGGGCAGTACTGCCCGAGTCCCAGACCAGCACAGAAGGGAGAGGCCTCTGGTGCGTGGGCAAGTGCACAGCCCAAAGCGCATGTGCTCGTCCCCCACCCCGAGGTTGGGGACTCTCATGCAGCCGGGCTGACCACTGACACCTGTGCTCCGAGGGCCTGGACACGCCCGCCGAGCCCGCCTGTCCACACAGCTGTCCCCACCTGGCACTCCTCCAGGAGGCAGAGGGGACTCGGCCTCTCAGTCGGACCCTCCAGCCAAACTCAGGGCCAGACAACCCAGAAGGGGAAGCCTCTTAAACCTCAGGTGCCTCTGCCATAGTGGCACGTGCTTCTAATGGGTGGCTGCTGCTTGCTGAACACAACCAAGACACCAAGTCCCCAAAGCATAAAAGCAATTCCATTCCAACTTTAAACACCTTTAAAAAGGCAATAAGTTAGCGGCTCCCAGCACTCCCAGCTGACACCCGTCCGCAGGGGCGGCCCAGGGCTGCCCTATGACCCCAGGCCTAATGCCCAGTGCCCCATAGGTGCCCCTGAGCTTTCAAGCCCTGGCAACGCCCACCTGGGCTGTCCAAGGGCCTGGGAGCAGGGTTTCCTCCTTGGGGCCAGCTTGCCTGAGAGCCAGGCGCAGTCAGGCCGCTCCCTCACGCAGCCCTGCCCGGGGCTCCTGGGTCCTCAAAGGCATCCTCACCCAAAGGGGCCCACACAGGCTCCAGCCTCCCTGAACCACCCTCTGGCGTCCAGAAATTAATTTGGATTCTTCTCAAAATCACCCCTAAGCTCTTTTCAGACACCATTTTCTGAATGCCCAATGTGGGTTCTTTCCAGAAGCAGAGTCCCCACATGGCAGAAATGCAGGCAAAGAGAGCAGGCAGTGGACGGTGGGCCGTTACAGTCACCTGTCTGCAGCCCACCCTCTCCACAGGCTCACCTTCCAACGTGACCCTGCCGGAGCGCTCAGTCCCCACAGCACCACCTCTGATCTGACAAATGTCTCCTCGGTCTCCTAGGCCCCAACCTCAGGCCTGCCTTGGGGGAGGCCAGGCCAGCAGCCCCTGCACACTTACCCTGCTCACGGGTCTCCATCCCACCCGGCTGAGTGGCCTGAGGGCGCCAAGGGGCAGGAGGTAGTAGAGGACCGTCAGGGGCCAGGAGCGCAGTTTCAGGGCAGGTTTGGACATGCAGCTCAGCTGTCCCAGCCTTCGCCTCAGGGCCAGCTGGGGGAAGTACAACCTGCAGGGCACATGTCCGCACACAGCCAGGGTCAGTGGAGGACCGGGGGCCCCACCTCACCCTCTGCAAGCTCGCCTCTCGATGGAGTCGGGCGGCACTGGCCAAACTCCTCCATCCCAACCCCACTCTGAGTTGGGGGCTTGGCTGCCTCTGGTCGGCGGACTCATTTCCCAGTCTCCCCACCTGCCTGTCAGCTGAGACACACAGGGTGAGGCACCTCTCAGATGGAGTAGCTTCTGAACCTGGCAGGGGCCCCGGAGAGGACCTTGGGGCTGAGTGCACCAGGAAGACGGTGCAGAGCCTGCCTTGCGGCCCCCTACCGGCCTGGGGCCAGCTCTGCCCACACAGGCTCCGAGGAGAGCTAGTCTGATCCCCCTTACCCCCTAGCAGCGCAGGATCTGGGAAAATCTCTTCATGGTTCCAAGCCTCTTATTTCCTCATTTGAGGGATTGGGCCTAACAAGATCACAAAGGAACACACACACAAACATGCACAAGCACTAGTGCGCATGTACACACACACACACACACACACACACACACACACACACACACACACACACACACACACACACACACACACACACACACACACACACACACACACACACACACACACACACACACACACACACACACCCCCCCCCCCAACAGCTACTGCTCCATCCATCCCCGTGGTCTTTCTGCATCAGGTCAGGTTCTCCAAAACAATCATTGGTGGGGATAAGCTCCCCGCCAACCCTCAGGCCACCTTCCAGGTCTGCTGGGGCCACACACACCTGACCCAGGCCCCTCCTTCCGATAAACGTAGGTGGGCCTTCCCCAGACCCCACCAGCTCAAATTCAGCGCATTCAGCCAGGCTCAGCCTCGGGGGAGCCAACTCTGGGATGAGCCTTTCCACCGGAACCCTGGCCCTCCTGAGGCATGACGCTGAGGCCCAAGTCGCCTTGCCACATGCCTAAGACCTACAAAGTGCTCCTGAGGCCCCAGTGTGGCCATCAGGAGACCACACTGCCACCCACTCTGAGAATGTCCCGGGGCTTTGGTTTCCTCATCTACAGAAACACTGCATTCAACTCAAGAATAAGGCTCCATCTGTGCCTGTGTGCTCTCAGAGCAGCTCTGTCCTCTGCCTGCAATTGCTCAACAAACCAAGGAACAAAGAGGCACCTCAGCTGATATGAAAAGCAGAAAAAAATGGAGAACTGAGCCGAAGGCCAGGCCTTGCAGCTCAATAGTGGCCCTGGGAGGCACTGCTTCTCCACTGCTCACCAGACCCCCTGTGTCCATTGTCTCTCCCATCCCACCCCCTCCAGCTTTAAAAAGGTCTGGCAAGTGGGTAGGGGCCAAGCAAAGCCTGACACATCACTGCTCTCCCCTGGGCTCCCCCCATCCGCCTCGCTCTCTGCAGAAGTACGGGGACCAACCTCGGAGGAGCTGCGCTGCAGCGGGGCGGGGGCGCAGCACAGACACTGGCCCACCAGCCTGCTGGCCCCCCAGTACCTGAAACGGGCTCTCCAACTCAGGCCCCCCGGGCTGGACCCCTCCAGCCGCGGGGGCGGGTCCCCCGGCCCCCTGCCGCCGCCACCACCTCCACCACGGGGCCGCTGGACGTGAACTCTGACCTTTTGGAGGTCGAGGCGGGGCGAGGCCAGGTTAGGACGCAGCCGTGGCCCGCAGCATCTCACCATTTTGCCGCGCGGAGCTCCGGTCCTCGCCGCGCCTCTGACTGACACATGGTGGGCGGCGCAGGGAGGCAGTGCCAGGCTCGCTCCCTTTGTCTCTCCTCCTTCCTCCCTTCCCCCCCGGAGCTCCTGCGCTGTCACCGCTCCTCGCCCCGGCGGCTGCGGCTGGGGGACTGCTCCCTGGCTAGGTCCAGTCCAACGGATCAGGGCTGTTGCAGAGACAGGCACCGATCACACACCTGCTCGGCCTGCGCACCGGCCCCGCCCTCGGCCCGTTCTGTCCCTGGCCTGGCTGCCTGCCCGCTCCCGGCAGGGAGGGGACCCCGCGCCTCTGAACCCAGGAGCACAAGCGGGAATCTGAGCCCCGCGCTCCAGGCGGGCGCCCAGCGTCGGCCTGTCTGCGGCCCCGGCGGCCCCTCCCTCGCCGGGACCTGACCCATTTTCCTTTCAGATGACGAAGTAGCATCTGAGGGATGAGGGCGCAGGAAGGCGGGAGAGGCGCGGCGGTGAGACCCCAGCATCTGGCCTGCTCCGGCTCTCTCCTCGTCGTCGCCCCCACCCCCCACCTCAGGGCCCCCCATACCTGCCTCCTCTGAAGAGGGGCACCAGGGAGACCTCAGGGAAACCGGCCGCCCCGCCTTCCCATCTCTCTGGGGAGGAACAGCACTTTGGTCCGCGGCCGCCCAGCTCCCTGCGAGGACGCCCAGCCTCTGCAGATCATGGGCTGGGGGAGAGCAAACATTCCGCAGCCTGGGAGTCACAGCCCCGCCCAGCGCAGCCCCCAACCCACACGCCCGGCGTCGTCTTTAGATGAAGACATGCAGGGTCCCAGGGCTGCTCCGAAGGCAGAGAACTGACCCGGCCCAGGCCCCCGCGCTGAGACCGAGCAAGAGGACCCAACTCGGACATGGCTCGACCCTCACAGGCTGAACTTCTGAGGTCCTAGGCAAACCCACCTCAGCCAAGGAGGTGAAAACCGCCAGCCCGGCACCTGCCAGATCTCTAGGTGTGAGTGGCCATGGGGCTGGACTAGGCTGACTAAGGTTTGGACGTGAGCATGGATTTCCACCCCTGCCAAGGCCCACCCCACCTCAGACCAGGACCCCTCGGCAAGCTCATCTCCCCAGGCCACCCGCCTCGCTGAGTGGCCGCTGAATGGCAGGAGGGTGCCCGCATAGGCCTCCTCCTGCCCGAGGCCCCATGGACACTCTGGCTTTTGCCTGGCCAGGCTCGAGCTGAGGTCCCACTAACTCCCTTCCTACAGCCCACCTGCCAAGCACAGCCCCGCCCACCTGCCGAGCACAGATCCGCCCACCTGCCAAGCACAGCCCTGCCCCGCCCTCCCAGCCTCGGGCCCCAAACTCGCCTCCTGCCGGCTCCCCAGGAAACAGGCCCAGCGGGGTGATGGGCAGTCAGGGTTGCGCCCGAAGCTAGGCTCCAGGACAAAGCTCTCTCCCCGACTCTAGAAACTCTAGAAAGCTTGGGCTGCGCGCACACCCGGGATTCACGGTGGGGGCTGGCGACGCCTTGTGGGCGGGGATGGGAGCCAGGCCTCCTGCCAGTTTTCCTCGGTGGGACCTTGACCACTGCAGAATGTTGTCAGAAAGGCACATTCAGGAACCCACAGCCAAACCCAGCTTGGCCCAAAACCTCAGGACCTCAAAGCAGATCCCTGTGTGTGCCTTTGCATTGCATTCTCCCCCAAGGCCTCCAGTCCAGGGGCCTGGCCGGACCACGCAGCCCACCAGGGCAGTGGAGGGGACTCTGGGGGACCAGCCCAAGGAGCTGCTATCCTGGAGAGACTCCAGGAACTGCCCTGAGAAGCTGGGCAGGAGGTCTTCACGCCTCAGTCCTGTCTCCGTCACTACTCTACTTCCTCTTCTAAAACGGGACACTGAGACCAGGGTCAGGTTTCTTTTAAATCACCAGTGTTCCCCAGAAGGCCCCCAGCAAGCTGACATGAATTCAGCTGTCCATCAGGAAACGGGCCAACACCCTCTGACTAGCTCAGAGCCGCAGGACGGAGGGAAGGGGGTCCCTAGAGGTCACCCCTTCTCATTTCCCAAGAGCAGAGCCACTTGCTCAGCCAACAGTGCTCCCAGCATCCCCATCTCAGAGCCCCACTTGCCCTCTGCGCCTACAGTGGCCTTTGGAGGCCAAGCTAGAGCTTTCTCCCTCTCTGGTTCCCTGAGTGCAACTTGAGGAGCTCAGGCCTGAAGGAGGAGCCTGCAAGGACAGCGCCCTGAAGCAGAGAAGTACAGACACCTTCCCTCTCTCCCGAGAATCTCAAGGACACTCTGTGGAGGTGAGTTTGGGGCTATGATCAGTAGGACTTTAAAGTCATTACATGGCCATGTGGAACATGAGAACACAGAAGCTTTGGTGGGGGGCAAGGACAATCTGGTTACTGTGATCCTGGATGCCCTCCCCACCACCCTCGCCCTGAGAGCTGGGAAAGGCCTTGCAAGTCGCACGTGCTCTCTGAGTCTCAGTTTCCTCATCTGGAAATGGGAAGGGTCCTTCCTCCTGCTCACCCGCCTTAAGTCTCAGATCAAAGCTGTGACCAAGGCCAAGAACAACTCTGCTCAGAAACCCCATGCCTCTCTTCCACCCAACAGCTTAGTGCAGCCTCACCCCCCAGACCTGGCTTCCAGTGCCTCCCCTCCCTTTCCAAACCCACGCTCTGGGAGGACAGAAGTTTGCTACCACTGGGAAGATGGAAGGAACAGGGCAGAGGAGGCAGTTCTGACAGAGGAGCCCAAACCACAGGGGCAGCGATGATGTGAGTAGGAAGGGATGGCTCAACAGGACCATGTTGGGGGGAGCTCACCTTTGTCAGGACGTGCTGTTCTGGGGGTTGGGGAGCTCACCTTTGTCAGGACGTGCTGTTCTGGGGGTTCACACCCCAGAGGTGCTGCAACATCCCCACCCACTCCTCACTGCCCTCGACGAAGGCCTTGCAACCCTGCACGTGTCCAGCCCAAGAGAGCCCAAGGATGTGCTCCTGCTCCCTGAGTGGAAAGCTCACTGGGTGCCAGTTATCCGGCCTGAAGCCTCAGCAGAAACCCCCAGTGCCCCCCAAAACATGTGTCCCCAGCCTGACTTGCTGTGCACACTCCCAGCTCTGGAGGGCAGGGCTGCTGGGTAGCTGTGTCCAGGTGGGGCCACCAACCATTCCTCCCCTGAGTTCCAAGGCTAGAAGCTGACAAAACGTCAGAAGTAGGGAACCAGGAAAATGGATTCTCCCGGGTGAAACGGGTGAGCCATCTTGGGGAAGCCTTGGGCGAGAGAAGAGGAAGCAAAGAGAAGGGTCCAGAGGCACCTCTTTCAAGGGCGGTAGAGATGGGGACAGGACTCGGCAGGACTCTTCCATAAATCCCCTCAAGGAAAGGAACCTTCTCTGGGGCAATCCTTAGCACTAGTAGGGAATCGGGTTCTGGGAAGGGCGGGGTGTCACCCCCTCCCGCCCCTTGGCTGGTACATGGTGACAACTGCAGCATATCCGGGTCCCACCGAGGAACACTGCCGCTTCCCTCCCTCTCTGGCGCCCGTCCCAGACCCTTCGGGCAGAACTGAGGAAATGGGCGCAGGAGGACATCGAGCCGCCCGCAACGCCCACATTTCCCTTTTCCGGGCCGGGAGGCGAGGAGATGCTACACGACGCGAAGGAAGTGAGCTCATCCTGCCCGGCCCCGTGACCCACCGTGTGGGGCCAGGGAAGCCACACTCGATCGGGGTTGGGGGGTGGGCTCCTCAGGCCCCAAGCGGTGAGGGGCGACCGGCCTCCCGGCTACGCGAGCAGGCCTTCCGCTGCGCGGGGCGGCTCGGCCGCGGCCGCTCACTCACCGGCAGGTTGTCCGCTCCGCTGGCTTCCGCGCCGCGCGCCGCGCCGGCTGAACTCACAGGGAGGCGCCGCTCCTCGGAAGCCTGACTGCGGGCGGGCGGGCGGGTGCTCGGCTCCAGCCAGTCAGGCCGCCGGGGCGGCAGCAGGAGACCAGACACCAGGCTCGCTCGTCAGCCGCGCCCCGCCCCCCAGCCCGGGGTTCCTTTAAGGGGAGGGGCGGGGCCAGGGAGCGGCGGGAACAGGCGACCGGCCCGACGGCCACAGGACTTCGCGGGTGCCTCCTGGGGGCGGGGCTGGGCGCCCTGGGCCGCGAGCTCCTCCCACACACCCCTCCGGGCCGCCAGGGCCTCCACGTGCTGCGGACCTCACCCGAGGGCCGGCTTCTCTGGACTGAGCACAAAGCCACCTCCAAGACACCTTTACTAGCCCTCGAAGCCCTCGCTCCTTCCTACACCCGACCCTGAAGACAAAGGCTGCTCCTCACCCCACCCCCTCTCCTCCAGGCAGACACACCCTGACACACAAAATCCCCTGGTGCAGACCAGCAAACAAGACCCAGTGGGCAAGGTCCACCCCCGCCCAGCACATACGCTTCCTCGCGGGGATCAAGACCTGTGGGGTGATTCTCGCCTTATCTTTCTACCCCACTAGATGGTGGGGCCCCAGCCTGCAGGGTCAGCACCCTACCCCCATGCCTACTGAAAGCACTCAGTCAACATGGGATGGAATGAACCAGCTTAACACTTTTTAGGGGAGGGGGAGGGTCCAGCGGGGAACACCACCACTACTCAACCACAAAAAGCATGTGGAATTCAGGAACCTGATTAGCTGAACAACCCCAGCTTCTTTTGACCACTGGGAATTTAGTTTCTAAAGCAACATTTAGACCAGGAAGAGAGCCGACAGGGCTTGTGAAGAGATGGGCAGCTCAGCCAAGGCAGCCTGGAAGAGGACACAGCAGCATGCAGACACAGCCCCACACACCTGCCCCCTCATCCGGATCCAGCCCAACCAAGTGCTCCATAACAAGCTGGAGGGATCCTTGGGACGCCAGTAGGAACTGGGAGGCAGGGAGGTGCACAGCCGACCTCAGCCTCCTAGCCTGGGCTCACAGCATTCTCGGAGCCCCAGCGAGACTTTAGACCCCTGCTCACCTCAGAGCTCCAACCAACCACCACTCGAGATGGAATAAAAAGGAGTTAAAGCACAGAAGATGCTGACACACAATCTTAGCAACACTAAATTCCAGAACCAGAAATCCAGGAAGACTGTCCTGACTTCCCCAAAGCCTGCAGTGCATCCAGCAGGACCCAAGTTAGACCTAAGGGGGAAAAACAAGTCTGGATCAAAAGCCCAGATTCTTACTTGCTGAGTGGCCTGTGGAGCGCTGATGCTCTCCACTGTAAAATGACCAGCTGGGCCGCTCCACATGGACCAGAGCTCCTCTGTAATCATTCAAAGCCTCTCAGGCTGACTGGTGTCTAGGAAACTCATAAACCAGCCCACAGGTCTGCCCTGAGATTAGCCCGCCCAGCCTTCTAACCTGCCCTCCACCACATATATCTCAGGAGGGAAATGCCTTCTGGACAATGTTCCAGACAATACTCAACATGATTTCTGGGAGTAAGAAAAAACCCCTTGGAAGGTTTACTCTCCCAGCCCAAATGAGGTCCCTTCCGGCCACCCATACTTGGTCCTTAATTTCTAGTCCTCCCACCTTGTTTGGACTCCCCTGGGCGGGAGTGCCACCTAGTGCCACTGCGAGGCTCTGCAGGCCCCAGGCCACTTGGCCGCAGCACCCGTGGACAGGCCAACCTCCTCAGGCAACCCACTGCCACTCCCCTGCTCCTTGCAGAGTGAACTCCGTGCCCTGCTGTGCCAGGGGACAGAAGGGAGTGGCGGGGCAGGGGTGGCAGGTGCTCTCTGTTAATTCTCATTCCCTGGGGGCCGATGGAGGCCCCTCGAAGAAGAGAGGTGATGGTCGGTGTCCGGTGTCCCAAGGCTGGCACGAGGAGCCAGGGGCAGGCTATCAGCCTCACAGAAGCCTGGGCAGGAGCCCGGACAAGCACGGACTACCCTCAGGTGATTCCTTGATCTGAAGGCTTCTCAAAGCCCTGCCAAATTCTCCCTTCGTGTTCTCGAATGTTTCCCAGCAATCCCACCAGCCCAGATGACTTCTCTGCCACCCAGGCAGCGAGGAGGGTGCAGCAGGGTAAGGAAGCCCAGCAGACAGCTCCCTCCAGGCTGGAGCCCAGCCTTGTCCATTCCCTTTCCCCTTAGTGGTGCAGGCACAGAGCACCCCCTTGGGCTGGGGGAGGCAGGGGAGAGGAAAGGCTGGAGTGGCTGCCACAGCTCCTGGCACGTACCATGAAGGAGGTCCCTGAGGCCTTGAGATGTCCTCCTGCCCTGGAATGAGCCCAGGATTCTCTGAGGTCAGAGCTGGGCAGGCAGCAGGGTCTACTTCCCACCAACTTGACTGTCTGCCCATTTTAACATCCAGAACTGTCTTCTCAACACCTATTAGGTAAGAGGTAAAATAGTACTTACTGAATCTCCACCCCCTGCCAGCATAGGACCAGGTATTTATTTATTCCTACATCATTCTCATTTAAGAGCAACCTGTTCACAGAGGGGAACAATAAAGCTATAACAATTACAGGAAGTTTAAAAACATGCAAAACACGTTCTACACTGTCCAGGGTCATGGACTCGTGGAGCAAAGGAAATGCCAAGTGCAGATCGACAGGGTAGGGGTGAGCGACGTGGGAGACCTGACAGGCCGATCTGGCTTTATTCTTTTTCAGAACTGGAACGTCACACCTCACATTTTAAAAATACTAAACTGAGGGCAGAAACAAGGAAGCGGTGCTAACGCACCCCATGGCCAGACGAGATGACAACAAACCACGTTATTATGCTCAGATGTGGACTTCAGTGTTTAGGGGTGAAGTTTCATAATGTCTGCTATGTACTTTCAGTGGCTCAGAGAAGAGTCCGTACATATGCACAGAGACAAAGCAGATACGAGGAAACATTAATAACTGGTCACTCAAGCAGTGTGTGTGGGTAACACTTCTCTCAACTTTTCTACTCTGTTCAGAAGTATTCACAATAAAAAACTGGAAGACTTTGCTTTAAGCCACAGAAAAACCTCTAAATTCTACTACTGGGGAGAAAAACTAAAGACCACGTTCAGCACACAGCGCCTCTCTGGCCCTGAGGCAGCATCATGCCCACCGCTCCTGCTTCATGAGGTGGGTGGGGCAGTTCCGAGCCAAACCTCTCACTCCTGTCCAGGCAGCAGCCCTCCGATGACCGCAGCCCGCTCTGCAGCCTAGGGCCCCATCTCCGCAGAGTCAGCTCCTTGGTTTGCAGGAGGAGGGACACGTGGACAGCTTCTTCCCCAAAGGGCCCTCCTTTCTACCAGGCCAGCTTCCCCACCACCTGCACCTCTGTCCTCAGGACCCGTGAAGGCAAAAAGGACTCCTCAGAAGCGCCAGAGACCAAGGGAAATCTGCCACCAGATGCCACCCTGCATGGAACAGGAAACCCCGGCGGGAGGGGGGGCACACCTGGGCACTCCCCCCATACACACCTGCCATCCAGGTCACCTGGTGACCTGGGCTTACAGACGCTACACACCTTCCACCCCTCTTGGTAAGAAACACTTATGAAGGTCTGTTCCCCCCTTTGACTTATAGGGACAAAAAGGACAGCATATCTGAAATCATAGCTGCCACACAAACGCAGACTGCGATGCTCGGGCACAGGCAGTGGCCTTCCAGCTCTGGTCAGTGCTGCTCCCTTGAAGCCAGTTCTCCACAGGGGCCCGGTGGCGACCACCCTCCCCACTGAAGCCAAACGCCAGGCCCAGGTAGCCCAAATAAGGTAGCTGGGCTCTTTGACCCCAAACCCTGACCTTTTTCAGGAAGGACACCATGAGTTCCTGAAAAGAAACTCGTGGAAGCGTCCCCTCCTCCATGCCCGGCACTCGGCCTGCTCGCAGCTCCAGTTCTAAGGGCAGAGCGTTCTCCTGGTCTGACCAGAGCCGGAGGAGTGTGGTGGATTCCTTGTTCCGTGCCATTCAGATTAAACGTTAAACTTACAAATACTCTGAGCCAGTATAGACAGAAAATAAACACATGAAAATGTTGAAGTGGACTCACATTTAAAGAAAAGCAAATTACAAACTGTATTAAGGTATGATTCTTGATGTTCCCTATTTCCCCACATGCCACGGAGCAACTAAGCCCGTGAGCCACAACTACTGAACCTCCACTCTACAGCCCGAGAGCCACAACTACTGAGCCCGCGTGCCACAACTACTGAAGCCCGCACGCCTAGAGACCACACTCCGCCACAAGAGAAGCCACCACAATGAGAAGAATGAGAAGCCCGCGCAGTGCAATGAAGAGTAGTCCCCGCTCGCCGCAACTAGAGAAAGTCCGCACACAGCAACGAAGACCCAACGCAGCCAAAAATAAATAAATTAATGAATTAAATAAGTTGCAAAAATATACTGTACAACATAGGGAATAGAGCCAATAGTTTATAATAACCTTAAAAGGAGTTTAACCTTTAAAAATTATGAATCACTATATTGCACACCTGTAACTTATACTGTACATCAACTATACTTCAATAAAAAAAATACCAGAATCGAGTGCCTCTCCCCCACCCCAACTCCACTGCTCCCCACTCTGATCCAGGCCACCACCTTCTCTTGCTGGGATCCTGTCAGAGCCTCCCAACAGGTCCCCTAATCTGTCTCCACAGCAGCCAGGACGACTGGATCAGAACCCAGATCACTCAGCACTCACTCAGAGGACAGGCTGAGCTGGCGCCATGGGTTCTCCTGCCCTCCTACCTTCCTGCCCTCTGTGCCTCCAGCCACAGGGGCTCTTTGTTCTCCCTAGACAGCGACAAGTGTTCTCTATCCATCTCAAGCCTCTACCTGGACCACTCTCCCGGCCCCTCAGATGCACCCTCAGCCCACACGGCACTAAGCGGGGCCTTCCTTCCTTCCCTGACTGCCTTGGTCCCAGCCCAGCTCTGCCCCAGCCTGAGACACTGTGCCCTTTACCTGTCTATGTTCTCACATGGCCTTTCAACCACTAGACATGTCCATGTGTCCGTCTGTTTCTCAGCTGTCTCAGCCCCTAATAAGGGAAGCTCTCTGAGGACGGGAGCTCTAGCTCTATTTACCAGTGGATCCCCAGCATCTCAACAGGGCCTGGCATATGGAAGGAGCTCAAAGATTTGTTGAATGAAGCAGCAAATTCAAGAAGAGAGGAATGGTGTTCATCTATGACAACTGTTTCAGTAACACTCAGTATGGTTCATATACCCAACAATGCCTGTTACTAACGGGTATAATAGTTTTAGATGGCAAACATGTAGCAAAAATCGTGCAGGTGCCCAGACCCCTTCAGACAGCAATTCTACACTGAGGCATTCAGCCTGAGGAAAAGGCCTACGTGCAAAGATGTGCTCTACAACGTTAATCACGATGGTAAAAACCACCGGGGCACCAGAATTCACTATGGTAGTAGAGCCACTTAAGGTATGTAGTTACATGAAGTCTTGTAAAATCATCATATGTAGCAATATGTATAAGGTAAAAAAGGCAAGATACAAAACAGGAGTAGCTGACCCCTGAACAACACAGGTTTGAATGCGCAGGTCCACTTATAAGCAGACTTTTTTCAATAAATACGTACTATAGTACTACATAATTGGAGGATGTGAAGCCACGCATACCGAGAGTGGCCTGTAAAGTTATATGCATATTTTCAGTTGCTGGGGGGAGGGGAGTCAGTGCCCCTAACCCCCGCATTGTTCAAGGGTCAACTGTATATCCATTTAAAAAAACAGACAGGGCTTCCCTGGTGGCGCAGTGGTTAAGAATCCCCCTGCCAATGCAGGGGACACGGGTTCGATCCCTGGTCCAGGAAGATCCCACATGCCGCGGAGCAACTAAGCTCATGCGCCACAACTACTGAAGCCTGCGCGCCTGGAGCCTGTAGCTCTGTAACAAGAGAAGCCGCCGCAGTGAGAAGCCCGCTCACCGCAACGAAGAGCAGCCCCCGCTCGCCGCAACTAGAGAAAGCCCGCGCGCAGCAGCGAAGACCCAACGCAGCCAAAAATAAATAAATAAATTTATAAAAAACAAAAAAACAAAAACACAAAAAAGAAACCAGACAGACATGAAGTGAAAAATAAAGCCCGTGATTATGCAACAAGTCGTCAGGTGAGAAGGGGTGGGAATCATGACTGTCCTCCCAGTTCTCCAACGTTCTGTCAGAGCGTTACATCACCTCTGTCATTTACAAGAGAATGAGACTGACTTCCAGAAGGGGGCCAAGACCATTCAATGGGAATGTGCTGGGAAAACTGCACATTCCCATGAATGAAGTCAGATACTTAACCTTACACGATATTAAAAAACAACTCAAAATGGATCAAAGACCTAAACACAAGACCTAAAACTATAAAATTCTTAGAGGAAAATAGGAGAAAATCTTCATGACACTGGATTCAGAAATAATTTCTTGGATATGACACCAGAAACACAGGAAATAGAAGTATAAATAGACAAATTGGACTTCATCAAAAGATATGACCAAGAGAGTAAAAAGATAAGCCATAGAATGGGAGAAAAATATTTGCAAATACATATACCAGATAAGGGTCTAGTATCCATAAAAATAAAGAACTCCTGCAACTCAGCAACGAAAAACCACACAGTTCAAAAATGGACAATGGGGGACTTCCCTGGTGGCGCAGTGGTTAAGAATCCACCTGCCAATACAGGGGACACGGGTTCAAGCCCTGGTCCGGGAAGATCCCACATACCACGGAGCAATGAAGCCCATGCACCACAACTACTGAGCCTGCGCTCTTGAGCCCGTGCTCTGCAGCAAGAGAAGCCACCGCAATGAGAAGCTCGCGCACCACAACGAAGAGTAGCCCCCGCTCGCCACAACTAGAGAAAGCCCGTGTGCAGCAACGAAGACCCAACACAGCCATAAATAAATAAATTAATTAATTAATTTTTAAAAAATGGACAAAGGGCTTGAATAGACGTTTTTCCAAAGATATATAAATAGCCAATAAGCATGTGAAAGGATGCTCAACATCACTAGTCATTAGAAAATGAAAATCCAAACCTCAATGAGATACCATTTCACACCCATTAGGATGGCTATTATAAAAAATAAATTAAAAGGTGGATTAGAGACCTAAATGTAAGACTGGACACTATAGAACTCTTAGAGGAAAACATAGGAAGAACACTCTTTGACATAAATCACAGCAAGATCTTTTTTGATCCACCTCCTAGAGTAATGGAAATAAAAACAAAAATAAACAAAGGGGACCTAATGAAACTTAAAAGCTTTTGCACAGCAAAGGAAACCATAAACAAGACGAAAAGACAACCCTCAGAAAGGGAGAAAATATTTGCAAACGAATCAATGGACAAAGGATTAATCTCCAATATATATAAACAGCTCATGCAGCTCAATATTAAAAAAACAAACAACCCAATCCAAAAATGGGCAGAAGACCTAAATAGACATTTCTCCAAAGAAAACATACAGATGGCCAAGAAGCACATGAAAAGATGCTCAACATCACTAATTATTAGAGAAATGCAAATCAAAATTACAATGAGGTGTCACCTCACACCAGTTAGAATGGGCACCATCAGAAAATCTACAAACAACAAATGCTGGAGAGGGTGTGGAGAAAAGGGAACCCTCTTGCACGGTTGGTGGGAAGGTAAATTGATACAGCCACTATGGAGAACAGTATGGAGGTTCCTTAAAAAACTAAAAATAGAATTACCATATGATCCAGCAATCCCACTACTGGGCATATACCCAGAGAAAACCATAATTCAAAAAGACACATGCACCCAAATGTCCACTGCAGCACTATTTACAACAGCCAGGTCATGGAAGCAACCTAAATGCCCATCGACAGACGAATGGATAAAGAAGTTGTGGTACATATACACAATGGAATATTACTCAGCCATAAAAAGGAACGAAATTGGGTCATTTGTTGAGACGTGGATGGATCCAGAGACTGTCGTACAGAGTGAAGTAAGTCAGAAAGAGAAAAACAAATATCGTATATTAATGCATGTATGTGGAACCTAGAAAAATGGTACAGATGAACCGGTTTGCAGGGCAAAAGTTGAGACACAGTTGTAGAGAACAAACGTATGGACACCAAGGGGGGAAAGCGGCGGGGGTGGGGGTGGGGATGGTGGTGTGATGAACTGGGCGATTGGGATTGACATGTATACACTGATGTGTATAAAATTGATGACTAATAAGAACCTGCTGTATAAAAAAATAAATTAAATTAAATTAAAAAAATTTAAAAAAAAAGGTGTTGGTGAGGATGTGGAAAAAGTGGAATCCTCATACAATGCGAATGGGAATATAAAATGGTACAGCCACTGTGGAAAAGTTTGGCAGTTCCTCAAAAAGTTAAACACAGACTGACCATATGATCCAGAAATTCCACTCCTAGTTATACACCCAAAAGAACTGAAAGCAAAGACTCAAACAGATACTTGTACATCAATGCTCACAGAAGCACTATTCCAACAGCCAAAGTGGAAACAACCCACTATCTATCAATAGATGATAAACAAAACGTGGTCTATCCATAAAATGGAATACTATTCAGCCTTAAAAAGGAATGAAACTCTGAAACATGCTATAAACATCATGAATCTTGAAAATATGGTAAGTGAAATAATAAGCCAGACACCAAAGGACAAATGTTGTATGATTCCACTAATATGAAGTACCTAGAATAGTCTTCACAGAGACAGAGTAGAACAGTGCTTAAGGGGGTTGGGTGGGAGGTAGACTAGGGAATATTATTTAATAGGTACAAAGTTTCTGTTTGAGATGATGAAAAAGTTCTAGGAACGGACAGTGGTAATGGTTGCAAAACAGTATGATGGGGCTTCCCTGGTGGCGCAGTGGTTAAGAATCTGCCTGCCAATGCAGGGGACACGGGTTCGAGCCCTGGTCCGGGAAGATCCCACATGCCGCAGAACAACTAAGACCGTATGCCACAACTACTGAGCCTGTGCTCTAGAGCTCATGAGCCACAACTGCTGAGCCCATGTGCCACAACTACTGAAGCCCGTGCACCTATAGCCCGTGCTCTGCAACAAGAGAAGCCACCTCAACAAGAAGCCTGTGCACCACAACAAAAGAGTACCCCCGCTGCCGCAACTAGAGAAAGCCCGCGTGCAGCAATGAAGACCCAACGCAGCCAAAAATACAATGCAGGGAACATGGGTTCCATCGCTGTTCCGGGAAGATCCCACATGCCGTGGAGCAACTAAGCCCATGCGCCACAACTACTGAGCCTGTGCTCTAGAGCCCGCGAGCTGCAACTACTGAGCCCGTGCACCACAACTACTGAGCCCGTGCGCCACAACTACTGAAGCCTGTGCACCTAGAGCCCGTGTTCCGCAACAAGAGAAGCCACCGCAATGAGAAGCCCACACACCGCAACGAAGAGTAGCCCCCACTCACCGCAACTAGAGAAAGCCCGCGCACAGCAACGAAGACCCAATGCAGCCAAAAATAAATAAATAAATTTATTTTTTGAAAAAAAAAAAGAAATAGACCCCAAAATGACAGAAGATGATGAAAAGGAGAAAAGGACTTTGAGACAGCTAAATAAACAAGCACAATATGCTCAAAGATTTATGGGAAAATATGATCATAATGAGAAAAATGGAAGACATAAAAAAGAACCACTTGAAACATCCAAAATGAAAAACAGAATGTCCTCAATGAAAATTTCTACAAAAAGCTACTAGAATAAGTGAATTTAATAAGATTAAAGAAATTTTCATATATTGCTAATGGGAATACAAAATGGTAAAACAACTATTAATACTTTCAAAACAGTTTGGTGGTTTCTTATAAATACACAGTTACCTATGAATAGTAATTGTACTTTTAGGTATTTACACAAGAGAAATGAAAACAAATGTCTACACAAAGACTTAAACACAAATATTCATATAGATTTTATACATAATAGCCAAAAGATGCAAACAACCCAAATGTCCACCAACAGATGAAGGGTTAAAAATAATCTGTGGGGGCTTCCCTGGTGGCGCAGTGGTTGAGAATCTGCCTGCCAATGCAGGGGACACGGGTTCGAGCCCTGGTCTGGGAAGATCCCACATGCCGCGGAGCAACTGGGCCCGTGAGCCACAATTACTGAGCCTGCGCGTCTGGAGCCTGCGCTCCGCAACAAGAGAGGCCGCGATAGTGAGAGGCCTGCGCACCACGATGAAGAGTGGCCCCCGCTTGCCGCAACTAGAGGAAGCCCTCGCACAGAAATGAAGACCCAACACAGCCAAAAATAAATAAATAAATAAAATTAAAAAAAAACAAAAACAACAGTATAAATCATAGCAATTAAAAAAAAAAACATCTGTGGGGCTTCCCTGGTGGCGCAGTGGTTTAGAATCCACCTGCCAATGCAGGGGACACGGGTTCGAGCCGTGGTCCGGGAAGATCCCACATGCTGCAGAACAACTAAGCCTGTGCGCCACAACTACTGAGCCTGCGCTCTAGAGCCTGAGAGCCACAACTACTGAGCCCAAGTGCCACAACTACTGAAGCCCACGTGCCTAGAACCCGTGCTCCGCAAGAAGAGAAAACACTGCAATGAGAAGCCCGCGCACCACAACAAAGAGAAGCCCCCGCTCACCGCAACTAGAGAAAGCCCGTGCACAGCAACGAAGACCCAACTCAGCCAAAAATAAATAAGTAAAATTAAAAAAAAAAATCTGTGGCATATCCACCCAATGAAATACTATTCAGCAATAAAGAGGAATGAATTTCAACATTATGGTCAGTAAAATAAACCACATAGAACAGAGTACATTCCATTTAAATAAAATTTCTTAAAAGAAAAAACTCATCTATAGTGATAAGAAGCAGATCAGTGATTGCCTGGAACCATGGGTGGATACTGACTGCAAGGGGATACATATTTTCTATCTCCAGTGTGGTGGTGATTACACAAGTCTATATATTTATTAAAACCAATGAATGATATGCTTAAAAAGGGTTTTATTGCATGTAAACAATACCTCAGTAAAGTCGACTTAGAAATTGAATCAGGGCTTCCCTGGTGGCACAATGGTTAAGAATCCACCTGCCAATGCAGGGGACATGAGTTCGAGCCCTGGTCAGGGAAGATCCCACATGCCACAGAGCAACTAATCCTGTGCGCCACAACTACTGAGTCTGTGCTCTAGACCCTGCGAGCCACAACTACTGAAGCCCGTGCCTAAAGCCTTTGCTCTGCAACAAGAGAAGTCACCACAATGAGAAGCCGGCACACCACAACGAAGAGTAGTCCCCGCTCTCTGCAACTAGAGAAAGCCCGCGCTCAGCAACGAAGACCCAATGCAGCCAAAAATAAATAAATTTATTTCAAAAAAAAAAAGAAATTAAATCACCACAGCAGCATTATTTACAGTAGCCAAGACATGGAAACAACTTAAGTGTCCATCAAGGGATGAATGAATAAAGAAGTTATGGTGTATATATTTACAATGGAGTATTATTCAGCCATAAAAAATAAGGAAATTCTACCATTTGCGACAACATGGATGGACCTTGAAGGCATTATGCTAAGTGGAATGACTCAGACAGAAAAAGACAAATACCATACGATCTCACTTAAATGTGGAATCTTACAAAAAACAAAAAAACAAAACAAAAAAACCCACCAAACTCAGAAAAACAGATCAGACTGAGGAGGAGGGGGAGCGGGGAATTAGAGGAAGGTGGCCAAAAGGTACAAACTTCCAGATATAAGAGAAATAAGTACTAGGGATGTAATGTACAACATGATGACTATAGTTACCACTGCTGTATTAACATACAGGAAAATTAAGAGAGTTAATCCTAAGAGTTCTCATCACAAGGAGAAACTTTTTTTTTCTTTTTTCTTTTCTTCTTTATTTTCTTTTTATTGTATCTATATGAGATGATGGATATTAGCTGAACCTATTGTGGTAATCATTTCACAATGTATCAAGCTATCATGATGTACACCTTAAACATATATACAGTGATGTATATCAATTGTTTCTCAATGAAATTGGAAAAAAATTAAATCAACTTTCAATAAATATGTAAGTATGGAGAGACTTTCTGGAAGATACACAAGAAATGTTAAAAATTCTTGCTTGGGGCTTCCCTGGTGGCACAGTGGTTAAGAATCCGCCTGCCAATGCAGGGGACACGCGTTGGAGCCCTGGTCTGGGAAGATCCCACATGCTGCGGAGCAACTAAGCCTGTGCACCACAACTATTGAGCCTGCGCTCTAGAGCCCATGAACCACAATTACCGAGCCTGCGTGCTGCAACTACTGAAGCCCACATGCCTAGAGCCCGTGCTCCGCAACAAGAGAAACCACCACAATGAGAAGCCTGCACACCACACGAAGAGTAGCCCCCGCTCGCCGCAACTAGAGGAAGCCTGCCCACAGCAATGAAAACCCAATGCAGCCAAAAATAAAATAAACAAATGAATTTTTTTAAAAAACATGAAAAATTCTTGCTTGCTTCTGGAGAGCAGGAATGGGATTAGCAGACGGGGTGGAGAGTAGAAGGCTCATTTTTATGTAATCCCTTCTTTACTATTTGAATTTTCACATGATCATATTTTATTTAAAAATTTTAAACTATCTTATTAAAAATAAAAATTAATTTAACAATACATACTCCTAAACAGAGCCAAAAGCTTAGAAGGGCGATGTTCAACAAAATGTTAACTGGTTTCCTGCGGGTTGTAGGATTACGGGTCATCAACTCTTTTCGTCTTCATATTTTGCAGCATTTTCTTATTTTTTGTAGATGAACACATCTTTATAAGTAGATAAAGGACAAAGCTATTTCCACATTGGGGAAAGTGATGCCATATATAGAGAGAGAAAGAGTGGAGCTACTGGAACCTGGATGCTTCTGAAAGCTTCCAGAGACTCCACTCTCTTTAACAGGTTACTTTGTTGCTAGTTACAGAATTCCCTTAATCCCACAGCAGCAAACACATAGGTTTCATTTCTACTCAGCAGATTGCATGAACTCTTTTTTTTTTTTAATTTTATAAATTGATTGATTGATTGCTACATTGGGTCTTCTCTGCTGCACGCAGGCTTTCTCTAGTTGTGGCGAGCAGGGGCTACTCTTCGTTGCAGTGTGCGGGCTTCTCATTGAGGTGGCTTCTCTTGTTGCGGAGCACGAGCTTCTCATTGCAGTGGCTTCTCTTGTTGCGAAGCACGGGCTCTAGGCGCACAGGCTTCAGTAGTTGTGGCATGCGGGCTCAGTAGCTGTGTCTTGCGGGCTCTAGAGAGCAGGCTCAGTAGCTGTGGCGCACGGGCTTAGTTGCTCCACGGCATGTGGGATCTTCCCGAACCAGGGCTCGAACCCGTGTCCCCTGCACTGGCAGGTGGATTCTTTTTTTTTTTTTTTTTTAATATTTATTTATTTATTTACTTTTGGCTGCATTGGGTCTTCATTGCTGCACGCGGGCTTTCTCTAGTTGCGGCGAGCGGGGGCTACTCTTCATTGCGGTGCGCAGGCTTCTCATTGCGGTGGCTTCTCTTGTTGCGGAGCACGGGCTCTAGGTGCGTGGGCTTCAGTTGTGGCTCGCGGGCTCTAGAGCGCAGGCTTGGTAGTTGTGGTACACGGGCTTAGTTGCTATGCAGCATGTGGGATCTTCCCGGACCAGGGCTCGAACCCGTGTCTCCTGCATTGGCAGGCAGATTCTTAACCACTGCGCCACCAGGGAAGTCCGGCAGGCGGATTCTTAACCACTGTGCCACCAGGGAAGTCCCTGCATGAACTTTTTTTTTTCTTCTTTTCTACCATAAAAACAACATGAATCGGGACTTCCCTGGTGGCACAGTGGTTAAGACTCCGCCTGCCAGGGGGCTTCCCTGGTGGCGCAGTGGTTGAGAGTCCGCCTGCCAATGCAGGGGACATGGGTTCGAGCCCTGGTCCGGGAAGATCCCACATGCCGCGGAGCTACTGGGCCTGTGAGCCACAATTACTGAGCCTGCGCGTCTGGAGCCTGTGCTCCGCAACAAGAGAGGCTGCAACAGTGAGAGGCCCGCGCACTGCGATGAGGAGTGGCCCCCGCTTGCCACAACTGGAGAAAGCCCTTGCACAGAAACGAAGACCCAACACAGCCATAAATAAATAAATAAATTTAAAAAAAAAATTAGAACTATTTACTTTAAAAAAAAAAAAAAAAGAATCCGCCTGCCAATGCAGGGGACACGGGTTCGAGCCCTGGTCCAGGAAGATCCCACATGCCGCGAAGCAACTAAGCCCGTGCGCCACAACTACTGAGCCCACGTGCTGCAATTACTGAAGCCTGCATGCCTAGAGCCCGTGTTCTGCAACAAGAGAAGCCACCGCAATGAGAAGCCCTCACACCGCAACGAAGAGTAGACCCCACTCGCCGCAACTAGAGAAAAGCCCATGCACAGCAACAAAGACCCAACACAGCCATAAATAAAAAATAAATAAATAAAAACGCTCCCAATCTTCAAAAAAAACAACATGAATCTTAGATCAGGCAAAAATCTTAGAAACATTTTCTTAAATGTGTAAAAACAGAAGCCCCAAGGTGACACAACTCACCCAAGGCCTCGCAGCTGCTGGTGCCCAGATCTCAAGTCTCCTGACACCCTGTCCCTCCCTCCTTACTGCTCCTACGTGAGAGCTGCACCCACCCCAGCCCAGAGAACAGCCTGCAGGGAGTGAGGCGGCATAGATTTTGGAGTTATGGTTTCCTCTAAACTGTTACCAAAAAGAGGAAATTCTATTTACATGAAGGAAAGATGTGAGCATGAATTCTTCAGGAGCGCTGTGCTGGGGGCGGGGTGGGGAGGGGGGGCTAATGTGAATGCTCGTCACATTATCGCAGACAACAACTGTTCAAGTCAAGCCACTCAAATTCACCTCCCATTTTAAACAGTCACAGCCCCAGAGAATGGAGGTACCTCAAATACACAGCAAGCCCTCCCTCCATCTCTCATTGCCACCGTCGAGCTCCTATATTAAGAGCACCTTCTGTGAGCAACATGGTATTTATTGTTCCAAGAGTACGGCATTTGGCATCGACAGACCTCTGTTCTGGAACCTGTTCTGCCACAAACTAGTCTTTCCATTTGTAAAATGGCTCTAACACCTGCCCTTCCTACCTCAGTGAGCTGTTGTAACTAAAAGGGTTCAGAAAAACTGCGAGGTGCTGTTCAACATAAGGTACTACAACCATGCTCTTGAGAGTTTTGATACAGAGGGAAGACCAGAGGGTTCTCTGCAACAAGAGAAATTCACAAGCTAGGAAAAGACAAAGGCTTCCTGCTGGCACTCTGACCAAGAGGGGCTAATAGGAAGGCTTCATGTGTGGGGATGGCTATACTGCCCATGTCTGTCTCCTGGAAACCCAGAAAACACTATTTGGTAAGAAAAAATCACCCAGTCACCTCAACTGTGCCACTGACCCCAGAGGCCATCTCAGCAGTAATTTCCAACCTGTCTTCTTTCTCAGCTCTGGACATGCCAGACTTGACTTCAGGGATAGGAAGGGATTATATTCCAGCAAAATCACCACCAGAAATTTTCACCTGCCACATACTAATGGAGCCCTGAAGGGACCCTTACAGCTCATCTGCCCATGATTCCTAAATCTGACTTGTCATGAGAATCACCTGCAGGGCCTTGTAAAAACAAAGATCTTGAGCCTTGCCCAAACTTTCTAAATCTCTAGGGCTGAGACCAAAGAATCCATATCATTAAAGCTCCCCAAACAATTCTGAGGATCAGCCAGACTGGGGTACTCTCTCATTTTTCATATGAGGTGTCAGTGATTAGGTGGAGCCAGGGGTGAGACTAAGATCCAGCCCCCATCTGCCCGTTCAAGAATCGCCCCCCACCCCACCCCCCCCACCAACCTGCTGCCTCTCCTGAAATCTTACAGCGTCTACTCTGAGCCCAGACCATTTCCCCTTCATAAATGAAATGTTGCCCAACTTGCAAACCCAGGAGCCATCTTACTCCACCGAAAGAACAGGACCTCACTTAAGCCCAGTTCTTTACCCACAGGGGCTTCAGACCTCTCACTGTACTAGGCCACTCTGCTCCTGTGTCCTGTCACTGTCCAGAGCCTAGAACTTAGAAGCTAATCAACCCTGTCCTCTTTACAAATAATCGTTTCTCAGGTATTGACTCATATATGGCAGTAATCCCAATTATACAAACAGTGGATGCTATGAAAAACTACTGACATTAGTCTTTTATGAATGAGGAAGTAGCAAATTTCGTCCAAATGTAGATTCTCTTGGGATACCTTTGAAATGAGTGGAAATTTCCTGAAAGCAGGTGGGCATGTCACCAGGTGGGTCAGCCTGACAGATGTCTGGGGTCAGAGGGAAGCCAGCTTGGGTTTAACACTTGAGTAGGGTCATGGATCACAGTCTTAACAAGTACTTTACTAGTTTGAAGGAGAAGGATATGTTTACGGAGGAAACCACCAATGTTATGGGAAACAGTGTTCAGCATACTTAAAAAGTATGACTCACATACTATACAATTCTGTAAAAGGACTCTGTAATACACAACCAAAAAACAGAAAACTTGGAAAGTGACATGTCCAAGTCCACACAGCTACTAGGAGCATGGTTAGAACCTGCCTTCAGGACTGGGACCCTGGCCCCTGGGTGCAGCTGAGCTGGATTACTGATATGGCACAGCTCATGGGGAAATCCAAATGCATCATCCCAAATACCATCGTCTCTGCTTTCACCCCCTCTGTTGCCCAGGCTATCAGGGTCTATTGATAGTTCAGATATTTCACTTGTTAAATTATGGGTAAAAAGAAAGCAATTTTTAAACTTACACCTTTATATTCAATTTCAGTATTTACTGAATGTCTGCTCTGAGTCAGATATCCTGGGCCTCGGGAAGCACAGATGAGTAAGACGGTTCATTACGTATCATACAAGGCACAACGACACCGAAGCCCGCCCCAACTGCATGGCCCAATTGCGGGGAGAGCATTTTGAGCAGTAACGATAAAGGAATTTGATGATTTCAGTCTGGTCTCTGGTGAGAACTTATCCACATCACAAAAGTCCCACCCTTCCAGCTCATCCTCAGACTTGAGAAGGCGTGAACTGTCAGGACGCCAGCCTGAGCATAAGGCACGGGCTCTGAAGATTTCAACAGCAGGAAATTTCCACTCGGAGGCCTTGGGGAGACCAGGGGTGGATCTGGAGACAGAGGGAAGCCAGACATGATGCCCAAGGTATAACTTCTCTAACAGCCCCAAAACCACTGGAGATGTGAACTCCAAGAAAGCACATTTCACTTTTTCAAACAGTTTAACTTTGGGGCAATTTACAAAGTGACAGGCAGTTGTGCTCCATGAGAACCCAAGGTGGTTCCATCCTGTTCCTACCTCCCAGTGACCAGCAAGTTTGGGCGGGATCTCCAAGCCCAGCTTCTCCCATTCTCGCTCCTGGTACTTCTCATACTGCCGATAACCTGCGTACCCGCCACCCGTTGCGACCAAAAAGAGCAGGGGGCGCAGCAGGGACAAGGTTCGGGCAGGGGCAGTGTGGACTTTTCTGGCATCTGTAACAAAAAGCAGGAAAATTTTGAGCCTGGGAAAAGGGACGGGTATGAGTCACGCAAACACAGCACCAACAGGAGGGCTGGGAAAAGCCCTCAGCAAAGCTGACTGGACCCAGAAGGGATCTGATAGGGAGGTGCAGCCCTGAGTCACTGCAAAGACCCTGCTGCCTCCAAATTCTATCTAGTAAGGTACAAGCTTCTTTCCTATGACACTACAGTGCACCCCAACTGCCAACATAATTACAGAATTTAAGATGAAAACATTGAATTGCAAAGAGGTCAAGAAACGAATCCAGGAGGCTTCCCTAGTGGCGCAGTGGTTGAGAGTCTGCCTGCCAATGCAGGAGACACGGGTTCGAGCCCTGGTCTGGGAAGATCCCACATGCCGCGGAGTGGCTAGGCCCATGAGCCACAACTACTGAGCCTGCGCGTCTGGAGCCTGTGCTCCTCAACAAGAGAGGCCGCGATAGTGAGAGGCTCGCGCATTGTGATGAAGAGTGGCCCCCGCTTGCCGCAACTAGAGAAAGCCCTCGCACAGAAACGAAGACCCAACACAGCCAAAAATAAATAATAAATAAATAATAATAAATAAATAATTAAAAAAAAAAAAAAGAAACGAATCCAGGTTGCCCCGCTGGCTACCAACAGGGCCAGGACTGGGACAGGTACCATTTCTCCCGCAGGCTCTCTGATTTTACTTTTACGATCCAGGCCCAGTTCTGACTGGACAGTAGTATTCTCCCAAATGCAAAATCTCATAAGCTCTTACAATTCAACGATAAAAGATAAATAGCCCAATTTTAAAACGTACTAAGAATTTGAATAGATATTTCTCCAAAGAAGATATATGAGTGGCCAGTAAGCACATGTAAAGATGCTCAACATCTGTTATGGTTGAATTATGTCCCCCTAAAATTCATATGCTGATGTCCTAACCCTTAGCACCTCAGAATGTGATCTTACTTGGATAAAAGGTCTCTACAGAGGTAATCAAGTTAAAATAAGGTCAGCACAGTGGGCCCTAATCCAATATGACTAGTGTGCTTATAAAAAGAGAAAATTTTGGGACTTCCCTGGTAGCCCAGTGGATAAGAATCTGTCTTACAATGCAGGGGACACCAGTTCGATCCCTGGTTGGGGAACTAAGATCCCACATGCCACAGGGCAACTAAGCCCATGCACCACAGCTACTGAGCCCACGCGCCACAACTAGAGAGAAGCCTGTGCATGCACAGCAACAAAGCGAAGAGCCCATGCGCCGCAATGAAAGATCCTGCATGCTGCAACTAAGACCCGACACAGCCAGAAAACAAATAAATAAATAAATAAATTTTTTAAAAAATAAATTAAAAAATAAAAAGAGAAAATTTGGAGACAAACATGCACCCAGGGAGAATGCTATCTGAAGACGAAAGCAGAGATTGGGGTGATGTTTCTATAATACAAGCCAAAAAAGCCAAATATTGCCAGCAATCCATCAGAAGCTAGACAAGAGGCTCTCCCTCACACCCCTCAGAAGGAAGCAGCCCTGTGACACCTTGATCTGGACCTCTAGTCTCCAGAACTGTGAGAGAATAAATTTCTACCGTTTAAGCCACTCAGTTTGTGGTACTCTGTTCCAGTAGCCCTAGCAAACCAATACATCATTAGTAATCAGGCAAATGCAATTCAAAACCACGATGAGATACAACTTCACACCCACTAGGATGGTTTTAATCAAAAAGACAGATAAGTGTTGGTAAGGATGTGGAGAAACTGGAACACGCATACACTGCTGATGGGATTGTAAAATGGGGCTTCAGTTCTTCAAAATGTTAAACATAAAATTACCACATGACCTAGCAATTCAGCTCTTAGGGAAGTGAAACATACATCTACACAAAAACTTGTCAAGCATGCTCCACAGCAGCATTATTCATAATAGCCAAAAAGTGAAAATAATCCAAATGTCCATCAACTGACAAATGAATAAAAAAGTGGTATAACCATACAATGGAATATTGATAATAAAAAAGGAATGAAGTATTGACACATGCTACAACATGAACCTTGAATACATTATGTAAAAGAAGTCAGCCACAAAAGGCTGCATATTGTATGATTCCATTTATATGAAGTGTCTGGTATAGGAAACATACTAGAGAGACATAAAGTAGGTTAGTGGGTGCCAGGGACTAGGGGTAGGGAGAAATGGGGAGTGACAGTTTAATGGATCAAGTGCTACTATTATGGGGGGGGCGAGGAGGGAATGAAAATATTCTAAAATTAGGTAGTGCTGATGGTTGTACAACTCTGTAAGTATACAAAAAAAACACTGAATTGCATACTTAAAAGGGTGAATTTTATGGTATGAAAATTATATCTCAATAAAGTTATTGTTAAAACAAAATCTCAAGAGCTGACTTCTCAGTAGCCTGAACAAAACCTTCATCCTGTCCTTGGCTTCAAACGGAAGGAAATGGTCCTGCCCATTTGTCCCTGTCCCTCCACCACCTTTTGGTTGTTGCTGTTTCTTTTTCTTTCTTTCTTTTTTGGCTGTGCCGAGAGGCTTGTGGGATTTTAGTTCCCCAACCTGGGTCCTCAGCAGTGAGAGCGTGGAGTCCTGACCACTGGACCATCAGGGAATTTCCTGCTGTTTCATTTTTTTAGTGAACAAGTATAGATGTCATTAATCTCCTCCATTTTCTGATTACTCCTAATGAACCCTTACTACTGAACAACTAAATATTCTACCTCTGACCAGAAAATCTTGTCAAAAAGCAAGAAATATTTTTTTTCCTCTTTCTGAAATACTTGGTGATGAGAGAACTGTTGTACACTCCCTACCTGCACTGAATCAGCACCCTAGGCTGACTGGTCACACTCTCCTACATGCTTCTGCTACACTGGACCTTTCTTCAACTATAGGTCTTTCTCTTGCATTCCAAAGGCTTACTTTACTCCTCCAAATGGTCACACTCTCTCTGCTTACTACTCTCTTCTCTTCTTCTCTCTCTTACTACACACTCTCTCATCTCTACTCCTCCAACTGGTCACACTCTCTCTGCTTACTACTCCTCCAAGTAGTAAGCAGAGAGTGCCCTCCACTCCTGACCGCCTCTCTGCTGCATTTGTCACTTTAAAAAAGAACAGCTTTTCTGCAGATCCAAGATTCTGGCTTGATTTCTGAGGCTCCCCCTGAACCCTTCAAGTGATTCCTATGTGTTCCAGCCTGCAAGTCCTAATTAAATAAGTAACACCCAGATGTGCCCCTATTAACTACCTTAATAAGCCTTTTGTTTTTATCCTCATTAACCATCTCATTTTATTCCCAAGGTATGATTACTGGACAGTCAAAAATAGCTTCCAGTATGATACAATAAAAAGGATATTTAGTTAATAAAGACAATATACATTTTTGTACAGGTTCCAATAGCTGCTTACAAGATCCAAAAAGTTCATAATCCAGTGCTGATGAGGGTGTGGGGAACTGATGTACTCATGAGCACATCCTGCTCAGAGGAGTGTAAACTGGGACAACCTTCTCTGAAGAGTAATTTGGCTTAAATACCAAATTATAAAATACATAAACCTTTTGATCCAGCAATTCTAAGTCTACAAATTTATTCTGAGGATGCACAAAAATATGTTAGTACAGAACTGTCTGTAATAGGAAAAGACTAGGAGCAACTTAAATGTCCAACACCAAACAGTACAGTCATGCGACGGAATACTACACAGCCAGTAAAAACCATCAGATAACAGCAGCTAATGCTTCAGTGGTACCTACATGCCAGGTACTCTAAGCACTTTGCAGGCACAATTCCATCTGATTCTAACAACAACCCTATGAAATACGTGCTGTCTTTATCCCAATTAACTGACAAACTGAAGCAGAGAGGCCAGCATTGCCTCTAACTGCTACTTACTTGTGGAAAAGGTTCTGAGAGGCAGCTTCCTTAAGGACTGAAGGAAATGGCTCAGGGCAATGTCTTCACAGTGATGGCGCCTACAAAAGCAAAAATGAAGCATTAAACATTTTTTTAATTGAAAAGAAATTAGTGGATCAACTTCTAAATTTTTTTTTTTTAATTTATTTATTTATGGCTGCGTTGGGTCTTTGTTGCTGCACTCTGGCTTTCTCTAGTTGCGGCGAGCGGGGGCTACTCTTCATTGCGGTGCACGGGCTTCTCATTGCAGTGGCTTCTCTTGTTGTGGAACACGGGCTCTAGGCACGCGGGTTCAGTAGTTGTGGCACATGGGCTCAGTAGTTGTGGCTCGCTGGCTCAGTAGTTGTGGCGCACGGGCTTAGTTGCTCCACGGCATGTGGGATCTTCCCGGACCAGGGCTTGAACCCGTGTCCCCTGCATTGGCAGGCGGGTTCTTAACCACTGTGCCACCAGGGAAGTCCCCAACTTCTAAAATTTGAATATAGTCTATAGATTCAATAATAGTATTGTGTCTGTGATAATTTCCTGGCTTTGACCATTGTACTGTGGTTTTTGTAAGAAAACGTCCTTATACAAAAAGGGCTCAAATATTTAAAGGTAAAGGGGCATCAAGTGTTTCAGAAAAAAATATATACAAACACACACTCACAAAGAGAAAAAAAGGGAGAGGAAGGGAGAGAGAATGATAAAGCAAATATAGTTGATATTTGGGGAATCAGAGGACAGGGTATTTGGGAATTCTCTGTACTATTTTTTTTTTTTTTAAACTGTTCTTAAATTTATTTATTTATTTATTTTTGGCTGTGTTGGGTCTTCGTTTCTGTGCGAGGGCTTTCTTTAGTTGTGGCGAGCGGGGGCCACTCTTCATCGCGGTGCGCGGGCCTCTCACTGTCGCGGCCTCTCTTGTTGCGGAGCACAGGCTCCAGACGCGCAGGCTCAGTAGTTGTGGCTCACGGGCCCAGTTGCTCCGCGGCATGTGGGATCTTCCCGGACCAGGGCTCGAACCCGTGTCCCCTGCATTGGCAGGCAGATTCTCAACCACTGCGCCACCAGGGAAGCCCTCTCTGTACTATTTTTATAACTTTTCTGTAAGTCTAAAATTTTTTCACACACAAAGTTGCTCTTTTCTTAATTAAGTATAAGAGCATAATAAGAAGTAAACCCGGCACTTACACAAAGCCATACGTTTCTTCACCACAAAGAGCTATACACAGCCTTGTAGCCTCTAACCCCTAGTCATTAAAGAACCTAATAAAGTGGTTGAACTTTTAAACTGTTTTTTTTTTTTTTTGGCCACGCCACAGCTTGCAGGATTGAACCCATGGCCCCTGCAGCGGGAAGTGTGGAGTCCTAACCACTGGACCACCAGTGAATTCCCTGAAATTTTAAACTTTAAATGTTTGCCCTGGAAAAAAAATGACACAAACCAGGCTGAACTATTCTAATCTACTTTGAGTCTGGAAGGCTCAACTGGTTTGGAATTTTTAAATTAATATTTGTGGCTACTTTGCCACAAAAGCTACTTTCAAAGAGTGAATAGGGTTTTCAGGCATTCTGAGAAAAAAGTGACTATTCTCATGGCTTCAAGCTCTAAGAAAATATTATTTCTGATTCTTTGTTTCTCTTCTTTGTTTCCTCTTCACCCAGGGAAACTGGACATATCCCCAGTGGCAATAAATGACTTGGCCAGCAAGGAAAGCATGAATGAATTTTTAGTGAACTGGCTCTCTCCTTAATCAAAGAGCAAACACCCCACCTTCAATTCAAATAGCACTTCAGTTCCCCCAAATATTGGCCTGAAATCTAAAGTAAAGAAACTATGTCCTTGTCAGCGTGTGTTTCTTTTTTTTCCTTGAAGCCCTTTATGAGAGAAGCAGAAATTTACTCTATTATAAATGTCTAAACTGCTATTTTTGTGGAGAAGAGAACTGCATTTATGACTTTCATACAATGATATTGACATTCATGGATAGTCAGTAGTTATGTCTCACACAGACATCCTGTAGATTTTATCAGATTTAAACACCTTCGTTTTTTCACATGAAATTTCCTTGACTTAACAACACTCTCACAGCATGCTGCTAACATGACGACTCTGATTCTCCTACAGGCAAGCAAGGTCTGTATGGAGAACAAGCCTGGGACCATGACAATCACCACCCCCCCAGAGGCCAGACGGATGGACAGTTATTAACACAAAGGAGGGTGTGTTGCAGTACCTGAATGTTCTTTCAGCAGTGAACAATGCTCATCTCTTAGACTGGGCACTCCCACTGCAAAAGCTAAGCGCCTAAAACCCTGCTTTCCAAATGGAATAAGAACAAGAAGTGTAAAATCTGACTAAAGGCTGTATTGTTGTGTTGTGCACACTGCTACATTGTGTGTTCCAGAATTGCTGCTGAACCCCCTAACTGAAAGAATGTTTGCAGACTGTTGAATAAGGCTTTTTTTTTGTGGGGAGGGGGGTGTGGGCTGGGGGAGGTACAAGTGGGAGATAATCATTTATCCACTGTAACCCAATGCGTGGCACTCAGGTGGCTGGTTTGCATACGGATCTTCCTGAGAACAGAGTCTTGGTCTCTCGTCCACTGCTGTAGCCCCAGCTCCTGGAACAAGTGCCTGGCAAACGCCCCAGTTGCATCAGCTTGTCTTTCATTCCTGGATCATTCCTATCCTCATATAAATGTTGTACTTTCTCCAATCTTACAGAAACACTGTCCACCCCACTGCAGGCTCTTTAAAAGAGCAATGTTCCCTGTCATCACTTCCTCCCCTCCCCCTCTCTCTTCATCCCACTCAACCAGGCTTTTGTTCCCACCACGTCATCTCTTGTCAAGGTCACCAACTTCCACGTTGTCAACCCCAACACATATTTCTTGGACCTCGTGTTATGTGACTTCTCAGCAGCTTCGGCCACTGGTGAGCCCTTCCTCCTTCCCCCCCCCCCACTGAGGTATAATTGACATGTAACATTATATTAATTTCAGATGTACAACATTATTCCCTATTTGTATACATTGTGAAAGGATCACCACAATAAGTCTAGTTAACGTCCCTCACCATACATATTTACAAAAAATTTTTTCTTGTGATGAAAAAGATCTACTCTCTTAGCAACTTTTAAATATACAATACAGTATTGTTAACTGTAGTCACCATGCTGCACATTACATCCCCAGGACTTAGGTGTTTTATAAGTTGTATCTTTTGACTTCATTCACTTTCTCCTTCTTGAAACACATTTAGCCTTTGGGACCCTCATCTTCCTACCTCTCCAGCCTCTCCCTAACTTCAAACAGCTGCCGTGCCCAGAGTTCAGACCTCTTCTCTGTCTGTGCTCTCCCCCAGACATGTTCACCCAGTCCCGCAGCTTTAAATAGCCAGATACTGAGGACTCCCTCACTGCTCCTTCAAAGACCTCTGGACCATATTTCCACCTGGCTACCCAACATCCCCACTCTGAATCACCTCAAACTGAGTTTGTCCAGAACAGAATTCCTGATACTCCCTCACTCCCGTTCAACCTGCTCCACCCCCAGAGTTGTCCATCTGTGGCAGAGACTAGCCAGATGGTTATTAAATCCACTTCCTCTACCCAACAGACTACATTTCCCAGCCTCCCGTGCAATAGGGTGTGGCCACATAACTGAGTTCTAACCACTGTAAGAACAGTTCAGACTTCCCAGGCTGTCCCGTTTCAGCCTGTTTGATGCAAACATGCAGACTTTGGGAAGCCATGTGTTAAAGATGGCAGGAGATGGGTCCTCAAATCACTGCTGCCCTGCAGATCAGGAGCACCCACTGGGACTTTACATGATTGAGACAAAAACTTTTACTGTCTTAAATCACTGAGATGCTGGAGTTTACCTGTTACCACAGCAACACTGCTATAATTAATATACCATCTCAGAAAAAAGGCACCACCATTCACCCAGCTGCACAAGTCGAAACCCTAGGGACTCCTTTGTAAGTCCTTTCTTTCTCACAATCCACATTCAATCCACTGACAAGGCATGAAGTCTCTACCTTCAAAATATACCCTTATCTGCCTACTTCTCTGCCACCACTCTCACTCTGGCCTGAGCCACCAGATCACTGAAGGACTGCACTAGCCTGTTCCCCCTGCTTGGCTTCTGTGTCCCATTCACCACAGAACAGCCAGAGTGACCTTTTCAAAACAGAAAATAAGACCAGACCCTATGTAAGTGGTCCTCGCTGAACCCTCAGACCTCCTGCTGCTTCCCTTCTCCTCACTCACCTGCCCCCATTCCTTGCACACTCACGCCTCTGCATTTGCTGTTTGCTCTGCTGGGCATACCCCTCCAGCTGGCTCAGTCCCTCCTCATTCAGTTCTCTGCTCAAATGCTTTCTCCTGGTTGGTTTCTCCTTACCACAAGCCCAAAAGTTGTCCCTCTGGAGCGTTCTTTTTTTTTTTTTTTTTTTTTTTTTTAAACATCTTTATTGAAGTATAATTGCTTTACAATGGTGTGCTAGCTTCTGCTTTACAACAAAGTGAATCAGTTACACATATACATATGTTGCCATATCTCTTCCCCCTTGCATCTCCCTCCCTCCCACCCTCCCTATCCCACCCCTCTAGGTGGTCACAAAGCACCGAGCTGATCTCCCTGTGCTATGCGGCTGCTTCCCACTAGTTATCTATTTTACATTTGGTAGTGTATATATGTCCATGACACTCTCTCACCCTGTCACATCTCACCCCTCCCCCTCCCCATATCCTCAAGTCCATTCTCTAGTAGGTCTGTGTCTTTATTCCCATCTTGCCACTAGGTTCTTCATGACCTCTTTTTTTTTTTTTTTTTTTTTTCTTAGATTCCATATATATGTGTTAGCATACTGTATTTGTTTTTCTCTTTCTGACTTACTTCACTCTGTATGACAGACTCTAACTCCATCCACCTCATTACAAACACCTCCATTTCATTTCTTTTTATGGCTGAGTAATATTCCATTGTATATATGTGCCACATCTTCTTTATCCATTCATCCGATGATGGACACCTAGGTTGCTTCCATGTCCTGGCTATTGTAAACAGAGCTGCAATGAATATTTTGGTACATGACTCTTTCTGAATTATGGTTTTCTCAGGGTATATGCCCAGTAGTGGGATTGCTGGGTCATATGGTAGTTCTATTTTTAGTTTTTTAAGGAACCTCCATACTGTTCTCCATAGTGGCTGTATCAATTTACATTCCCACCAACAGTGCAAGAGTGTTCCCTTTTCTCCACACCCTCTCCAGCATTTATTGTTTCTAGATTTTTTGATGATGGCCATTCTGACCGGTGTGAGATGATACCTCATTGTAGTTTTGATTTGCATTTCTCTAATGATTAATGATGTTGAGCATTCTTTCATGTGTCTGTTGGCAATCTGTATCTCTTCTTTGGAGAAATGTCTATTTAGGTCTTCTGCCCATTTTTGGATTGGGTTGTTTGTTTTTTTGTTATTGAGCTGCATGAGCTGCTTGTAAATCTTGGAGATTAATCCTTTGTCCGTTGCTTCATTTGCAAATATTTTCTCCCATTCTGAGGGTTGTCTTTTGGTCTTGTTTATGGTTTCCTTTGCTGTGCAAAAGCTTTTAAGTTTCATTAGGTCCCATTTGTTTATTTGTGTTTTTATTTCCATTTCTCTAGGACCTGGGTCAAAAAGGATCTTGCTGTGACTTATGTCATACAGTGTTCTGCCTATGTTTTCCTCTAAGAGTTTGATAGTGTCTGGCCTTACACTTAGGTCTTTAATCCATTTTGAGTTTATTTTTGTGTATGGTGTTAGGGAGTGTTCTAATTTCATACTTTTACATGTACCTGTCCAATTTTCCCAGCACCACTTATTGAAGAGGCTGTCTTTTCTCCACTGTATATGCTTGCCTCCTTTATCAAAGATAAGGTGACCATATGTGCGTGGGCTTATCTCTGGGCTTTCTATCCTGTTCCATTGATCTATATTTCTGTTTTTGTGCCAGTACCAAACTGTCTTGATTACTGTAGCTTTGTAATATAGTCTGAAGTCAGGGAGCCTGATTCCTCCCTGGAGCGTTCTTTAACCCCTTAATTACCTGCCTTTATTTTTCTTCGTAACACTTCTCACTACCTGAAATGAACAGATTTTATATACATTCACTCATTTGTTTACTGTCTGTACCCCTCAAATGCAGGGGTTTGTCTGTCTTCCCCCTGGACTTCAATCTCAACAGTGAGATTAAGCTTCAGAGAAATGAACGGCTGGCTAGGTTCAATCACATGTACCTTCTACATGGTGAACTCACGTGGGCCTCCTGCAAGTGGGCAATTAAAGCCCAGGATTAAGCACTCAAGTCTGATTGTGTGGCTCAGATCTCCATCCTGCCACTTATTAATTAGCTCTGTAACCTTAAGGCATTTCTTAACTAATCCTAAGCCTCAGTTTCTCCACCTGTAAAAACAGGACCTACCTCATTAGGAATAAATGAGACAATCACATAAAACCTTAAGCCCAGGCCCTGGCACCTAGTTACATATTACTATTATTAAAAGTAACAGAGTTGACATTCAGCTGGCACACACTGGGATGGCCATATTAACTGTCTGTGACCACTCTGAATGGTTTGTGTCCACACTGTCATAGTTTTAAATTATTTTTAACATCACCCATGGTGGTAACACTAATTATAGTCCTTATGTCTCTCCTGCTTTTTAGAGCTGTGAAAGTTCTGAAAATGAACTGGCAGGCCTCTTGAAGGCCTCATTCCACGTTCTATCTCATATTATTTAGTAATGTTCCCTTGCTCTTCTACTAAACTGTAAAGTTCTTTAAACACGAGGCCTATATCTTTTAATTCCTCTCTCTTCCCCTGCTCTCCCTCCCCCTCCCGATCCCTGGCACCGCAGTTGGCAGTGGTAGGAATGTCATAAGTATTCCTGAAGGAAAGTCTTGCACAAGCAACCACTCCTTGGGCACTATGTCCATACTTGCCTGAACCTAAGAATCATCCAGGACATGTGTAAAGAACACAGCTGCCAGAGCCCCAACCTACATCTACTGAACCTGAATTTGGCAGTATTGGGGGATGTACCTGGGAATCTCTTTTTCTAATAAACACCCACCCCATTTTTTCATCAAACAAATTTGGGAAACATGGCCCTAAATTATCACCCATAATTGCTTTCTTTTTTGTTCTCTCACCTTTCACCTATCACCCAGGTACTGAAAAACTTCCCTGCAATATGAGGTTTTCAAACATATGTCTCACAGACACTGCTTTACTTAAAAATCATGGAAATGTTCTCTTTTGGCTTTTTTTTGCATCTAAATATAGTTCCCATCTGGATATGTAATACCTTTGAAAATTGAGTTCTTACTGTACCCAAATCCTCACCTTCTTTAAATTGCACCTAAATCCAGTCTTATCTACCTACACTGGTACTAAAGTTATGACTTTTTTTCCCTTTCCCTTTTTAAATGATAATGAGTGAAGTACATCCTCCTCACCATCGTTAAACAAAAAAAAAAAAAAAGAAAAAATTTTAGGAGGGTCATTTTTTAGTCTTTCCAACTTATGACACATTTTAGATGATTTCACGACTGACTCATAAACAGCACACCTGGTAACAACATTAAAACCACAGAGACCCTTCTGTCCAAATCCTAACAGTTACCATCACATTGCAGAGCCTCCTCCTGAGAAAGTTACACCATTTCTGAGTAGTTAATGATAGAGTGAAGCTTTCGTGTTCAGGGCAATGACAGTTTCTGCTCCCTTTCAGTCCGAAACCAGTGTCCTTACTTCCCAAAATTACAGCGCAAGCTTTGGTCAACGCTGACAAAATGAAGGTTGCCTGAAACACAAAAGTACCGTGTGTCTCTCAAACCTTAGCTCTTTGAAATGACACGGAGCAGCAGACTCTGAGTCATAGCTACCAACATTTTAATCCATTTTCTGAGAGTCCAAATGTTCCCAAGCTGGTTCTTACATAAGCTATTTCGAATAATGAATGTCCTCACGGTGGGCAGCCTGAGGGAAAGGTCCTTGCCTGAGAGAGAGAGAGGTACCCGGGTATGGGTCCCGGCTCTGCTACTAGCTGGCTGGGTGAAACTGAGCAAGTCCCTCCCTCTCTCATGGCCTCAATTTTGCTAACTCCAAAAAGAAAGAGCTTGATTTAGATGACCCCTCTAACAACCTAAGAGTTGGGAGTCACCAGGGTAACTAAGACCCCATATCCATCATGGACGATTCTGAGATAACCGAGTCCAACCCTCTCGCTTCAAAGACCAAGAATCCGAAGTGAAAGCCGCCCGACTCCCAGTCCAGTGCTCTTCCCACATCACGCCGCCCCTCCCAGCAACACGAATCCCTGAGAAAGAGGCGTCCAGCCCTGCCTCGGCTATAAGTGGTGGGCACACAGCCTATTTCACTGGTTGGGTCTTTTTGTTTATATCTTTGCTTTTTGTCCCTTGTGAAAAGGGCAAGGAGAGAGCGCTTAGGCCAGACGCGGACCACCCTACGCGGCGGCAGTCGCACCTGCTCGCGAGCTCCAGGTTAAGGTGAGTGCCTACGTCTCCACTCGAGCTCTCCTCAGGGCGATCCCGCGACAGAGAAACGATTCCTCTCTCCAGACCCCAGTTTGGCCCGGGCCACCCCCCCGCAGGTCCCCAAGCAGCTGTACCTGCTCCGCCACGGCGCGACCCCGCGCAGCAACCTCAAACATCCCGACCCCACAGACGCCGCCATCTTGTCTCCAGCTTCTCGGCGGGACACGCCACCCTTTTACACGCGAGTCGCACGCGCGTGACGTCACGAGCCTCGAACTCACAGGGCCAATGAAGAAAGCGGAGCGTGTGAGGGCGGAGCTGTCTAAGCTCCTCCCCCGGCTGCTCCGGGTACCTTCCCCCTGACACTTCCGGCAGCTGCTGGGCCAGGTCGGATAGGTGCCGCCGGTGGTGGCTCTTACAGTGCTAAACCTGGACCTGGGCACAGCGTTGCCAGTCCTCCTTTTTCCCTCTGACGTGCGTTTCCGCATGTGCCTGGAAAATCTGATTCATCCAAGGTCCGAGAATGGATCAACTGAGCTAAATCGTTCATTTTACGGATGGGGAAACTGAGAGCGTCCACAACTCAGCTACCATTGACTAAGCGCTTCCTAAGTGTCAGGCTCTGTGCTGATGACTTAGCATGCATGGTGTCTCATTCTTACCTCCCATCGCTGTGCTATCTGGGAGTCCAGAGACCAGAGGTCTTGGATCACCTAGAAGTGCAATTAGTCGTCGAACGAGGTGCCGGGTGTGATAGCGCGTCCTCCTGCAAAGATTCCTGATCTTCAGATTTAAGGGAAAATAGACTTTTCAGTAGTATCAGCTTTTTTTTTTTTTTTTTAAAGGGGAAAAAACTAGAGACCGCCAGCCAGCCCTGAGAATTATTCTCATTTTAAAGATAGAGAAAACAGAGCTCAGGAAAGTTAACCATTAGAATGCTCAAGGGCACACAGCTATAAAGGAGAAAAGCTAGAATTTGAACATACATCTCTGATTCCAAAACCCATGATCTAACATCCTTCCTTTTAAGCCCTTTGCCTAGACTCTGGCTGAGTATGTGTCCCCAAACTGAAGGAGTATAGCTCCTCTTTTTTCTCCCCTAAGCTGCTAATAGCACTTGTCTTCACCAGGCATTTGACACAGGAGGAGGGGTATATTGCCTGGTACCTGCAATTATTTCTACATGGTTATTTAAGCTCAACTAGGGCATAACCGGGCCCTACAGGGAGCCTAACAGGCATCAGATTTCTTATTGGAGAGGAGACACTTCCCTCTATGGTTTTCAAAAGTCTGAAGAGGAGGAAAAAAAAAAAGTATAGAATTGGTTTTACTATTCAATTGAGAGTAGTAACTCAAAACCAGGGGGAAGAAAAAAATGGGAGGGGGAGATTATTTCAAAATGAAATGCATTTGGGGAAATTGGATATTCACATGCAAAAGAATGAAGTGGACCCTTACTTTACACCATATACAAAAATTAACTCAAAATGGATCAAAGACCTAAAGCTAAGAACTACAACTATAAAACTCTTAAAACATAAGGGAAATTTTCATGACATTGAATTCAGCAATGATTTCTTGGATATTACGCTGAAAGCACAGGCAACAACAAAATAAGATAAATTGTATTTCATCAAAATTAAAAAGTTTTGTGCATCAAAGGACACTGTCAACAAAGTGAAAAGACAACCCTGAGAATGGGAGAAAATAGTCACAAACAATATATCTGATAAGGGTCTGGTATCCAGAATATATAAATAATTCCTAAAATTCAACAAGAAAACAAATAACCGAATTCAAAAATAGGCAAAGGACTTGAACAGACATTTCTCCAAAAATAATATACAAATGACCAATAAAAGATGCTCAACATCACTAATCATTAGGGAAATGCACATCAAAAGCACGAGATATCAACTTCACACCCATTAGGATGGCTATTATCAAAAAAGAAAAAGGAAAATAACAAGTGACAAGTGTTGGCAAAGATTTGGAAAAATTAGAACGCTTTTGCATTGCTGGTAACAATGTAAAATGGCTGTGCAAAACAATTCAGTCATTCCTCAAAAAGTTAAACATAGAATTATCATATGATCCAGCACCTAGGTATAATCTAAAAGAATTGAAAGCGGGGACTCAAATAGAGACTTGTAAACCAATGTTCATAGCAACATTATTCACAATAGCCAGAAAGTGGTTCAATAGATGAATAAATAAAATGTGATATATCCATATAATAGAATATTATTCAGCTATAAAAGCATGTATGAAGTACTGTTACATGCTACAACAGGAATAAACTTTGAAAACATTATGGTAAGTAAAATTAGCCAGACACAAAAGGACACATATTGTTTAATTCCACTTATATGAAGTGCTTAGAATAGGCATATTGATAAACACAAAAATTAGAATAAAGGTTACCAGAGGCTGAGAGGACAGGGAAGGGGGATGGGTACAGAGTTTCTGTTTGAGATGATGATTAAGTTCTGGAAATGGATAGTGGTGATGGTTGTTTAACATGTGAATGTACTGAATGACACTGAATTATACATTAAGTAAAAAATGAATTAAAAGGTTAAAATGGTAAATTTTATTATATTTCAACACACACACACACACACAAAGCAGTTAATAACAAGTGTTGATGAGGATGTGGAGAAATCAGAATAATCTTTCTGTCCCTATAGATTTCCCTATTCTGCATTTTCATATGAATGGAATCATATAATATGTGGACTTTTGTAACTGGCTCCTTTCACTTAGCATAATATTTTCAGGGTTTGTCCATGTTGTAACATGTATCAGTACTTCATTCCTTTTTATGATTGAATAGTATTCCATTATATGGATAGACCGCATTCCTTTATCCAGTCATAGCTATGGACATTTGAGTCATTTCCGCCTTTTAGCAATTATGAAAAATGCTGCTATAAACATTCATATACAGTTTATTGTATAGACATATATTTTCATTTCTCTTCTGTGTATACCTAGGAGTGGAATTGCTGGGTTGTATAGTTCAATTGTTTGAGGAACTGACAGATGGTCTTCCAAAGTGGCTGCCCCATTTTACATTCCCACCAGTAGTGTATGAAGGTTCCAATTTCTCCACATCCTCACCAACACTTGTTATTTTCTCTCTTTTCAAAATTACTATCATTATATCCAATCTAATGGGTATGAAGTGGTGTTTCATTGTGGTTTTGATTTGTATTTCTCTGATAACTAATGCTGTTGAGAAATTTTTCGTGTGCTTATTGGTCCTTTGCATATCTTCCTTGGATAAATATCTATTCAGATTCTTTGCCTGTTTTTAAATTGGGTTATTTATCTTTTTATTATTGAGTTGTAAGTGTTCTTTATATATTCTAGATATATATATTCCCTTATCATATATATGATTTGCAAGTATTTTCTCCCATTCTTCAGGTTGTCTTTTCATTTCTTGATGGTGTCCTTTGAAGCAAAAAAAGTTTTTAATTTTGATGGAATCTCATTTATTTTTTCCTTTGTTGATTGTGCTTTTGGTGTCATATCTAAGAATTCTTTGGCAAATCCAAGGTCATGAAGATTATACCACGTTTTTATCTAAGAGTTTTTTTTTTTTTTAATTTTTATTTATTTGTTTTTATTTATTTATGGCTTGTGTTGGGTCTTCGTTTCTGTGCGAGGGCTTTCCCTAGTTGCAGCAAGTGGGGGCCACTCTTCATCGCGGTGCGCAGGCCTCTCACTATCGTGGCCTCTCTTGTTGTGGAGCACAGGCTCCAGACGCGCAGGCTCAGTAATTGTGGCTCACGGGCCTAGCTGCTCCGTGGCATGTGGGATCTTCCCAGACCAGGGCTCGAACTCGTGTCCCCTGCATTGGCAGGCAGATTCTCAACCACTGCGCCACCAGGGAAGCCCTCATCTAAGAGTTTTAAGGTTTAAAAGAGTTTTGTATATGGTGTGAGGTAAAGATCCAACTTCATCCTTTGCCTGTGGCTATCCAGTTGTCCATTGATTGATTTTCGTTTGTTAAATCAACCTGACATTGCTGGTTATTGTGTATTACCCTTTTTATCTATCACTGGATTCAATTTGCTAATATTCTGTTTAGGATTTTTGTATCCACTTTGTGAGAGAGAATTGGATGGTTACTTTCATCTCAAACTGATTCATGTGTATGAAGTTAGGTTCATTTTACCATACACTTATCCAGTTGTTCCACTACTATTGCTGAAAAGACTTTCCTTTCCCCATTGAATTGCATGGCGTCTTTGTCAAAAGCAACTGGACATCCATGCATGGGTCTATTTCTGGGTTCCAAAGATTTCCATTTGTTCCATTGACCTATCTTAATTACGGTTGCTTTAATTATAAGTCTTGAAATCAGGTAGCGTGGATTCTTCAACTTTGTTCTTCTCTTTCAAGATTATTTTGGCTTTTATAAGTCCTTTGCATTTCCATAAAAAATTTAGAATCAGTTGGTCAATTTTAGCAAAATGCCTGGTGAGAGTTTGATTGGGACTGTGTTGAAGCAAGAGATCAATTTGAGGAGAATTGACATTTTAACAATATTGAGCCTCCCAATCCATGGACCTGATAAATCTCTCCATCTTTGACTGTTTACAACCAAAAATATGGTATGTAAATTAGTACTGGCATACTCATTTTATTGCACTTTGCTTTATTGTGCTTCACAGATATTGTGTTTTTTTACAAATTGAAGGTTTGTGGCAACCCTCTGTCTAGCAAATCTACTGGCACCATTTTCCCAAAAGCATTTGCTCACTTTGTGCCTCTGTGTCATATTTTGGTAATTCTCACAATGTTTCTAACTTTTTCATTATTATTATATTTGTTATGGTGATCTGTGATCAGTGTCCTGTGACGTTACTATTGCAAAAAGATTATGACTCGCTGAGGACTCAGATGATGGTTAGCACTTTTTAGCAATACATTTTTAATTAAGGTGTGTACATTTTTAGATGTAATGATATTGCACACTTAATAGACTAAAGTATAGCATAAACATAACTTTATATGCACTGGGAAACAAAAAAACATGTGCGACTCACTTTATTGCAATATTAGCTTTATTGCAGTGGTCTGGAACCCAATGCCCAATATCTCTGAGGTATGCCTATACTTTTACTCATTCCTGGTCAATGCAAGCACCTTAGAACATTTAAATTCCATTTATTCTCTTCCAGCCTTTTGTGATGACATTGTTATACTTTATTCTATTAGATTTTGTTTTCACAAGGATGTACATAGCAGCTGTATTCGTAAGATGCCCAAACTGGAAACAACACAAATGTCCATCAGCGGGCGAGACTATGGACGAACAAATCATGGTGTGTTCATACAATGGAATGTGACTGTGCAACAAAATGAACAAACTCACAGGACTTGAAACAAGGAGGATGAATCTCAAAAACATTACATTGAGCAAAATAAGTCAGACATCCATAGAGTAACATTGTCTGGTTGCAGTGCTATGAAATTTAAGAGAGGGCAAAACTATAATATTAGAGGGATAGAATTCTGAATAGTTGCCTTCCTCAAGGCAGGAGCGATTAACTGGAAGGTGCCTGAGGGAACTTTCTGGGGCAATGGAAATATCTGGGTGGTGGTTACATGGGTATACATTTGTCAGACCTCATCAAATAATAAATGTTAGTTCTGTGCATTCTCCAGTGGGTAAATTATACATCAAGAAAAAGAAAATATCTGGGAAAACCAAAACTAAAAACTACTGATTTACTTTTTTTTTTTCCTTTTTTTTTTTTTTTTAGTTTGTTCCACGAAAACTTTTCCATTTTCTCTCTGACTTGTACTGCAGCCAAGCAAGTTTTGAAAGAACAGTTTTCTACTTTTGTTTTCCAGAGACCATTTCTGGAATGATCCTTTTAAAGCCCAGGCTCGATGTACAGTGAGGGACATGACCCTTTTCTTTCCAGTCCCCCTACTGTCACACCAGGTCCTAGTTGTATTAAAAGGAGGAGGAAACAGTGCAGCTGCTTGAGACAGATTCCAGGGAATTTGCCATGGTCAGATGGAACTCTCTTTTCCAGACTCCCCTGGCTACCTCCCAGCAGCCCTTTGACATGCACTGGACTAGAGGCTTCCAGCTACTTCTGTGTTGACAATGGTCTTCTTTGGTCAGGGTAAGTATATGGATTTCATGTGCTGAAAGATTTTGTTTCATCTCATTTTTCCTTTAAGTCATCTCATTCAGACATGCATTAGATTGGTGAGTCCCCTGGTAAAATCCTAGGAGGAGGAGTTTCTGAGTCCAAGTAGAGATGCTTATCCTCCAGAGTGAAGGTTGGCAAACTAGGTGTCACTGCCTGTTTTGTAAATAAAGTTTTATTGGAACACAGCCACACTCATTTGTTCATATATCACCTACAGCTGCTTTCCTGCTACAACCACAGAGATGAGTAGCTGCAAGAAAGATCATATGGCTTGCAAAGCCTGAAATATTTACTATCTGACCCTTCATAGAGAAAGTTGGCTCAACTGTGGTCTAGAGCACCCTGCATGGGGGCCTCTGTCCTGGCATCAGAGATGGGGGCTGGCCACAGCCTCATAAAAAAACATAAAGGACAGGGTTTGGATATAGTTTACCAAATGGGAAAAGTATCTCCATAGGATGATTTATGCTCTTTGACCTTCAGTTACTACCAAGAATTCAGATTGGAATCAGAGGAATCTGGATCAGGTTAACTGTCCTGGTGGAGAAAGACACAGAGGGCTTTGGAGAACTGGAAATCCTTGTGGAAAAGGCCAGGGAAGGCTTGCTGACGAGTTCAGAGGCGGCAAAGGGACAAGCAAGTACCCAGCCAGTCCAGAGGAGTGGAGGTCATGGCTTTCAGCACCTCATCTCATATCTGAGGCTCCACATAGGTTGTGGGCACAGAAACTTCCTATAGAAATCCCTAGCACAATTCTGCAGGGGAAGGTCATCAACACTTTTCAACAGTGAACAACAACAAAACAAATTAAAAGACATCAAGATACAACCCCTTACATTTTAAGTATATATATAAGCGTGGACGTGTGTATATATATATGCATATATATGTATACACATGCACGTGTTCCAACCCTCTTAAATTTTAAGAATATATACATTGGGCTTCCCTGGTGGCGCAGTGGTTGAGAATCTGCCTGCCAATGCAGGGGACACGGGTTCGAGCCCTGGTCTGGGAAGATCGCACATGCCGCGGAGCAACTAAGCCCGTGTGCCACAACTACTGAGCCTGCGCGTCTGGAGCCTGTGCTCCGCAACAAGAGAGGCCGCGATAGTGAGAGGCCTGCGCACCGCGATGAAGAGTGGCCCCCGCTTGCTGCAACTAGAGAAAGCCCTCGCACAGAAACGAAGACCCAACACAGCCAAAAATAAAATAAATAAATAAATTAAAAAAAAAGAATATATACATATATGTGTCTGTGTGTATGTAAAATATTTATATATCAAAGCTTTAAGGCCTCTTTCCAGCTATAAAGTTCTATGATTTTAAGGCAATGTGTGCCTGATTTGGGATTCTGTTCTATAAATTTTTAAAATAATAAATCAGTTCTAGATTGTGTCTAATGAGGAGAAGGGAGAGGTACTGGACAAAGAGAGAGGGAGGGAGAGAAGTTGGGAGAAAAGGAAGAAGCAGCGATGGAAACAAACACACCCATAAGGAGCTGCAGATAGGAAAAGGAGACTGTAAGGAAGGCGGCGGGTTCACGGGGGCCTCACCTCCAGCGCCTGGCCTCTTAGAGACCATTGTGAATGTTGTTCCGAAGCTGTGTTGCAGACCTAACTGTGGTGCGTGACCTGTACGCAGATAAATGTTGTTGGTGGGGCTTCTCCGGAAGCTCACAGGGTGGCGTGGGGTGCGGAAGTTAGAGCAGGCAGTTCAGAGGGTGGGGGGTTGTGGGCTGAGGGAGCAGCTAAGAAGCCTGCCTGACAGGAAAGGGAGCGGGAGAGGGAACAGGTGGGGAAAACCTCCAGAGAGCTGAAGACATGGAGGCAGTCAAGTGAAGGGGTGGGAGAAAGAATATTTGCAGCTGACGGTACAGCTTTTGTGCAAAAAGCTTCAAGGCAAGAGACAGCATGGAGGATTTGAGGAACTAGAGGAAATTCAGAGTGTGGAGCGCCTGTGGGAAGCCGGGCTGGAGAGGCAGGTGTGGGGGGAGGTGTCTGGTTTGCTAGAGCAGATCCTGGGGGCAGGAATAGACCTGGGCTCTAACACTTACCACACAGGCGCGGCCAATTAATGTCTTTAAGCCTCAGTTTCCTCATCTACAAAGTGGGGATTAAAAACAAAACATCTACCTCATCAAGTTGTTGTGAGGATTCAAGAAGGTAATAAACACAGAACGCTTGGCACTTGGTCAGAGCTCAACAAACGCGAGTTACTATCCTTATGTGGGGGTGAGGGGAACCCGCAGAAGGATTTTAGGGGAGTGGTTCTGACAAGTGCGAAGTTGTATTTTACAAAGATCACTTAGGCTGGCAGCAGTAGGGGAAAAACTCATCGGCTGCTGCAGTACCTGGGTTATTTGCCGCCGAGTTTGTACTCTTCCAGACCATTTTACCCTCTCCCAAAATCTGAAATGAAAATGCAAAAGGGAGAAAGATTCTCAAGACGATTCTTATCCACATGAGCCTCCACCCTCAGCATCCCAGCATGCCCGTGCCCAGAGGCAGGGATGCAGGCTCCAGGTTGGGCCGCGCGGGCCTACCTTCCAGGTAGATCTCACGGGCGGTGATAACTCGACTGGCCCCGCCCCGCCTGTGAGCTACAGCCAATCAGACGGCGCAAGGTCAGCAGTGGGTGCGGCTGCACCAGAAAAGCTCCCGGTTCACCTGCGACTGGTCCTTTGAAGAGTAATTGAAGGGAGGGGAATTACGAGGTCTTCAAACACTCACAATCGGCAGGATGAAGAGGACCTCGGCCGCTCTGTCAAGCAACAGGGTCTGTTAATGAAGGCGGCCATTCATTCACCCATCAAATGTTTACTGAGCCCCTACGACTTATACCAGGCACTGTTTTAGGTGCCTGAGGGGTCACAGGAGGGACCAGAGAGGAGCGTCAAAAATAAAGCGTCGGGGACTTCCCTGGCGGTCCATTGGTTAAGACTCCATGCTCCCAATGCAGGGGGCACGGGTTTGATCCCTGGTCGGGGAACTAAGATCCCGCAGGCTGCAGGGGCGGCCTGAAAAAAAAAGAAAAAGAAAAAAAAAAAAAAAAAGAAAGCATCAGAAGGAGGATGTGGGGTGGGGGGGAGACACACTTTTAGGAAGAGTGATCTGGGAAGGCAGAGATCTGAACAGTGCCTGCGGGAACCATGTGGCCGTGTGGGAGAAGAGCCCTCCGGGCACAGGGGACGCTGGGTGAACATATCATAGGGAGGACCATGCCTGCGCTAGCCAAGGAACTGCAAAAAGGGTCCGCATGAAAGTCCTATACAAACGGCTTCCACCTCAGGAAAACGCAGAAGCAGAAGCACCGGCTGACAGCAAGGAGGGAGAAGACGCTGTAAGTTTGACAAGGATGTTAGAAAGACTCACCGGTGACCCTGAAAGTTGCTGAAGTATTGGGAATTTTCTAGAACACTTCTCAAGAGAAGTCGCAGAAGGAACTGAAGAAATGAGGTCTCCATCATGTGAAGAGGGCAGGACACAGTGAAGGATTCTCCCATAGGTTTGGACCTCTTACTCTCAGGAGGCCCTACCAAGGCTAAGATTCTGTGATGGGGGTGCTAAAGGAATGACAGGGCTGTAGGTGATCATTGGCCTCTTCCTTCTAAAGGAAAAAAAAGTGTAGAGAGGATTCTTCTCCAGGTAATTGTGAAACCTAAGCAGCAGAAACACAGCTGCCAGGCAGGAGGACAGAGAGAGGTCTTGACTGTAGAAATCCAAGAATTGGAAGAAGGCCAGGAAGGGACATTGGGCACTGCTTTCCCTCTGGACAGAGGAAGAACATCCTCAGGAATCTTGCTTCTATCTGGAACACGTAGGCGTGGTGTTAAATAGCCTTGTTTTCAGTCATTCTTTCACCAGTTTCCACTGGTTAAACAAAGAGTTGAGAATCAGAGGACTCACAACCTAACCTCATGTACAGCTGGGAAGGATATGAGATAAAAGGCAAGACCTTTTTATTTTTTTAAGACCTTTTAAAAAGTAAATGAATGTACTCCACCGTATTTATACTCTCCCAAGTAGCCTCCTTAGCAAGCTAAGCTCTTATTCCAGGTATGTTGCTAATATTTGACATTTTGACCTGAATTTTTTTTTTTAATTAATTAATTTATTTTTGGCTGTGTTGGGTCTGTTGCTGAGCACAGGCTTTCTCTAGTTGCGGTGAGCAGGGGCTACTCTTTGTTTCAGTGCGCGGGCTTCTCATTGCGGTGGCTTCTCTTGTTGTGGAGCACAGGCTCTAGGAGTGTGGGCTTCAGTAGCTGTGGCTCACGGGCTCAGTAGTTGTGGCTCGTGGGCTCTAGAGCGCAGGTTCAGTAGTTGTGGCGCACGGGCCCAGTTGCTCCACGGCATGTGGGATCTTCCCGGACCAAGGCTCGAACCCGTGTCCCCTGCATTGGCAGGCGGATTCTTAACCACTGCGCCACCAGGGAAGCCCCATTGACCTGAATTTATTATTGCTTTTTCATTTCCCAGCCATGTGAGAAAATAAACACTATTCAAAAATCACACCTAGAATACTGGCTCGGCATCCCTACCCAACTTAATTGGGTGTGACTCATCTGAGTGAGTCTTGGCTGTTTCCAAATACCAAAGTCCCTCACAAGAGATGATCTGCCACCTGAGTAAATTTTAAAAGCTCCACGACAGTCTTGGAAGGCCACCCAGACGTGGAGCTCTACACATGTTCTGAGCACAGTGCAGTCCAGAAAATGGTGACCGCTTTGGAAGGGAAAATGCTTGTGTGATATATATAACTTTGGAATGTTTTATTAAAAACAACAGCAACCTCATGATATTACAGGTAGAATTTTAACTTAAAATGAAGCCATAAGAATAAAATAACAGCCTTGAGAGTTATTTGAAAGGTTTTCCAAAAAAAAATTCCGTTTTATTTTCATAAATTAACACACATAACAGTGGGAATTTTAGAGTCACAAACTACCAAACAGAAAAGGAACTGCAGGGGCATCATGTATGCCAATGTTACCAAAAATGTACAAATTTCACTTAACTATTGACCATGATAATATACAAACACTTCAGGCAGCTATTTACTGGCCTAGACCAGCCCAAGGAGATGCTGAGGGCTCTTGCCAAGAATTAAAATCCGATTCAGCACCAGAGAGGGGCTCGTGGAGACACACAATGAACAAGCATCCAATCTGAGAGAGTGCTGTGCTAGATGGCAGGCTATGCGGGGACCCTCACTTCACAATAAAAATAAATAGCCTTTGCTGCTCAATTTGTGGCTAGATGATAGTACTAAACTTTGATTTCAGTAAATTAAGCCTTCTTCCCGGCCAGCTTTTTATACAGGAAGTTCAGTCGTGGCAAGGAGCCCTTCCCTCGCATGAATCCAGGAAAGGATACTCCGCACCTCTGGCCAACTACTTAAAGACTTTGGATACAGCCACCCATGATGTGGTGTTTCAGAGGTCCTTTCCATGATACTGGGGTGGGGGAAGCTTACAGAAACAAAACACAAGGGAATTAAAGAAAGCACCAACTGCATACTCCGCCCCCAGGGAATGGGAGAAAAGTACCACCGTCTAAAAGTTGGTCTTTCGCGCATCTTGATGTACATTGATTATGAGATGAAATCCCAGCCTGGAGACAGAGCACTGGCTCTGCGTTCCATCAGGCCTCACCAAGCCTTGGACAGGCGGCCCCAGTCCTGCACTCTGTGCAGCCCTTAGCCTGGCGGACAGGGAACCAGCCACAGGGGGAGGATCATGCCCAGAGGGTGGGATCTGGAATCTACCTCAGGTTGGCTCTGGCACTCGCGCAAAAGACCCTTTCAGGCAAAATTGTGACGAAGTGTCATGATTTTCACAGCTCTTGGAGGAGCGCTGTTTCAGGATTCACAGCATGAGTTTCTGAGCTCTTCAGGCTCCGAGTAAGGCAAACGCTGTATGTCTCTCCACTGTACCTCCCTCAGCTGTAGCTCTTAGAATACGGTCAGTAAAAAAAAGTGGACATGATCTGCTTGAACAGGTGATGAGGTACATTTAAATTAATAGAGAAATGAAGCTGGAAAGGAAACCAAAAGAAAAGACGAGGGGGAAGGTGGGGGGGGGGGGCAAATATAGCTATAAACTGACAGATGGAAAACACTATAGTTGAAAGTTTCAGTGAAAAGCTGACGTGCAGAACCCTAATTGGACCTGAGATTTCTCCTCTCTTTCCCATATTAAAAACACTAAGTGTCTTTGGGTGGTAAGTCCCCATACTCAGAAACTGTACCAACTCCCACCCCAGAACCAGACCTCCTGTAGCTATGGGCAGGTGGCTGGCTCCGAGGACCACAGACAGCACTGCAGCTGGCTAGGCCAATGGTAAAAATGGATGTTAAGACAGGTGTGGCTGAGCACGGCTAGAACCCGATGTGGCAACTTCAGGTAAGCAATTTCAAGTTTGCAGTGGGGGCCCCTTCTTAACTTTGGAATGAGGAAGGGCCTTGGCCAGATGCAAGCCAAGAATCACAAGGAGAGGGTTGGCCTCAGAGGAGCTTTTTCCTATGTTCCCAGGACAAGGAAGGAACCCAGGTCTCCACTTCCTCCAAGCCCCCATTCCAAATGCCAGTGTTCCAAATCATTGCTCCTGGCCCTGGCAAGTGCCACTCCTGCAACGGGCAAACTTGAAATTGTATCTCCGTAATGTTGGTGATGCCACAACTGCACCCACGTCAACTTCAGTCTGCCACGCTTGCCACGTTGCAGACCTGTCTACACTGGCAATGGAGCTGGCAAACAGGGCTCTGTAGATTTGCTGGGAGTTTGCAAGCTGTCCAGCAGGAGCTTCCTAAAAATGTTTGTACAAGGGCACAAACTCATCTCACTTCCTTAAGCAAAAAGACAGAGAGAAGCATTTGTGTCTAAGGACCCTGTCCCAGGAAGGGAGAGGTATTGAGGGGAAACACAGGTCGTGTCTACACAGTCTGGGCAAAGCGAATGCACAATGGCAGCATCTGGTTTGCATTGTTCAGAGCTGGTGCGGAAGCCGGGCTCCCCTCTAATGCTCCGTGGCTGTGGCCTTAGAAGCCTCCGTGGATCACCAGGTGTGTATTTCACTTACTAAATGCTCTGTCTGAGGCAGTGGGCCTACAAGACAGACGTGGCACTTCGTTTTTCTCGCACTGTCAGTTTTTCTGCTCCAGTATGGCACAGACTGTCAACCTGCAAAGGAAAGGCACATAGAAACCCCCACCCCCACCCCATCCTCCCATCCCATGACAGACGGGGAAACCAAAGGGACCCAGGAGACATGATCCAGGAGGGCACCACTCACTCCTCTCACAGACTGACTCGAAAATGTCTCTGGAGCTTTGACAGTTCCCATTGGCGCTGCTCCACGGCAGTGGCTCCTGGGAGGATGGGAGAGGTGACCAGTGTCCTGAGGCTGGGCTTAGCATCCCACTCACCAGCCAAGGAATGTTAATTCTCTGCACTCTTGTTTTGAGAGAGAGAGAGAGAGAGAGAGAAAAGATAAAACACAAGGGAAGGGGAGGAGGGGAAGCAAGGCAAGGGCACACAGGCCTTAAGTGGGAAAGGAATGAAACCTCCGGGCTTGTGGCCTCACACAGCACGCTTCTGGTCCTCTGACCACAGACTGCCGCAGGCAAACGGAGAAACCCAGAGACCTCTGTCTGGCATTCTACCAAACTTCCAGTAGGTCTGATGCAGGAGCCCAGAGTACAGTGAGCTGCCCTCCAAGAGGGCTGGCCATGGAACTTCGTGACCCCAGACTGTCCTCCTCCCCACTCTGGAGCGGGCTGCTCTGGCAGCTGCGAACGCTCTGGGTCGGCTTCATCACCACCTGAGCCGTCGTGGATGCCTTTGTCATGGACCACCACTTCAGATGAAACCCACTAAGACCACACCCAAGCTTCCAACTTTTTAAATGACTGGGGGAGAGACCTGCTCTTACTTCCATCATTAAAATAAATACCACTACTTAAGCAAGAATGAGAACCCAGATGAGAAATGAGTCGCACTAGGAGCTGGAGGCAGGGAAGGGGCTGCTTGAACACGTCAACGGGAAAACGGCTCTCGGCTGCCTCACACCACGCACCGACAAACCAGGTCAAATGCCTGTCGTGTGTTCTGAAGACGTGTACTGTCTTTCTCCTTGATGTCTTAAAAAACTGCTTTAAAATCACATTTAAAGGCTCCAAACATGCAGCAATAATTAAAAAAAAAAGGGAAATAAAACAAATGAAAATAATCAACACCACCACATTAAAAAGTGCAACTTACTTCGAATGGGGCCTGGACGGGCTCCTCTGGCACTAGTGACCCACAGTCACAGAGGGGAGAAAATGATGGGGAAAAGCCACACACACACACACACACACACACACACACACACACACACACCTGGTTCTGGACAGATGGGCTCAAAGGATTAGAAAACACAGCAGCTCATCTTTCCTCAACTACTGAAATGAGCCGGTGAGACCACACGGGACAGGACGCCAGGTCCCCCTCCCTAGGCCACGTGTCTAAATAATCTTGGTCTAGCACCACCGTAAACGACGTGGAACTTTCACATGGACGTGCAAATGCTGTGAGTCCTTGGAAACCTAGTGTTACTGAAGGTATGTGGTGTCCTCCTCCGTGGATGGCAGAGAGTGTGGGGAGGAGGCCGACATCATTCAGGACCATTTCCAGGAGAAAGGGAGCGTTCCTGAGGTTCTATACTCAGCAGTACAAGTTAGAGGACCCTCTTTCACCAGTTCCTAAAAAGGCTGCACCTTGAAATAGGTAAAAATCCATAGTCTGCATTTTGAGTGGTTTGGGCGGTAGGGCAAAATTAGGCAACCTCTTCCAAGGAGGCCGGGAAAGTCTAAAGTTGAGACCCCCCCACCTGAATCGCTTCTCAACAACCAGACGACCGCTCCTGCTCCTCCTCTTCCTTGGCAAAGAAGGTCTCCAGTTCCATCAGTTTCTGTATCAACAGAGCATCCAGCTCTTGACTCTGCAGCGCCGCCTTCTGGGCCCGGGTAAAGCTGCCTGCCACCTTGACCTTACCGCGAGCCCTCCTCTTCCGTGGGACTGTGAAATCCTGAAACTCCAGAATTCGCTTCCTCTTCTGTTGGCTGATTGAGATGAGCGTACCATTCCGTTCCTTAGGTTCCTCAAAGATGGTCTCTAAACACCTAACGGTGGAGCACAAAACAGAATCACCAACATGCTCACCCTGGGGGCCACCAACCCTCCCAGTCAATGGGCGCTAAAGGCTAACTGCTCCTGACAGCTCTTTCCTCTGGTCTGCAGCTATTTTTTGATGACAAAACACATATATCTATGAATATGTAGTACAAGCACATAGTGAAGAAATTTAAACTGGACAGGAGGGTAAAGAATAAAAGTAAGATGAACCCCCCCACTCCCCACCGCAGCAACAGCAGCAACAGTGTTTTGTGTATCCTCCCAAAGTCACTCAACGTACAGATGTGCATAGGTAAGCATGTATCATCAGAGGTCAGCCCTTTTGTGTAAAGGGCCAGGTAGTAAACATCTTAAAATTAACGAGGCACACAAGTCTCTGCTATATATCCTTTTTTGTTTTCTAAACAACCCTTTAAAAGAATAAAAACCATTCTTAGCTCACAGGGCTGGAAAAAAAGAAAGAAAGAAAACCGGTTGCTGGTTGGACCTGGCCTGTAGTTTGCTGACCCACAGCATCTATCCAACACTTTGGTTTCTTCTTTACTCAAATGGCAGCAAACTACATGCACTGGTCTATGCATTGTGCCACTCTGACCTATCAATAACGTTTAAGATTGCCCCAGCTGGGTACACAGGCATCTGATTCATTCTTTTAAATGGCTATGCAGTGTATCCCATTACAAGGATGGACTATAATTTAATCAGAACCCTATTAATGGATATTTTAAGTTGTTTCCAATCCTTTCCTATTATTTAGCAATGCTGCAATGAATAGTCTTATATCAATGCCTTAAGAGTTTTACCTTCTAGGATAAAACTCTCCTGCTACATCCTGGACACTACAGGAATTTAATAAATGTTCAATGACTTGAACTGAATTTAGATGCAAAGGTAGCCAAGTGAAATGCCTTCTGTACTTGGGTTTGGAGTCATATCTGAAGATCAATGATTATTAGTCCTGAAGACAGCCAGCATATTTGCTAAAAACGCAAGTACAAACGAAAAGGAGACTACCTAACCTGACACACATCTCTTTCCCATCCTACCACTGACCCCAATTCAAGTGTTGGGAACTAAAAATACCAATTCTAGTTATTTTCAAGACCCCGGTATTGGAAGAACTGAACATAAAACCCTTTCCGAAGCACAAGGATTGGAGATTTACATTGATCATTTCGGAAGCCCCCCCAATCTATTATTTCCTGCTCATAGGTACTTACCTGTTTGCAGGAGGAGATTTATAATTCTTGTTGGTATATATTTCTTCTAAACTAAACTCCTTTTTCTTTAACCTGAAAAGAGAAAAAAATAAACTCTTCATGGTCTCTTACGAGAGACAAGATTGGTTTCCCAACTCTATGCTTTCCATTCTTCTACTTTCCAAGAGTAAAAGATGAGTCCTAGATGTGTCTCATGAGAACAATGAGTACTGGATCTTCTTTTCCAGGGCATCAATCTTCAACTTTGTGAGATTTGGTCCAGTTATACTTACTTGGAGGGATATAACTGGATTTGTACCTATTATCTTAGTTTACAGCTTCTTCTTGTCCTACTTTTTCAATGTTTCTTCTGCTTAATTGACTGCTCTCTTTTTTTATTCTCCCCTCCTGGCTTGAAAATTATACGTATTCTGTTCTTTAGTGGTTGGCAAGAATTTTAATGAGCATATTTAACTTATAAACCCTTCTCTCAAACAACACAAAGTCCCTGGAACCTCTAAGTCTGATCAATACTGTCCCAATTTATGTTAGTAGTGTCCTATTTTGCCTTTTTATTTTGTAATTTTTTTGTGTAAGAAATCAGGTCATTTGGTCTGTGGCTTCCCCAGTCTAGATTTTCTTGATTACATCCCACTGATGTCATTTAACATGCTCCTCTGACCCAAACATATGGGAAATACTACAGGTATTTCCTATGGACTGGTAATTAAATAGAGAGGTATGATCAGATTTAGGTGTTCCGGGTTTTTTGAAAGACTTTTAGGTGTCCATCACAAGGGACATGATACCCAGCTGTCACCCTTTTTGTGTATTAGCAGCCAGCCACTGACAAACACTGAATATATTTATTAGTTCTTTAGGACTGTACATGGTGACAGTCTATCATTCTCCCGGGAGAATTCTTCCATCTAAAGAAAACTTCATGCTCATCCATGGTTTGGTAACCCTGAGGTACCGTTTGCACAGGAAAAGTGGGTTGTATGCTTAGTTCTTTCCCTTTATTTACCAGTTTACAAAACAATGAATTGTTTCCATATTATCATCCAAATACAGCCAATGAGTTGTGAACTCATTCATTATGAACTGTTGGACTGAAACATATCTCATGTGCTTCAATCTACTGCAGTTATTATTCCTTTTGATGCTCAGACTGTCTCATCTGTGGCAGTCTTTTCAAATTGGTTCCTGTGTCTCTCCGACATGACCCCAGTCGCCTCTTGAGAGCTCATCACTTTCTGGCACAAGACCGTCTATACTCGTGCATTTCCTGCCCTAGACCTGTAGCCAGTCTTCAAGAAGCCTTGGTTCACATATCATAAAATTCACCCTATTATTTGTTTATTTTTATGAGTGTGCTCAATCTGTTCACTCTTAGTTTTTGGTACTATGTAGAAGATAATAGCTTCAACCTTCAGGCCACCACTCTTAGTAGAAACTTATTTTCAGACAGCATAGTACCTTTATTACAAAAGAGCAAATTATTATAAAGTTTCTGTGCTTTAAACCTTTTTCAGATAAGTTAAGGAGTGACTGAACAGCACAGCAATAAACTTTTCCGCATTGTGCTTTAGTTTCTTCCTGGCTTTTTGAAAATCTTAATTGAGGTTCAGTTTGGTTCAATTCCAATTCAGCAAAGAACATGCTTGTGGAAAAAATACATAAATAATAGCATAGATAAGATTTTTCACAGGGATTTCCAACAAACAACTGTTACTTTGCTTCTTAACAACAGCAATAGCTACGTTAGATTAAGGCTGTCGGATGGGTAGTTGGAAAGTGAAAGATTAGGCTTCTGACAGTCATTCTGACGAGCACATCAGGGCAGTGTGCACCCATGTCCAGTTTCTGAGCTGAGGTGAGTGCTGAAGCGCCAAGTTCAGATTCTGGGATTCCTAGGCTCTCAACAAGCTTTGCCTTCCTCAGAGGGGCTTCACTCACTGGAGGTGGTGGGATGTGTAGACGTCCTCAAAAGCAGACACTTCCTGTGCAGATGCCACTTTGCCCAGAGTGGCTCTGGCAAGAGTCTACGCTCGAGCATCTTCTGTCTGGTGGTTCCTTGCTCCCTCCATCTCTTGATCTGTTTTTACGACTTGATTTCCCTCCGGTAAAGAAGCATCTTGAGACAATTCTGAAGCAAGGTTGTGCTATTCTAGTATTGACAAAACTGAGGCTCTGAGGGGCTTGCTCGGGGGTCAAGCCCTGGTCCCTGGGGTCTCCTGTGAGGACCATGCCACTGTGACCCCCAAAGCACACTGCTGTGCTCATGCTGTGGCAGATCTGGCCCCTGGAAAGATGTGGTGGGGCCTGGTGGTCAGTGGGTGCAGCACCCCTGATCCTGTGCTGGGGCACCTACAGGCTCTCCTCACAGCCAGGTGACGGTGGCCTTAAAATTCACCCTTTAAAGTGTACATACGGTTCAGTGGATTTTCGTAGAGGCACAATGTTATTCATCACCACTAATTCCAGAACATTTTCACAACCCACAGAAGAAACCCTGGACCAACGAGCAGTCACACCCATCCTCTCCTACCCCAGCACCTGGCAACCACATATCTACTTTCTGCCTCTATGGTTCTGCCTATTCTGGACACTTCATACAAATGGAATCATACAGTATGTGCTCTTTGGAGTCGATCTTCTTTCACTTAGCACACTGTTTCCACAGTTCATTCATGGTGTAGCACGTCTCAGTACTTCTTTTTAACGTTCTATGGATAGACCACCCTTTCTTAATCTATTCATCAACTGATGGACATTTGGATTGTTTCTACTTTTTAGCTGTTATGAAGAATATTGCTATGAACATTCATGTACAAGATGCTGTGTGAACATGTTTTCAATTTCCCTTGGACATATACCTAGAAGTAGTGATATGGTAACTCTAACATTTTGAGGAACTGCCAAACTATTTCCCACAGTGGCTACACTATTTTACATTCCCACAAGCAATGTATGAAGGTTCCAATTTCTACCCATCCTCAATGCAAACACTTAATTTGTTGTTTTTATTTGTAAAAAGATTACTGCCATCCTAGTGGGTGAGAGCCATCTTGTGGTTTTGATTTGCAGTTCCCTAATGACTAATGATGCTGAGCATCATTTTTTGGCCATTCATCTACATCTTCTTTGGAGAAATGCCTGTTCAGAATCTTTGCCTACTTTAAAAAATTGCGTTGCTGTCGCTTTGTTGTTGAGTTGTAAGAATTCTTTATATATTGTGCATACTAGAGCCCTATCAGATATATGACTTGCAAACACTTTTTCTGATTCTGTGGGTTATCTGTTATCTTAAAAAAACAAAACAAAACAAAAAAGACTTATTTAGAGCAGTTTTTGTTCACAGCAAAATTGAGTGGACAGAGTTCTCATATACACCCTGCCTGGAACCCCCTGCAACTCCCCTACTAAGCACAGCAACCCCTATTATCAACAGCCTGCACCAGAGTGGAACGTTTGTCACAACTGATGAACCTGCAATGACACATCATAATCACCCACAGTCCATGGTTTACATTAGGGTTCACTCTTAGTGTTGCACATTCTGTGGGTTTGGAGAAATGTATAATGACATGTATCTACCATTACAGTATCATTCAGAATCATTTTCACTGCCCTAAAAATTACTGTACTCGCCTATTCCTCCTTCCCTCCTCCCTATTCCATGGCAACTATTGATTCATTGACAGTCTCCATAGTTTTGCCTTTTTCCAGAATGTCACATAGCCGGAATCATACAGTATGTAGCTTATTCAGACTGGCTTTTCACTTAGTAGTATTTCAGTAAGGTTTCTCCATGTCTTCTTCATGGCTTAAGAGCTCATTTCTCTTTAGCACTGAATAATATTCCATTGTCTGGATGTACCATGATTTAGTATCCATTCACCTACTGAAGGACATCTTGGTTGCCTGCAAATTCTAGCAATTATAAATTAACCTGCTATAAATATTTCTGTGCAGGTTTTTATATGAATGTAAGTTTTCAACTCATTTGGTTAATACCAAGGAGCATGACTGCTGGATTGTACGGTACGAGTATGATTAGTTTTATAAGAAACCACCAAACGCTTCCATTCCATTGGTTTACTTTTTATTTATTTGGCTACACCACACTGCTTGGCTTATGGGATCTTAGTTTCCCAAACAGGGATTCAACCCGGGCCCTCGGCAGTGAAAGCATGGAGACCCTTACCACCGGAGCGTCAGGGAATTCCCTATTCCATTGTCCTTTTTTTTAAAAATAAATTTATTTATTTTATTTTACTTATTTTTGGCTGTGTTGGGTATTCGTTGCTGTGTGTGGGCTTCGTTGCAGTGCACGGGCTTCTCTTGTTGTGGAGCATGCGCTCTAGGCGCGCGGGCTTCAGTAGTTGTGGCACGTGGGCTCAGCAGTTGTGGCTCTCGGGCTCCAGAGTGAAGGCTTAGTAGTTGTGGTGCAAGGGCTTAGTTGCTCCGCGGCATGGGGGATCTTCCTGGACCAGGGCTCGAACCCGTGTCCCCTGCATTGGCAGGCAGATTCTTAACCACTGTGCCACCAGGGAAGTCCCCTCCGTTGGTTTTATGTCAATCCTTATGCATTACCACACTGTTTTGATTACTGAAGCTTTGTACTAAGTTTGTGTATATATATATTTTTTTACTGTGGTAAAATATACAAAACATACAATTTACCATTTCAATTATTTTTAACTGTGCATGTAATAAGTTTTGAAATGGGTTACTGTGAGTCTTCCACTTTGTTCCTCTTTTTCAAGGTTGTTTTGCCTATTTTGGGTCACTTGTATTTTCAGGAGTTTTAGGATCAGCTTGTCAATTTCTGCAAAAAAAAGGTAGTCGACATTTTATAATAGGATTGCAGTAAGCTGTAGATTGCCTTGCATAGTACTAACTTGTTGACAGCATTAAGTAGCCCAATCTATGAATGGATGTCTTTCCATTTATTCAGGTCTTTAATTTCTTTCAACAGTAGTTGGTAGTTTGTAGTGTTTACTGAACAAGTCCTACGCTTCATTTGTTAAATTTATCCCTAGGTTTTTTTTTTTTGATGCTACAGTAAATGGAACTGTTTTCGTAATTTCATTTTCAGATTGCTCATTGCTAATGTATAGAAATACAATTGTTTTTATTTTTCTTGTATCTTGATCTTATATCCTGCAAACTTGCTGAATTCATTCACTAGCTCTAATAGTGGATTCTTTAGGGTTTTCTATATACAAGAAACTGAAAAGATAGTTTTACTTCCTTTCTGAGTGCTATCTCATTTTCTTGCTTAATTGCCCTGTCTAGAACCTCTAGCAGAATGTTAAATAGAAATGGCTAGAGTGAATATCCTTGTCTTGTTTCTGATCTTAGGGGACATCTTTCAGTCTTTTACAATTAAGTAGGATTTCTGCTTCGGGTTTTCGGGTAGATGCCCTTTATTCATTTGAGGAAGTCCTTATTTCTCTCTCTCCCTTTTTAAAAAATATTTATTTATTTGGCTGCACCAGGTCTTAGTTGCGGCACGTGGGATCTTTGCTGCCATGTGTGGGATCCTCGCTGTGGCATGCGGGATCTTTAGTTGTGGCATGTGAACTCTTAGTTGCGGCATGTGGGATCTAGTTCCCTGACCAGGGATCGAATCCGGGCCCCCTGCATTGGGAGCTCGGAGTCTTAGCCACTGGACCACCAGGGAAGTCCCTCTTATTTATTCTGAAGTTCATGGAGTGTTTTTATCATGAAAGGGTGTTGGATTTTGTCCAATGCTTTTTCTGCATCTAATGAGATAATCATGTGCTTTCCCCCCTTTATTCTATTAATGTGGTATACTCCATTGATTAATTTCCTGTGTTCAACTAACCTTGCATTCCTGGCATAAATCCCACTTGGTCACGTGTATAATCATTTTTTAATATGTTGCTGGATTCCGTTTGCTATTATTTTGAAGATTTTGATGTATACATTTATAAGGTTCCCTGGTTTCTTTTAAGATTATCTCTTTGTCTTTGGAACTCTGAAGTTTTCATACCTAACTTCTTTCTGAAGTTAGGTATGAAATTCTTTTTATTGATCCTGCTTGGGATTAGTATCTTTTGCCAGTATACTAAAAAACACAGAATTACATAGTATGTGAACTATTTCTCAATAAAGCTGTTTAAAATTTTTCATTTAGATGCTGCTTTATTGAGGTATAACTGACACATAGAACTGTAAGATATTTCAAGTGTACATTGTGATGACCTGATATATGTATACACTGTGAAAGGATTCCTCCTATCCAGTTAATTAAGAGTTTGTGTTTTGACTTTGTTTATAGTTGGTTTCTTTTTTTCCCAGCAGAAGTGATAGATTTTTATGACATATATTTTTCAGCTTTTTATTTTATGGCTCTGAATTTTCTGTTATAGTTAACCATTTCCTATAGTTTCTTCAATTATTCTTACGGCTTCATTTGTTTACATTTAAGTCTGATTTTATTTGGAAGATATTCTGGTGAAAGGTCTAAGGTAGAGATCCAGCTTTCTTCTTCTTCTTCTTTTTAATATTTATTTATTTATTTATTTTGGCTGCGCCAGGTCTTAGTTGGGGCATGTGGACTCTTAGTTGCGGCATGCAGGGTCTAGTTCCCGGACCAGGGATCAAACCCGTGTCCCCTGCAGTGGAAGCGCACAGTCTTACCCACTGGACCACCAGGGAAGTCCCCCAGCTTTATTACTCCTAGAATGGCCACCCAGCTGTCCCAGTAGCATTTTACTGAATAGTCCATTTTCACCACTGATTTGAGGGGACACCTTTGTCACATACTAAATTTCTCTATGTATTTGTGTCTAATTATGGACTTTGTTTTACCAATTTGTATATTTATGCTCTGGCATCATACTGTTTTAATTATTGAGACTTGACAATATATTTTAAGATCTCTTAACACTAGTACTCTTATTTCACTCCTTTTCTGAATTTTCCAGGCTATTCTTGCTTCTTTATTTCTATAATTGTGTTAAATACATGCCTTTCCATTTATTCATATCTCTTCCTAAAAGAACAGTTCTTGGTCAAGTGAATGTGTTTAAATTTTTATTGTTTACTGGAATGTACCAGTTATCTAATTACTGCTTCTCAGCTCAGAATGCACCCTCAGTACCTGCTCTGTGACAATGGCATCTTGGACTCCTAATGCATCTCTTCTTCACAGTGAGTTGGTGCTGAGCTTCAGCAGAAGGAGGCACTGGAGGACGCTGGAGGAGCAAAGGAGCTTTTCTTCTTGCTCCTGCCACATGGCCCATCATGGGTGCACGTGTACTGGGATGTCTGGGGCGGGGCCGGATGGGGACAGTTGCCCCAGCTGTATAGCCAGAGCGTGGAGCCCCCCCTAGTGCCCCTGTAGCACTAGCCTGGTGACCACCACACCACAGATGGGGCACTCGGGGACTGAAGCCCATAGTGGGACCCCAACATCCTGAGGGTTGTTTCCTGTGACTCTCCTGGAACAAACGCCACATGCCCCACGCCACGCACCTGCAGCAGCACCCTGACACCCTGGCTGCCTGCCCTCCAGCCTCAGCTCATGCCCTGGAAGGCTGTTGTTGTTGTTTCCTGCTCGCCCAACTCTGGCGTTAGCAACCTGGCCATCCGATGGGCTGCAACCACACCTTCTCCAACAAAGTCAGACTCCAATCTGGGGGAGAGGGTCCCCTTCTCCCTTGGCCCTAGGATGCCCTTCAGAATTCTCGGTACACCTTAACAGTTACTCTCCTGTTATACTTTAACACTTTAAACTTCCACTGTTTAAAATACTGTGTGGTTTCCGTCTCCTGACTGGACCTAGACTAATAACATGATACTAAGGTAAAAGCCCTAAGGTTTTGCTAGACCAGGGGTCCTCACACCAGTGTACTAGAAGACTTTCCACAGACACACTGAAACCCAGCTCTAGGGTAATCAATCTCCCGATCTTTAATCTCCTGCATGTGACACACCTGAGAAGTGTCCTTACACTCATGTAGACGTCTCCATTCCCACAAATTCTTTCTTTTTTTTTTTGGCCACGCCACACGGCATGCGGGATCTTAGTTCCCCAATCAGGGATCAAACCCATGCCCCCTGCAGTGGAAGCGCAGAGTCTTAACCACTGGACCGCCAGGGAAGTCCCCTCACAAATTCTTTTAGAACAGCCCCTATCCACCCTGAATTCTACTTTGGTATCGGAATAAAATCACTGATCTCACTAGGCCCTCCTCAGATATTAATGAAATCACCGTAAACCTGTCTTGGACGTGTCTTTCCCCACCTTACACACGGTTCCGCTAAGAGAAGAGCGGCTTTAGCAAGAGAGGACTCAGCCTAATTTCAGATACGGTGTGGAATGGGGCTGTCAGAGGGACTTTGCCTCACTCACCTCCTGACTATCATCAAACAATGCCTACTTAAGAAAGAGAGCTTCAAACACCAAAAATAGCTTGGTCATGTATTTAACTGTACACAATGTCTTTTCAAACTATTCTCAACTCTCTTGCACAGTCTGTTATCACTTAGAAGAACATTAATCAAATCATATAAGGAAATATTTAAGTCAATTATTCAATCTTCATCTTACAAAATATTATAACTTCTACTTCTTGTTAACAACAAAAATTATATGAGCTGCCATGCCAATTGGTTTGCAGTGATACACTTTTCTCCTACGTTAAATATTGAAGCAATCATGAGATTTATATAAATTAATGGATTTATTTCTGATTATTTACATGATTCTTAATTGTTCCTAAAAGTCTAATAACAGAGTTTTATTCGTGCACGTCTACACATTTACTGAAGCAATACCACGCTTTCTAACATACTCCTCACTTCATAATTTATTATTTTAGCTATAAATTACATTGCTTTATTATAAATTCAAAAATGGGAAAGTCTTATACATAACTTTAATTTTGACTTATGGCTTTTAGAAATCTACGTTACAAGAAGTGTTCCATAATTTATTTTTCAATGGTCTGTATGATTTTCTTGAAGGTAAATATTAACATATTTACTGTTTCATACCCACAGACATGGAGGGGAGGCTGTATTCATTGTACCAGGTCATTTTATGTAAGAGACTTGAGCATCCGTGGATTTTGGTATCGGGGGGTCTCCTGGAACCAATTCCCCGAGGATACTGAGGGATGACTATATTATAATTGGAAAGCAGAAAAGTTAGGAAGTAAGAATGATTTGGCCAATGGGCTTGAATAATAAAAACTGCCTTCACCAAGTAAGTTGTTAAGTCAAAAATTTTCCATAAATTTAATGCCCTAAATCGGCACCTTCAAAGTGTCTATACAAAAGTGTATTTGAAGTAATAAAAGCATTTTACCAAGATGTCTTAGGTAAAGATTTATTAAAGATCTTATATTTTTCAACCCTTTCATTATATAGGATTAAATAAAGTGCCTCTAAGTGAGAAAGTAACATAGAATTCTTAGGTATCTGAAACTGGTCAGATCCCCTCGGTGCACGTCCCATAAACTGAGCCACTGCTGGCCTCCAAAGTCTGGGTGACAGAACCCGAGTGAGTCAGCACTTTTTGATTCTTTGCTTTCAAAAAAGATTAGGTGATAAATCATTAAATATGATTTGTTGATAGATCATTCTGATTTTTTGATATTACTTGACAGAAGTTGAAAGGATTGAATGTCATTGTTCTATTAAAACTCTTTCCACTCCCAACTACCTATCTTTATTAATAAGGTTTTCCAGAACTTCTATCTACATAAAAATTCAAGAGAGAATACCATGATTCTGAACCCTATTTCATTCTAGTAAAAAGTACTATTCAACCCAGGATATCTGAAATACTTTAAAAATTTCTCTTGAAAAGACATGGTAGGATGATCAATAAAAGAACTGTAGGATAAAAACACAACACGTTAAGATAAGAACCACGTGGGAAAAGTGGAACGTAAATCATAGTAACAGTTAACTATCGCATTTGTGTTGTGTGAAGCAATAAAATAGATACAGTGCACATTTTTTTCTCAACTGAACTGTACAGCAATCTTAAGTGTTGGGAATTCTTACTCACATTCTACAGGTAAGTCCTTAAAGCTCAGGAAGGTGAAATAACTTACCTCGGGTTAATCAAGGGACACAGGCTTCCATTTGCTGATGAGAAATTAAGGAGTGAAATCCATCACAAGAAAACATAACTCTGGAGATCTTTTTAAAATGTTTATATCTTCATAGTGTCTGTGTAATATACATCATCCCCAAACTGGAATCATGTCAAATACACAATTTGGAATCACGCCCAACCAATACATAATTTAGTAATCTTTTTCTTTCCACTTCACTTTATAGGAATTAGCAATCAGCTCTGTCATAAAAATCTTTAGAATCCAAATTTTTAAAGGCTATACTATGGACCATAACATGGATCTAGCATTTTCTTGGAAAAAAAAAAAGACATCTTTCCTTCATGATGTGTAGGTCCCTTCCCAGTTTTGTGCACAGAATGTTGTGAGCCTGAGCTGTGGGGTCGGGTAAGACCTGTGAGAGACAGGAACCACCTGTTCTGTCATGAGGGACGCTCTGGCCTAACACAGATTTCTCAGCTACTGAGCCTTGGCACCGTCACCTAAACCTGGGGACGACGGCTGTGCCTACCTTCCAGCACCCCTGGAGGATGAACTGGGACTGTGTACACAGAGCGACACCACCCGGCATAGAGAGCTCAGGAAAAGTGATCGAGAACGCGTTCAAATATCCCTGAACACAAATCTCTGGCCACAGTACCGATGAATTCTTTTGGATAAATTCCTAGAAGTATAACAAAAGCTCAGAGTATATGATCATTCAAAAGGTCACTATATTCTGCCAACTTCCAAAAAAGTGCACACATGCATGTTAGAGAAGGCGCTCACCTTTTGGGTCGAGGAAGGCCCATGGGGGTAAGGTTAGGGTCCGGCTTAGGAATGGTTTTCCGGATGCGAATCTGTGAGACCTTCTTTGGCCTCTTCTCCGGCTCGGTCTATTTTTAAGAAGAAGAAGATGGTCAGGTTGTAAGACATTCTAAATATACGAAGTCCCCTTTCCTGACACCCACCGCATTGCTTCCTCAGTGTACAGATGACTTCAGGAAGTAGTTTATGACAAATCTCCCACCTCCCGCCGCCCCCACTCCCGCCAACAGCGTTTTCAGCAACCGCCCCCTTTATGTTGTTGTACATGCAGTTCAGATACTGAGATTATCAATATGGAAATTTGCAACTGTTGGCGACAGCAGATACTTCAAAATTGAAGCACACCATTGTTCACTCGTCTCTGTGGTTCGGTTCTCTAAACACTGTTAAATGCATCATCAAGAAAAAAGGGTCTGGAAGGCGACGAGGAAGAAGAGATTCAAGGTATCCTTTAGTGTCTTGCTAACCTCCCGTACTCAGCTGAAGCTAAACGTGGTAGCAAAGAGACTCAGGGGCCCATCTGTACCTGTCACGTCATCTGTGGTGCCACCGTCACCTGACCCCATCAGCACTTTAAATTTACCTCTTTCTGTTCTGGGGGGCTGCTCTGCGGTCGGGGGCATGGGGCTGTCACACCATCCAGCTCATCAAATCCAGGAACCGGGAACTCGGAGGCTGAAAGCAGGAGCTTGCTGACAGCTGAGTCTGTTACCAAGCGAGACTTTGGTACCAAGGCAGGGAATGGAGGCTCTAGCCTAGCACCACGGAGAGAGAGACAGAGAAGAACGACATGGGACGGGTTCACCTTCTATGTCGGCACATTCGTCTTAACATCCAGACAAGAGCTGAATGACGTTCCCAGTAAACCTGTCCTCTTGTTACTTCTGGACACACCTGTGTCTATACATGTAAAAAATGACGAGAATGTGGTCAATCCACTTCACTGTGATGGAATAATGAACGAGGAAGATGCAGTGAATAAGGAAAAACGTAAAAAGGAACAGGTTTTTTGTGGGAAGAAGACATTTAGTGAACTGAACAAATGGATTGTGCTCAGATGACGTCAATCCCATCCGGGCACTGAAATCGGCTAAATGACCAAGAAGTATCTTGAGGGGACTTGTGGTACAATGAGCTGGCTAAGGATTTTGACTTTTTTTTTTTATAAATGGGATTGATCACACAACTTTAGTTACACAGGTTGAACCTCAGATTGTTCATCTGAGAGATGCAGATCAGGCTTAGAAGGAGAACAAGAGGTCAGAATTATACCATGCCCGACCCACACCAGCCGCTAGTGCACTCGCCCCCCACTTCTCTCTCTCTCTCTCACACACACACACACACACACACTGCAAGCCACAAGCCCTCACGTGCCAGGCGCCACTGGAGTCTCACCTCACATGACTGCCACTGGTGCTGTAAGCAGCTTCCAGGCCCGGAAGACGCACGGACGGTAACGCAGTGTGGCTGAAGTGGAGCAAAAGTACAAGAGAGGCAGGTTAGGGCAGCGGGATGGCAGGAGAGGCTCTGGTGTACCGTGGGTTTGGAAGGATGCTCAATCAGAGCCCAAGGAAGACGAGAAGTGTCAGTCACCCAGAAAGACGAAAACCTCCCTCCCAGGCATGAGAATTACATGTACGTGCCCATCACTGGAATGGAGGCAGGCTGACAGGAGGATTATATTCTAACTTAAATGGAAAGAAGGCAGAGAGAGATATACAGAGGACAGTAAGAGGAAGGAGGGGGACAAGAATACCCTTTACCTTATACCTTTTAATCAAGTTGTTGAACATGTATGTTAAAGTTTTTAAAAAGTAATTTAAAGATAAAAATACACTCCTCAGTTCTGTATTAACCGTATTAAAATAAAATCTGCCAATTTCTATAAACGTACAAAAAATTGTGAAGAAACCTTATTTTCTTTAAAGCCAAGTTCCATGTAAAACATGGCCATGTAGATGAAAACTGTTCACAGGGCTAGTTCCTTTATAATTAAGCTTTGATTTTTATAGATGAAAAAGGGTATTAATCACTTATAGATACATTAATATGCATTGTTGGAGAGCTTTTGGTACCCCTCAAAGTAAAGCTTGTATCCATTTCTACTGAATTTAGACACAGTACAGGTTTAATTAATCAGATGTTTATATAATGACCATATAATCCATCTCCTCTGGGAAGTTAGAGAAATTTGTTCAATGGCTGAAACACAGATAATTCAGATTGTTAGAGAGTTTAGCACCAATCTGGAATACTGGGAAAGGGGCTGACCAAATCAGAGGCCTCATCTGGGTCTAGCTCAGCTGACACAGCAACCAGCTGAGTGGCCCGAGTCAGAGAAAACCATGTGCCTCAGTCTCATCATCTATAAAAAAAAGGCAAAAAAGATGCCTGTTTGACCCATATTATGGAGTGCTGGAGGATGGGGTTCAAATGAGAAAACCCTGTGGAAACATAAATTAATTTAATCTTGGTTAAGTCTTGCTTTCTGGGGCTCCCCAATTTATCACGCTTAACATTTCTAAGTGTGTCTACAAACACAGCAAACTTCTAAGCTCTAAGCCAAGGATATATATGATGTTAAGGCACTTTTAGAGCCAACGAGAAAAAAAGTTCCCACAAACACCACCCCTACCACTTCAATTAAAAAAATAGGGACTTCCCTGGTGGCGCAGTGGTTAAGAATCTGCCTGTCAACAATGCAGGGGACACGGGTTTGATCCCTGGTCCAGGAGGATCCCACATGCCGCACAGCAAGTGGGCCTGTGCACCACAACTACTGAGCCTGTGCTCTAGAGCCTGCGAGCCACAACTACTGAAGTCCGTGCACCTAGAGCCCGTGCTCCACAAGAGAGGCCACCGCAATGAGAGGGCCGCGCACCGCAACAAGGAGTGGTCCCCGCTCGCCGCAACTAGAAAAAGCCCGCGCGCAGCAACGAGGACCCAATGCAGCCAAAAACAAATAAATATTTTTTAAAAAATTAAATCTTTAAAATACATATACATACACACACACATATATATAATTAAATTAAAAGTAAACTAAAAAATAAAATAAATGAAATGTCAGATACAGGATCTAAGGGAGAGAGAAAATATTCCCCACCAGAAAACAGAAAAGTCAGGTGGGAAAGAGTTCTGGAAGAGGGAAAAGGGTCATAGGGTCATTCACCTTCACAGCGTGAAATGAATAACTACCCTCCATGCTACCTTAGGACTGGACATAGTTTAAAGAAGGTAACATGATTTAAAACTGAGTGTACAGGGCTTCCCTGGTGGCACGGTGGTTAAGAATCCGCCTGCCAATGCAGGAGACACGGGTTCGAGCCCTGGTCTGGGAAGATCCCACATGCCGTGGAGCAACTAAGCCCGTGCGCCACAACTACTGAGCCTGCGCTCTAGAGCCTTCGAGCCACAGCTACTGAAGCCCGCGCGCCTAGAGCCCGTGCTCCACAACAAGAGAAGCCACCGCAATGAGAAGACCCCACGCAGCCATAAATAAATAAATACATAAAAAAAACAAAACAAAAAAAACTGAGTGTACAGACACAGAGCAGAGTTTGTTGTAGAGGCAAACAAACTACGCAACAGAAGCAGTGCACCATCATTTAAAACAATTTGATTCATCCTGTTGTATTTTTATGGCTGCCTGTTCAGAAGTGAACATTTTCCTGTTTACCTACAGGACAAGAGCTCACAATCAGCCACATTCAGGTTCTGGGGTGCCTTTCTGAAGCTCTTTTATTTAGTTAGTTTTCTGCTAAGATGCTGGGTAGCTTCACAGTATGCGCCTCAGAAGCTTTTCAATGACAGAATGATTCTGCGTGAGAGACTCTGCCCAGACACACAAACAACAAGGCCTCTCCCAGGCCGTTTGGAATTTTAAGGCTTTTTTGGTGTTGAAGTTTTAAACTACAGCAATGATAAGGGCAAACCAAATAATGTTTAAAGTTTCTGTTTATCCAGAGGATTACAAATAGGAGGATTTATCTATTATGTCTAAAGCAGATCTTTAGGGATGTAACTCCCAAATTCTTTTTCTTCTCTCATTTCCTGTTAGAAGGTAAAATGATATTGGTGAAATTATTTTCAACTATTCTCAGTGGTGAAACCACAAGAATTCTTTTCCAGTTCACTTAAAATTCTATAAATTCTATAGCTGTAATATGTAAATGCCAACCTCTGAAGCTTCTCTGCTCCAGAAAGAAACACAGAGGTTCCTAAACTAGATTTGGTGATGCCTATGTAACTAATTAGTTTATTTAAAAAGTATTTCTTCTGTATCCTTTACACACCAACCACTGAGTTAGGTGCAGGCTGTTATAATACCTTGTGAACAAGTAATAGTTACAAGTCACAAATCACTACTTATAGTAATGGGATATGTTTTTTGCAAGGTGAGGGCAAGAGGAGAAAAGGAGAGATCCAAGATTTAATGGTTCACAGAATTAAATGGACAGAACAAAGGAAGGTACAAAATAAAGGGTTCTGCAAGAAATCTAGATCCTTCAGGAAAATTAGAGGGGTCTACACTTCAGAATTACTGCTGCATGTTCTTAGCAGAGATTTGGTAATAAACAGGAAATGCAGACACAGACTCTGAGCCCTGCATTTTCAGGAGCGCCCTTTCCTCTCCCCAATGGTAGGATGCAAACATGGGACTTTAGCAAAGAACAGGGGATGGATTTTACCTGCTCCTGGTGCCCAGACGTGGCTGCCGCTTGCTGTGAGAGGAATGAAGAGCAGAGATTTCGAAGGGGCAGGCAGAAGGCCCGTGCTGGCTCCAAATGGACAGTACTCGGCCCACCGAGTAGGGCAGAGAACAGAAGACCTTGTCTGCTATGGAGGCGGGAGACCGTAACCCTTTCAGACCCTGGGTAAACTGGGTCAGGAAGAGCCTCTGCATGGTGGGCATGTGGCTGGAGCAGCTCCGTTTTTTCGTCCAGATTCGGTAACATCCCGGGGAACAAAGTGCTAGGAGTGTGTGAAGGCCAAGGACGGAGCAGCCCGCTCTGGTCTGGACTATGGCGGTGGCTCCATGGTCTTGGAGAGGAACTGGAGGCTGCAGTGGAGGCTGGGCGCCTGCTTGACAGTAGAGGCCAGGGTCTTCCCTGAACGTGGCCACCCCAGGGCAGTCGTGGGCCAAGAAGAAAGAGAAGGTCCACTTGGGAGGTGAAGACGGGCACCGGCGGGCCTCTCCTAAGGCGAGCCTCGCGGGTGCACAGTGCTCGGGAAAAGTCCTTGGGGACTCGGTCCCGCACTCGGAGCCTGACTTCACGTGAAAGGATACTGGGAAGACTTCGGAACCAAACAACAGGGATGGCATCTTGTCGCTCAAATCTATGAGGCTCATTTTGATGGCTTCGAGCGAATAAAGCGTCAAGGGTTTACTGTTAGGCCACCTGTCCCAATCACTACGTGCCAACCATGGATTCAGCTGCGTTGTGCTGTAGGAAAACCCATCCAGGAGCCTTTTGTATCTGAGCCGCTTGTAGCTTTTAGCCACTGGAAGAAGGTCAGAGGAACACCGCCGATATCGTAGCTTCTGGGTCTTTGTGGCCGGGGCCAGTCTGGAGGCAAGGATGGACAGCTTGCTGAGTAAGGCTGATTCTTTGGTAGGCTTCCGAACATTCAGGCTACCCGAGGGCTGGCCTGGAGTGGCCTTCTGCTTTGGTACGTGGCTAACAAGGCTCCTGGCAGGGGCGGTTTCAGGTTCCGGTTGCGTGGGTGCAGACACAGCATGTGAACCGAGAAATCTGTGTGCGTTTGTGGGGATGGTTTCAGAGGAGCTCTTTAAAAAGGCAGAACTTCTGATTTTACTTATTTTCCTCCCCGTGTTGACTAGCTCCTGGCAGGAAACTTTCTTACACATTCGGTGGGGCTGCTTCTTTAAGGGAAGCACTCCTTTCTGATGTGAAGTGTTCCCAAAGGCACCGTGTAGTTCATCACGCCCAGCGGAGTTGGGGTCTTGTGCTTTCCGGGGGGCATCATTGAGGCAAGGGCCTGCGCACGACTCAATATCCTTTTTTGATGGGCGACACAAGCTTTCCTCCTTTGGGTCTTTCAGCTTCTGAAACCCTGCAGCAGTGTCACCTGTGGCTGGCTTTGCTAGGGTGATTTCTTTCACCACGGTGGGCTCAGCTTTGCGATCCTTAGGTTGGCTCTTACTTTGCGCCTCATCTGACAACATATTAGATGATGTGCATCGTTCCAAAGCTGCATGTGCTTCTTTTTGATGCATCTGTTCCTCTTCCTTGTAGTCCAAAGCCTTCTGGCTCTGTTGGTCCTCAGCATCACGCGGCATCCTCGGGGGTTTAAGATGGGTCTGAGACACCTGGCTCATGTTATCACCATGAACACCTTCTCTGACAGTCATCTCTTCAGACTCCTCCACAGCAGGAAACTGACCCCGTGGTCCCCTCTGGTGTTCTGCAGTTTCTTCTCTTTTCACTTCGGTTTCTGTTTCCATCGTCAAAGGCAAACTTTCCGCAATGAGGGCTGTGCTGCTTTCTTCGCTAGGATTACTCTTATCCCTTGGTGCTCTTCCTTTCATCTCAGGCAGGACCATGCAGTCCTTTACATTCTCACAGGGCATTTCACCATCTTTTGGTTTAAAAGGGTTTTTCGGGTCAGTTTCCTCACTACTCATAATTGTTTCTGATTTTTCTTGAGACAACGGATGCAAAGGAGTTATCTCAGTGGGTTTCAGGCTTCCCGGGGGCACAGAGTTCTCCTCTTGGTGTCCAGAAGATGTCAGTTCTTCTGAGGAAATTCCAATGGCATTTCCCTTGTCGTGCTCAGAATTTATTTCTAGTCTTGATCCTTCAATCATTCGTTGTGTTTCTCTCAGAGATGCTTCTTTAGCTTGCTGTTCAAGATGAATATAATTTAAAGACACATTTATTCTATCCAATACTCTTACATTTGGTTTATGATCTGCCACAGACCCTGTCTCAGGGGCACAAGAATCTGGACACACTTCCATTTCACAGTCTTTTAACAATCTGCATACTTTCTCTTCATATGATTTTTTAATTTCGAGAAAGTCTGCTGTCGAGGAAGTAGCATCTTGGGAATCTGAATCCTGGTCGATCCTTCCCATAAATGCAGCAATAGGCTCTCCGCTCTGTGACAGCACACTCCTTGAGGTTTCCTGTAATGCTGGCCCATCCTGCCTTGCACCCCCATCAAGAGTACTAGACGCCCTTATGTCCACAACGCCTTCTGTGCCCTTATCACTACAGCCTGTGGAGACCATGTCTGCCATACCGTCTATGGGCTCCTCACAACCAGAAATCCTTTCAAAGGCCCCTTTCTTCAGGCTTCCACCAGACGATGAGCTGTTATGGCCTGAACCGACTGGCAGATCCTTCAGGCTGTGGCTCACCTCTCCATTAGGCTCTGCGACCATCTCTCTCTGGTCGCTGCCTAGTGTCTCCTTAGCTGGGTTATCTTCACTCCTGCATTCATCGGATCTGTTTGGGTTGCTCTGGCAGCCGAGGGCTTCATCTGCCTTCTGCTCAGGAGTTTCAGCTGCTTGGTTCATGTTTTTAACACCGGAGAACGTAACAGTAGGAAACTGGTCCAACAATTTTTCAGGACTTGGAATGTTTGCAGGTTGGTCTAATTCCTGTGCGGCACAATCACAGATGTTATGTTTACAAAACACAGTCTCTTTAGGTGTGTCCTGTTCTTTTTCTTCTAGCCCTTCCTCGCTGGGATGGATGTGACAGGTGGTGTGGATGGTCCTGTTTGGAGCTTCACTATTTAACATGCCTGCCGTCATTTCGTTTCTGATCTTACCTCCTGGAAGGCTGCCTTCAGTTTCTCCCCCACCTGGCTCACTTTCCGCCGATGTACAACTCACTTTATGGATGCAACTTTCCACGGAGGCTTCTCTCCCTTGGGGGCGGTGATCGCTGTGCTGAAATGCATTTTCATACTTGGTTATCAGACAGTTCTCAACTCCCAGGATGGTTTCGCTGGGCTCCAGGGCAGCATGGGCAGAACACGCGCTCTCCTCTGGGACGTTTTTTCTTACACAAGGGCAGCTAGAGAGATCCCGAGATTGAATGCTTTGACATTCTACGGCAGAGACCTCTTGAGGCAAGCCTGCTTCTTCTTTCTGATTTGAGAGAAGTCTGGAATGCAGACCTTCTGCTCCTGAGTCAGCTGTTTCAGTTTTTCTTTCTAGGCTTTCTGATTTGCTGTTTAAGGTGGGATTGTTTGAAGAGGGACCACAGGTTTTGTCACCTGGTGGAGAGATGTCTTTCATTTTTGTCTTTACAGGAACAGTCTGGGTACCAGCAGTGACATCTGCTCCATCCTCTGACGGAGGGTGCTGGCTCCATTGGGAGCCCTCGCTCGCTGCTACAGGCATCTCTTTGTCAGTTGGCAACTTCGCATGGTTTTGAGAATTAAGGGACACTTGATTTAAAACACATTCACTTCCTATTTTGTTTACAAGTAGTTCATTGGCATAAGGAAGTTCATTCACCTCCCGTGCAGCGCTCTGTTTATCTAAATGGGGACCATCGTCCTGGGAGTTCTGTACATCTATTTCTGACTCAGGTCTGTCATCAAATTCTAGGGCTGGCAGTAACGGAGCAATGTCTTTCTTGGGTTTCAACACCTCATTTATAGAACTTATCTGGTCCTCTGGCGTTAAACTCACAGGGGATTTTCTTTCAATCAGAAATCCGTCATGTGATGTTTCATTTAACTGGGTGCTGTCTTCCAGATTTCTCTGGGTGCTGACTAAGGAGTTAGAGTCTTTACTGTAAATCTTTTCACTTAACATACCGGGCTCTATAGTGGTTGTCTGTTCTGGCTCCTCAATCTGCATCGAGGAGGAAAAATGGTTCTCTTCAGAGGGTGTGCCTGGATGGCTTATATTAGCAAAAGTTCCTCTATGGTCCTCATGGTTTGCCAAGTTATCCTGAATGTCTAAAGTGATTTTTAAATCATTTTTTTTAAACATTATTTCCGTGGCTTCAGTAAAAGAATTGGGCATTAAAGAACTAGAGCAGTCTGTGTGGATACTGCCTTGAGGGCAGTAGTGATCGTGGATATTTTCTTTGGAGAAGTCAAGAGCCTCTTTTTTTCCAGAATAGTGACCACTAGCATCCTCTTCTGCTTGCCTGGCATTAACAAGAAAGAGTTCCTCTCTTTCACTCCTGGGGTTCAAAGGCTGTTCATTTTCTTCTCTAGAAGCCAAGTTCTTGCTTTGATCGTCCCCATCAAAACAGGAATTGTCTGTCTTTTTAGCAGATCCCTTTGGCAAGCTATCACCATCAAAACCACACTTTTTTGAGGATGTTGTTCTGAATTCTGGACCAGACAAACATGATGTGAAATGTGAAACTTCCGAATTTTCTTCTAAGGGTTCTACAATAACCACCTTTCTCATGGCTTTGGGACTACCATGTGCAGAACTGTGTCTCTCACTATGGTGGCCAGGAACCTGTTGGCGATTGTCATCTGCTTCACAGACAAGGTTTAAGGTACACAACTCTTCCTTTCCATTGTCCACTTTGGAAATGGCACTCTTCCCTGGTAATAATGACAACCAAGGAGGACAGGTTTTTAGTTCTTCACATTCTTTTTCTTTAGTTGCTTCTATTAATCCAGGGTCCACAGAGTTTAAAGGCTCTAGGGAAACTAACGTGCTAGTCTCTGAAACCTCACCACTGCTCATGATTTTGTCTATTTCTGGGTATCCACTGCACCCAGCCGAGAGACCTTTACTCACATGGCCATTCTCGTGTCCTTCACTATTATCTGTCTTAGTCCCACTGACCTTCATACCTTGTACTTCCTCAGTAGATTTTAGCAGAGTTTCAGCTGTAATTTGTACATTTCCTTCTGCACAAGAGAAAGAAATCCAAATCAATATGTAATCATTAAAACAAACCATTTGCTATATCATCATAAATTTAATCATGCAACAAACGGCAGCAACAAAAAAGACCCAACTCACAAAGAGAATTGCAAAGTTAGTGTTACAATACCATTGGCTTTGTTCTTCTCTGCAAAATATGACAGAGGGCCAAAAGAGTACCTGGAAGAAACAGGTTATTTTGAACAAATGCCTTTCTTTAAATGTTACTTACTTAAATGCACTTACCTAGCTGGACAAATGAATATAATGGGGAGACATATGCCTAATTCAGATCTTAGGAAGCTTCCATCCTAAAGCATTAATAAAGTAGACTCACAATAAAATAGCTTGTATTACTAAATGACCATCTTCTTAATACTTGAATAAACAATAGATAAAATTATCTCTTTGACAAAGAACAGTTATACATAAAACCTATGTAAAAGAGATTAATCTGTAAGTTGAATATTAGTCTTGAACCCAATTACCTGCAATACTTGCCTCCCTACAGGACTGGTCATTAGTTGGTAATTATTGAAGGTGAGTGATAGGTACACAGTGGTTTAATATATTCTCCTTTCCACTGCTGAATAAATGTGAAATTTTCTGTTATGAAACATTAAAAAACAAACAAAAAACCTTTCTAAGCAGAATATAAACACAATTCATAAAGGAGTTTACTGCACAAAGTTTCTCTGAAATTCTAGGCACACAATGTAATATAAAGAAGTTCCCCAAACTTGTTAATCTACAAAAGACTTTTCATCCTTCTCTCTTTACAGAAAACAAACCCGAAGCTATTCACGTTAACGTAAATGTAAATGTGTATATGCATGTACATATGCATGCATGTACATAATAGGACACCTGCATTAAGCAGATAAAGCAAAATGCAAATCCATCTACAGATCTAATTCCCACTAGAACATAAGCTCCACGAGGGGAAGGATCACGTTTGTTTTAGTCTCTCCACCTCCCTACTGTCTAGCATAATACCTGGTATGTAATAGCACTCAATAAATATTTGTGGAGTTAATAAATGCCTACAGTTGGGTGACATCAGCAAATGCTATTAATAATGTCTTCCTAGGGCTTCCCTGGCCATTTCTTAACTAGTTCTGAGAGCAGCAATTTTGAGAGAAAGAGCAGTGACTCTGAAGGCAAGCCAGCTGGGCTCTGTGATGTCACCCACCTCTCTGAGTCTCCTTTGTAAAAAGAGGGTAAGTATACTTACCTCAGTGTTACTCTGAGGATTAAATTAAATGATACATATAAAATACCACCTGGTACAGTGCCTGCCATATAAAGGAAAAGTGTTTTTCCTTTGTTCTGCTCTCTCTGATTCTTATTTTACTGAATCTGAGAATAGTTTAAATGATAAACTTAATAACTAGGCTAGGACACAGCATTTAGAAATATTCAGAGTCACCAAATACTAGATACATAAATGTGTACTGCATTCCATAAGTGTGCAAAGCTACCAATCACTGACAAAAGGCAGCCTTAAAATCCTAATGGTCCACAGAGTATTTATCTTTGAAACTGGCCCACTTTCCATATCATAGCAGACAATTCTAACCTATTCATGAATTTCTAAGCAAAATACTCCAAATGGTTTTTACTATGTCTCTCTGCTGGATGTGGCAGCATTCATGAAACTGGTCATGTATATTCTGGCCCCTCCCCCACTCCCCTCTCTGTTCCAGCACCACACTAGTCCTATCCCTCACTATATCTACTCAGGAAAACGCTAAAACTCTTCATCCAACCCCAACCATTTACTGTGCAAGGTACTTAAGGCAAGATTCGTGCTTAGAGCCCCCACCTGCTGGAAGACCGCCTGTTTTCCACACGTCTAGTCTTAGTGGGGAGGCCGGGGAGCAGCCACTTCCCAGGTGGTGAGCAGAGGGGCGGGTGGGGAAGAGGGGTTGTGGACAGCGTGAAAGCAAAATGATACTGTGCCCACTCTTTTGGCTTGTTTTTAATCACATTTATTGTGAAATCACAAAGAACTTTAAAGGAGCCTTTAAGAAAGTTTTCTATTTATTAGTAAGCTTTCAAAAGGCCGTGGAACACTGACCTGGGTCCTCATCTGTAATGTGGGAGAAAAAGAGTATCCACATCACAGGACTTGTAAAGATTAGATGAGTCGGTGACCCGTCCGTTACTTTTGACAGGTAAAACTGTCAGAAGTGCCAGACAAAGTCCACGCTTAGTGAGTGCGAACCACTCCCCTGGAACTTCACTCCCTTGCACATCTCTATCAAAGCCTCTGTAAGGCTGTTTCTCAATTATGTGTCTCATTTATCAGCTCCATGAGACTGGAGGTATGTGAGGGCAGAAACTGGATCTTAATGATCGCTGTGTACTCAGTACCCGACTGTGACCCTGGAGACTGGCAGGTACATACAGATGTTAGCAGAATGAAGAATTAAATGACGGAAGGTGTTAGAAGTATTAGGTACACTGGAGGGTGAAATGTGTATTCTGTGAGGTATGCGCCCATTTAAGAAGCACAGGAGTTTCATGACCTCAGCTGAAGATCCTGGATTTGTAGTTCTATGGTAACTGCTTAAATGGTGCTTGTGTTCTCAGAAATTGACAAACATCCTAAAACTCGTGTGAAAAATGCAACGGGCACGTAACAGCCAAAACAATCTTGAAGAAGAACAAAGCTGGTAGACTCATACTTCCTGCTTTCAAAACTTACTACAAAGCTACAATAATCAAGTCCGTGTGGCCCTGGCGCTGGGGAGACATAAAGATCAATGCAGCAGAACCCCGAGTCCAGAAACAAACTCTAACATTTATAGTCAGTCAACTGATTTCTGACAAAGGGACCAAAAAGAATACCTTTCCAACAAATGGTCCTGGAAAAAGTGGATATCCACATGCAAAAGAATAAATTTGAACCCTAGCTCACATCACACAAAATAATCAACTCAAAGTTGATCATAAACTTAAATGTAAGAGCTGAAACTATAAAACTCTTACAAGAAAAACACAAGAGTAAATCTTCATGACCTTGGGTTAGGTAATGATTTCTTTCCTTCTTTTTTTAAAATTTATTTATTTATTTTTATTTTTGGCTGCCTTGGGTCTTTGTTGCTGTATGCGGGCTTTTCTCTAGTAGCGGCGATTCGTGGGCTTCTCATTAGGTGGCTTCTCTTGTTGCAGAGCACAGGCTCTAGGTGCGTGGGCTTCAGTAGTTGTGGCACTCGGGCTCAGTAGTTGTGGCGCACGGGCCCAGTTGCTCCACGGCATGTGGGATCTTCCCAGACCAGGGCTAGAACCCATGTCCCCTGCATTGGCAGGCAGATTCTTAACCACTGCGCCACCAGGGAAGTCCCAGGTAATGATTTCTTAGCTAAGAAACCAAAAGCACAAGTGATTAAAAAAAGGAAGACTGGGGCTTCCCTGGTGGCGCAGTGGTTGAGAATCTGCCTGCCAATGCAGGGGACACGGGTTCGAGCCCTGGTCTGGGAAGATGCCACATGCTGCGGAGCAACTGGGCCCGTGAGCCACAACTACTGAGCCTGCGCGTCTGGAGCCTGTGCTCCGCAACAAGAGAGGCTGCGATACTGAGAGGCCCGCGCACCGCGATGAAGAGTGGCCCCCGCTCGCCGCAACTAGAGAAAGCCCTCGCACAGAAACGAAGACCTAACACAGCCATAAATAAATAAATAAATAAATAAATAAATAATTTTTTTTTTTAAAAAAGTAAGACTGATAAGCTGGACTCCATCAAAACTAAAAACTTTTTATACTTGAAACTAAAATAATACTGTAAATCAACTAGACCTCAATTTTTTAAAAAAAAGTTAAATTAGTCAATTAAAAAAAAAAACTAAAAACTTTTGTGCTTTTTAAACATTTTTAATGAAAAAAAAATTTTTGGCCGTGCCATGTGGCATGTGGGATCTTAATTCCCCAACCAAGGATCGAACCCGCACCCCCTGCAGTGGAATTGCAATCTTAACCACTGGATCACCAGGGAAGTCCCAAAACTTTTGTGCTTCCAAGGACAACATCAAGAAGCAAAAAGACAAACCACTGGTGGGGAGAAAATATTTGCAAATCATCCATCTGATAAGGGATTTGTACTTAATATATATAAAGAAGTCTTACAACTAAACAATAAAAAAACAAAAAGCCTAATTTAAAAATAGGCAGAGGGAGCAGAGCTCCCCATTTCTCAAGTGTTGTCTGTACATAGTGACTTCCTTCCAAAGAGGACAGTATGGAAAGGGGGAGGGGGAGTAACCTTACAAACACCACTTCACGTTTATAGTAAGTACCCTTGATATGTGATGAAAATGGCACTTCACCTGTGTGAGTTTCCTCTCCCAAACCCATAAATAACCCTAGTCTTAATGAGAAAAACATCTGACAAACCCCAATGGAGAGGCATTCTACAATACACTCGACCAGCATTCTTCAAAACTCTCAGGGTCACCAAAAATAAGAAAGTGTGAGAAACCATCATAGCCAAGAGGAGCCTAAGGGGTTAAGAGGACTAAATGTGAGGTGGGATCCTAGATGGGACCCTAGAACAGAAAGAGGACATTAGGGAAAAACTAAGGGAATCGGAATAAACTATGAACTGTATAACAACACTGGTTCATGAGCTGTAACAAATGTACAATACTGATACATTAACAATAGGGGAAACGGTGGGGGGGGGTGGAGGGCATGGGGTGGGGAGTGAAGGTTGGGATGGAAACCCTCTGTGTCATCTGCTCAATTTCTCTGTAAATCCTACACTGCTTTACAAATAAAATTATTAATTTTTTTAAAAAGAAAAACAGAAGGGCAAAGGACTTGAATAAGCATTTTCCCAAAGACATACAAATGGTCAATAGGCACATAAGAAGATGCTCAACATCATTAGTCATAAGAGAAATGAAGATCAAAACCACAATGAGATGTCAATTCACACCCATTAAAATGGCTATTATTCAAAAGAAAACAAAAGATAACTGTTGGGGGCTTCCCTGGCGGCACAGTGGTTAAGAATCCGCCTGCCAATGCAGGGGACACAGGTTCAAGCCCTGGTCTGGAAGGATCCCACATGCTGCAGAGCAGCTAAGCCCATGTGCCACAACTACTGAGCCCGTGTGCCTGGAGCCTGTGCTCCGCAACAAGAGAAGCCACTGCAATGAGAAGCCCGCACATCGCACAGAAGAGTAGCCCCCGCTTGCCGCAACTAGAGAAAGCCCGCGTGCAGTAACGAAGACCCAATGCAGCCAAAAATAAATAAAAGATAACTGATAAAGGATGTGGAGAAACTGGAACATTTGGGAATTCCCTGGTGGTCCAGTGGTTAGGACTCGGCACTTTCACTGCTGGGGCCCGGGTTCAATCCCTAGTTGGGGAACTAAGATCCCACAAGTCGCGGGATGCAGTCAAAACAAAACAAAACAAAAACAAAAAGACCATATGTTGTAAGGTCTCATTTATACAGTGTCCAGAACAGGCATATCTACAGAGACACAAGTAGATTAGTGACTGGAGGAGGCTGGGGGTATGTGGGGATGGGGAATGACTGCTAACAGGTACAAAGTTTCTTTGGGAAGTGATGAAAATTAAATTATTGAAGTATACACTTTAAATGGGTGAAAATTATTGTCTATAAATTATATCTCCATGAAATTGTTTTTTTAAAAAGTGCTCATACTCCAATTATAATAAAAGTTACATCAGAAAACTCAGACACCTTTTTGGTGTTATCTCCAAATGACCCTAATTCAGGATAGACATGCTGGAGGTTGACAAAGATTCAATAGCATTTCCATGACAACCTTTTCCTGGATCAAAATTTAAGTGGCTAGACATGGAAACTAAATATGACGTAAGTTTTGGTTTATCCTGCATCTTGTCCTTGGAAAGATGTGTAATGGGTTAGCAATGTTGAAATGCCTTATAAAAGGAAGCTCTCTGGTGGAGGTTCACAAAGGCTGCCTACTGGTGGGAGGATTCCGGCAGACAGCCCTACAAGTTCCGTCACCTCTTATGCTTGTACTGACCACTGGATACCTGGCTTTCCGAATTCCAGATAAGTCAACAAATAATGAGATAGCATTCAACTCCTCACCTGGAACTGTTATATATTGCTGGTGGGAATAGAAAAGGGTACAACCACCCTGGAAAACAGTTTGGTAATTTCTTGTAAAATTAAACACATACTTCCCAAATGACCCAGCAGTCCCAAGCCTAGGTATTTGCCCAGGTGAAATGACAATTCAAGTTCACACAAAAACTTGTATGAGGGACTTCCCTGGTGGTCCAGTGGGTAAGACTCCACGCCCCAATGCAGGGAGCCCGGGTTCGATCCCTGGCCAGGGAACTAGATCCTGCATGCATGCTGCAACTAAGAAGTCTGCATGCCACAACTAAGACCCAGTGCAGCCAAAATAAACTATAAATAAATAAATAAATAAAAGTAAATTAAAAAAAAAAAACTTGTACAAAAGCGTTTACCGCAGCTTTATGCATAATTACCAAAACTGGAAACAACTCAAATTTCCCTCGAATGAGAAGCAGATAAATCGTGATACAACTAGACGACAGGATACCTTTCAGATGTAAGAAGCAATGAGCTATGATACGCACAGCACTGTGGATTAATTGTAAATGCACTACACTAAATGAACAAAGTCAGGCTCATAGGCTTCCCCCGCATGACTACGTGTATACGGCATTCTAGAAAAGTCAAAACGATAGGGAAGTAACATGGATCAGTGGTTGCCAAGGGCTGGGGGTGGCAAGGACCGACTATAAAAGGGGCCTGCAAGAGATTGCTGGGTGATGGAAATGTTCTATTTCTTGATTGTGCTGGTACAGTTGTGATTACACAATTGTATGTGTTTGTCAAAACTCATAGAACCATATACACACCCAAAAAAAGGGTGAATTTCAGTATATGTAAGTTATACCTTAATTTTTTTAAAAATGAAAAAAAAAAATTAGTTCCCCAAATGTCTAGACCTCCTCCTTGTAGCCTAATAAATGGGTGTGGTACTGGCTGATTTTTCAACTTTCCACTCCCCAAAATGTAAATTATAGGAGGATAATGGCATTAACAGGGAATACAAAACATGAGATAGTAATTCCAAATTATACAAACAGATCAGTAAACTCCAAGAATCTGGATGCATATACCACCTAAGGGCTTTATTGATAGGTTCATTCCATCTCCTTAAAATGCTTAATTTATTCACATAGTAGAAACAGAGGCTATGAAAAGATTGTTTCAACTTTAGTTATTCTAAATAATTTAAACTATCTAGTTCCAAAAATTATATAAGGTAGCTTTTCCCTCCTTGACGCTTTCACCTCTGCATCAAAGTTTATTTCCTCAACGCTCTTCCAATTTCTGGTGACCCTACTATTTCAGAGGATTCCCACATAAGCCTTAACGGAGACTGTTACTACGGGAACTAAGTCCCACAGTAATTAGTGGGAACTAATATTTGTGTTTTTCCTGGAGCCCATTCCATCTTTCTTACGCAACCTTCCCAATCAAGCCCAGTTACAAGGAAAAAAAAATTGATAACATTAGTTTTATAAAATATTGAACAGAAAATTATGGTGAAACAGCCAGGTTAACACTCAGAACAGCAGGAAGGGAGAGCCACAGTCAGAGGGCCTGACGGGACATTCTTCCCTTGTGAAATGGCCTCTTGACTAACACCCAGCACTGGTCCCCATGCCCGCTTCTCTCGGATCTGCCTTAAGGCAATCAAGAAATGGGGAATGATATGCAAAATAGCATTCTACAAATTAAAGACTCCTTTTGGTTAACACAAAGGTCCTTTTTATTAAAGAGTCAATCGTGTTCTCATTTTACCTCACTGAACCACAGCAGACAGAACGACTGTAAAGAGCCTCAAAAGCCTGGAATCCCATGTGAACTTGGGAGTGTGCTGTGAACGGGACATTTATAGAGAGAAGGAAAAACAACACAGAGAAGGGAGCTGTGCCAGGATCACTTACTAGATAGCTCAGTACGGGGGACCCAAATTCACCCCCCGGCAAATTTATAAATTATTACAGAACACTGACCTCAGAGGTGCCCCCATTTCAGAATAATCAAAACTTAGTATAAACAAAACTATGTACAGCAATTTGCACAGTGCTCAACAGTACAAACGCTCACAACAAAGGTAGCAAGGATCCATTAGATTTCCATCAGGAAAACTTAAAATATCTAACATGCCCAGGGCTAGGAGCTACAATCCCGGGCAGAGTGAAAATTTTGGCCGCTGCGGCCCCTGGAGAGACAGTACAACCAGATTTCCAAGAAACATCATTTACTTCTCAATTCTGTAGTAAATGGTAAGTTAGTAAATGTTTGACCTTGACCTTGGCAAAGCAAGCTGAAATGCTGGTCACACGACAGTAGAGCATGTGCATCTGTTTAACTCAAATCCGTGGTGGCAGCTGCACGGCCTGCTTGCACTCCCAGGGCTCAATTCCTGCGGAGACCTGCCTGCTTAGAACCCTCCTTTCTGCCTGGCCATGCCTGCCTGGGACACTGGACAGCCGAGCTGGTTCCTGCAAGTGTAACATAGGGCCAGCTTGCAAGGTTCTCGGGGGCTGCATGGAGGAACGCCTCACAGTCGGGCACTAGGCCATCGCTGCTACAAGTCAGGCAGAGCTGCCATTTCCAGGCTCCCCCACATCAACCTGAGAACCTTCCCTATGGCTTGGGAGGAAAACCATTTCATTTTACCAATTTAAGTCACTAAAGAAGAATGGCATTAGGACAGGAAAAAAAGTGCCACAGAGCAGTTTATCCGAGAACACTTTTCAGAAGAGCTCAACTTATCCAGGTCCAGTGGGGACCAGCTTTTTAGGTGCAAAGTACCCAGGTAAGTCTGAGAATGCAGATTTCATCATAGAAAATAACTCTGGTTCTCTTGTTTAAAAGGTCCATTCAGTGGTTAAATGAAAGTAGTTAAATGTAGTTCATAACATACACAGTGAATTTTGTGATAAGATGTGGGTGAAAATACACCAACACACCTACGACTCAGTATACCAGTACTGGAGTCCCACTAAAAAGATCCAGGCGGGGACAGGTGACGGCACTAAACTGCATCCCTAGTAAAGCCCTGAGACCGGGTGAGACATGCACAAAGCGACATTTCTCATCTTCAGAGCTTTACTCTCTACTGGACAGCCAAGGCTTTGAGCCACAGAGAGAATCTCCAGCAGCAGGAAGCAGGGTGATAAACTAGGACAAGCGTCCTTTCTCATAGGGATGGTCTGTGCTTCCTTTTCTGTCCAGGCTGCCAAGAAGCAGAGTCAAATCTGACGTTGTATCACAGTAACAAAATGTTCACACAATTAAACATATTTGCTGTATATTTTTTTTTTTGCAGTTTTGATTATTCTACATTGTTAACCTTAATTATAAAATAGATACACAGAGTCCTGGCTAAAGTTACCTAAGATTATTTTCAGCCTGGGGCAGGGGGAGAAGAATCTTGGCTCAGCACTCTCTTCTGGGCCTTGGCTTCTTCCTCAATCAAATCAATCAATCAATCAATCAATCAAATTAAAGGCAGTATCTCAGATGCCCATATTCAACAATTGTTTTGAGGAGCAAACGAGGTAACGGAAGTGAGAAACTGTTCTGCAAACTCTCAAGGTGACCGGGAGTGGACACGCCGTCTACGAGAACAGAGCAGGATGCCCTGCATGGCCAGCGGTGGTTCCTCCCCGTCCACGTGAACCCTTCCACACAGCAGTGCAGCTTTATAAAGTCAAATGAAAGATTTCACACCAGCATTAAGGTTCAACTCACAGTCAATGGGGACTCATTATAGAAAAAGTGGGAAGCAAACTTCTGTCACAAATGAGGCATTGCTCGATCATACCAGGGGCCTCCGAGTACGTCCGTGGGCAATGATACCAAGAGCTGCTACAGTGAAGTCCATCTGGCAAGGCAGGGACCTAAAATCCTCACGTTCCCAGTGTGAACTAAAATTGTGTGTTTAATAATGGAAGAAGGAAAAGATGTGAGAGAAATAAATACCTTTGTTCCTCAGACCATCTTCAGGGAGGTCCGTGCATAGATGTTCTTTGCTTGCCTGCAACAGGAGGTCCTCCTGCAGTAAGAAAATCCAGCAGTCAGGGAGGATCCAGAGACACCCGAGCTCACCAATGCCAATGATTCTCTGAGAGTCTTCTTTCCAACTCCTGGAAATCTGCTAGCAGTCACAAGGACTGGGAACTGAAGCAAACCTCAAATTCAAATTAGTATAATCAATAAAACTTCCACTTCTCTAGAATTTGAGCTTGAAAAGCCAAGTTTCCCAAGGTCTGGACAATAACAGAGGTTTAGAATGCTGGGCTGCAGATCCAAACAAAACCCTGTAAGTATCCTCCGAATCAAGAAACACATTGATGCAATGTGATCTTAATTAAGTGAAAATCTGAATGGAAACTACCAGGAAGTTGGATGTAACTCAGTCCCTAACCATTCTCAGCATCACGTACTCATTTTTTCCTCAAACTTCCTGGAAGGGCTATTTTTCCTTTTCATCCCTGTTCACTGGAGGAGGGTATAAGGAGGAACACCATCAATGACAACCTACAGAGGGACTTCAGGAAAATGGGATGGGGCAGCAGCAGCAGCGCGTGTGTGGCATGGGGCCCCGTGAGGAAAGGGTCCGACCAGGCTGACCAGCTGGAGACACTGACAGACCAACGATGGCTGCTCACATCAAAGTTTCCTTCTGGGTCACCTCTTTTTCTCTGCCCAAAGATTTTCTTTCACATGGATTTAACTGGTAAGTAAAAGATTCTGACATAGCACTCACTTAAACTGACAGATGGTGAAATCATTGCTACAATGCTTGATAACTTTTACAGCACTTAAAAAAAACATCACTGCCCACATTCTCCACCAAAAAAATCCCCCCCAAAAAACCCCAAAACAAAAACAACAACAACAACAAACAAGCAAAACCATTTCATTTCTAAGCAAAGTTCTGTGGTGGAAACAGAAGATCAAAGTGATGGCAAATACAGGTGGACACAGGAGGAAATAAAGCATCATCACTGCAAGTGAGAGAAGAGGCCCGGTGTGGAGTGTCATGTACAAAGCAGGACTGTTCCTTCACTTTCTATTGCAACTTCAGTGTGGAATGCTTTTGCACAGTGTGAACTTAAAACAACCATCTCCCACAGAACTTACGTGTTACCACGTTTGGCCAAAAGAGTATAAATTCTAGTGTGATGCCAGGTCAAATTTATTTGTAAATGGGGAGAAGAAAAGCTCTTACTTACCGTAGAAGGAATGATGGAATTAGAAAATTACCATTTGGCAACCATCACAGTGATAATTATCTCAAGAATCATCAATGGATGTTAAAACTAGTCGCTAAAAGTTTGAATGAGAAACAGAAATATTTACATAGTTTCAAAATATCTCCCCACAAGATACTTAATAATTATGAAGGGGAAAATAGTACCTTCACAGTGGAGAAGCCTGGCAGACCCCACCTGAACCAGGTGATGGCAGTTCCCCTGCCCAGGAATGAGGCACCTCAATGCCAGGCACCTGCTGAAAGGATGCACAGGAAGAACCACATCACTTCTGTGGGGTTCCTGCCCCCCAAATGCACAACCAGGATCTAATCATGAGGAAACATCAGACAAACCCAAACTGAGGAAAATTCTACAAAATAAATGGCCTGTACTATTTCAAGTGCCAAGGTCATGAGCTGAGAAAATGTTACAGATTAAACGAGACTAAACAAACATGACAACTGAACGCCACAAATGATCCTGGATTTTTCCTAGACCAAGAAAACATTTTCTTTTCTTTTGCTACAAAAGACTTCAGTGGGACAATTGGCCAAATGTACTCGGATCAGTGTTAATTTCTTGATTTTGATTAGAGTACTGTGGTCACCTGACAGAATGCCCTTGTTTGCTAGGAAATACACAGTCAAGTATTTAGGCATCACGTCTACAACTATATGCTCAAATTATTCAGAAGGGAACAAAAGCAAATGTGGTAAAATGTTAACATGTGAGGAATATGCATGAAGGGTAATGGGAATTCTTCACACTACTTTTGCAACTTTTCTTTAAGTCTCAAATTATTTCAAAATGAGAGGTTAAGAAAACATCATTACTTGTAGTTACCCTTGATCCTTTCTCCAAAATGATACTACCCTCCACACTTCCAGTTCTCAGGCTGAATGTCTGAAGTGTTAGATTAGATGCTATTTAGAGTATTTCTTCAGGTTAATACTTTATGGGAAAGGCCGGGTGCTGGAGCAAAAGCCAAGGGGTGAGGAGTCAGATGCAGCTCCGTTCCAGCCGCAGGACTCCCACCTGCTAGCTTTGCTGCACAGAGTGCATGCTTACAGGTGGTTTTATAAATGGGGACCACAGACACCTCGCAAGATGCCCTGTCAGGACGGGTGCTCCATGAGCAGAAGTTCTCACCATCCAGTAGACCTTAGACCTTAGATCTCACTTTCCTGTGAGAAAAGCCAATAGGACTGTCACCAGCAGAGCCCGGTGTCATCTGGAGTGACCGCCCTAAGCTCTTCTGGGCCTAAAAGAGACTCTGCAGTGAGAGCTGACCTCCTGCCAGCAGCATACAGGTCCCCTCAGATTCCCAAGGACTCTGGTGAGCTCGTATGATGAACCCTAAGGGCTCCGGCTCCTGGAGGGACTGCTGGGATTTTAGTCTGGCCCCACCTGCTGCTCTAAGGAGATGTCTTAGCTGGAGCCCGCACACACCCTGGTGGAGTGCCAACCTGACTGCTTCAAGCCATCCCCCCGTCTCCCTGCTTAGCCACGACCCCTAACAGTGAAGGGGAGCAGCAGAAGCCGGGAGTGACAGACTCCTCTCTCCCCCTGCCTTGCTGACTTCTCCTGAAAGGTTCTGAGTTATGAAAAACAAGTTTCCCCTGACAGAGGGCTGTGGACCCTACAAAGTTTTAAGTCTAGATATGATCAGGAATTGACAGGGTTGAAAAAGAAACAGTGTGAGGCTGAGTTCAGATGTGAGGGACCCCCAACCACCAGCACCACGGCGCTGGGCGATCTTCAGATCAGGTGGGAGCTCAACCAGCCCTGGGCCCCAAACGCAGATGAAGGAACAGAACAGATCACTTGCGAGCAATGGCCGTGTAGCGTAAGCATCCTGTGTGCAACTCCCTCCATCCCCTCGAGCCAACCGATCATGTAATAAACACTTGAAGAAATTTATCAGACACAATGTCCTTTTCCTACAATATTTTATCAGCTAAGTGTTCTAAGTTTCAGGATTCCTAGAGGTAAAGTCCTAAACATTTCTCTCTACCATCTAGACTTTACTAAATCTTGACATCTGATCATTAATATCCTAACATTCCTTGCAAAATCTGTTTCCAAGATAAAAGTTCACGTGGATCCCTCTTGCAAAATCAAATTAGATCATTACAGTAGTTTGTAGCATTATATAAACTATATAAAATACGAAATGCCACATAATAGTGCAATTCGTCAAACTGACAGCAAATTCTCTGCCTCAGCCTGGCACAGCCAACATGTCATCCTCCTGCCCACTGCTTGGAACCAAAACCAACTTAAAATACTTCTCCAAAGTTTAGGCAGATTTTAAGAGGGTCTTGAAAACCATTCTTACTGTTCATCTGTAATCTTATTTCCCATTAAAAGCTGGCTGTTTATCCTGCAAAAGATGCAATACTGATTCATTCCTATGAGGCTAGTATTGAGCCAGAAAAAAAAACGCCACAAATATCTTTAGGAGGGTAATGAACATACACCAGGCCCTTCAGCTTTTATAAGCAGGGTAGTTATAAGCTCCTCAGGGCCTGACGTACACCTGAGCCATGAGCCCTGGTTGCAAGCAGATCTCGCTGACCTCCTCCAAGCCTGAGCTTCCTGAGCTGGAGCAGTGGTGGTCAAAGCTTCAGGTGGGGGCTTCCCTGGTGGTGCAGTGGTTGAGAGTCTGCCTGCCAATGCAGGGGACACGGGTTCGAGCCCTGGTCTGGGAAGATCCCACATGCCGCAGAGCAGCTGGGCCCGTGAGCTACAGTTACTGAGCCTGCGCTCCGCGGTGCAAGAGAGGCCGCGGTGGTGAGAGGCCCGTGCACCGCGATGAAGAGTGGCCCCCGCTTGCCACAACTAGAGAAAGCCCTCACACAGAAAAGAGGACCCAACACAGCCATAAATAAATAAATAAATAAAATTAAAAAAAAAAAAAAAAAAAGCTTCAGGTGGGACTGCCGACACACTGAACACACAACAGGGCCCCAACACAGAGCAAATGAGATACCTCCCATTTCCTGGCACTTGTGGGAACAGCAGTGATCATGTTCACAGTGAAGAACACTGAAAATAAACAAGACGTTGGATCTCTAGATGAACCTTTCAGTTTCCTACACTTGCACATCTAGGAAGGAACAGCTGTAGGACAGCAACTTTAAATCATCTTTACTGAGCCTAAAAAGGAATTTTCCTCCATGTATCTCAATTCAGAGAAACTTTAAATGAGGCACTGATCACGTTAGCTGGGTAAGGCATTTAATAACAGTCCGCCACAAGGATTTATCTAAGAGAACTGCTAAACTAATGAGGAGAAAGTTCCACCTTAAGTCCCAGCAATATGTGAATGGTGCTTTGGGCACTTCTTTGTCACACACTTTTAACAATATGAGCTGAGAACCACAGGCAAACCATCACTGTGGGGACCACGGTACTCTGGCAGACCGGGAGAACAGCTTATGGCCACCAACTGTACTACTGATAGTGTGAAGTTCAGATTTTTTCACCTTTAAATCACTGAAAATGAGTTCTTTCCAACAAGATTTCCTTTTAAGCAAACAGCAAGCTGCTTCAAACTACTGCAAATTTCCCTTAGGATCAGAGACTCTTAGGGTGACAAGGAAGGAAGCTTAATGGGCATTTAGCATAACAGCCTTTCCCTTAAGTAAAGTCATATAAATTGCATAAGATTGGGTCTTTTCTGAACATGCCATTAAATAACAAGTTTCTCCAATAGCATAACATGCCTCGGGTGATCAACAGCCATTGTGCTTCCTGACTTGATGTCTCCTGTCCATATGCCTTCAAATATCTGTCAAAAGATGCATACTGAGTCTTCGTATGTTTCCGCTAACAGACAATTCAGAACTTTTTCTGTGTCTGTGTTGAGCATGAATGATGTATCTTGAAGCCAAAGCTTTTACAACACATTCACCCCGGCAGATCTACCCCTGTGTACAGCTTATATCTAAGCACCAAGAAAAACAAGCAAAAAACCAAGCATGGTATAAAGAGTTTTCACAGATACAAGGATGTAATGTTCAGCACAGGGAATGTAACCAATATTTTATAATAACCTTAAATGAAGTATAACCTATAAAAATGTCAAAAATCACTACATTGGGCAATTCCCTGATGGCCTAGTGGTTAGATTCCGGGCTTTCGCTGCCATGGCCTGGGTTCAATCCCTGGTCAGGGAACTGAAATTCCACAAACTGCGCGGCCAAGAAAACAAAAATGAAATCACTACGTTGTACACCAGAAACTAATATAACATTGTAAACCAACTATACTTCAGTTAAAAAAAAGAAAATAAAGTTGGTTGTTCAAATCAGGAAAAAAAAAGTTTTCAATGTCAAATCACCTGTGTGGGATGTCACATACCCGTCTTTCCACTTTATTCTTAAATAAGACCAGTCTTTTCCGTATCCTGGTCCGTAACCTCTGTGTGCACCGTAGTTCTTGACCTTCCTCCTGTGAGGGCAGAGGTCAGAGCTGAACGGTTCTTTCACCACTCAGCGTGCCTCCTGCAGCTGTCCCTTCCACGCACCTGTTCCCAGACTCTTTCCCCTCCTTGTTTTTGCCTTTCTTCTCCCCTCCCGATAACAGAATATCCCAGATCAAAGGACAAAAGTACTAGTTACAAGTCCTTATACCTTTCTGACACAATCATAAGGCAGGAAAGAATGATTTTTTTGCTGGTTTAACTTTTCATGATTGAAATATTTCATGACTGGAATATTTATTTTAACTTTTTAAGTGGATCTTTTTTATTTTGTATTAAAAAAATATATATATTTTGGCTGCACCACACAGCATGCAGGATCTTAGTTCCCCGACCAGGGATTGAACCCTTGTCCCCTGCAGTGGAAGCGCAGTCTTAACCACTGGATCGTCAGGGAAGCCCCACGTGGATCTTTAAAGAAAATGTCAAGTACAGTCACAAAAGGACAAAGACTGTATGATTGCACTTATATGAGGTCCCTAGAGCAGACAAATTCATAGACAGAAAGGTGGCGAACGGGGGTTACCAGGGGCTGGGGGAGAGCATATGGGGAGGTATTGTTTAATGGGGACAGAGTTCCAATTTGGGAAAATAAAAAGAGTTCTGGAGATGGATGGTGGTGATGGTTATACAACAATGTGAATGTACTTAATGCCACTGAAGCGTTACAAATAATAAAAATGGTAAATGTTATATGTATTTTACCACAGTAAAAAAAGCCAAAAAAAAAGTTAAGACCAACATTTAAAAATAAGTTGCTTCATAAAATAACATGTACTTTGTTGTTTTTCTTTTACAACAACAAACAAAAAAACCCAAAAAAACAAAAGCACAACTAATAATGACCTTAAGAGAGGTTAAATGAGTGAATGAAATGAATATTTAACAAAACCAGTTTAGGTTTCATCAGGGCCCAAGGTACAAAAAAGCGTAAACTTCTAATTCTAAATATTGGTGCCGTTCTTCTCCATGAACTGGGAAATTCACCAAGCAGACTTAACTTCATTAAATTCATTTAATTCATGCAATCCATGCCGGAAAGTGTAGGTGGCCGTCCTTCACAACCACAGCAAGTTCTTATTCCTGGAGCCGAGCTCTGTTGAAGTCAGTACCCTTCCGCCTTGACTGATTTTGGTTCAGAGGGAACAGAGAAGAGTGGGTTAAGTGATAACCTCTGAGTACTCTTCCCCCAACTGGAGCCAGTGCACGATTGTGGGCCTCTTTGCTGGTTTGAGATGAACAACAGCTGAAGGAAAAAACTTTGTGGAATGCTGCTAAAGGCAAATCAACTATTAGAACAAAATCACAGAATGTCAGCATGGAAAAGAACACCTACCTCTGAGGTTGCTTGTCCGAGTTAGAATCCCCTTTGCTATATTCCTGACAAACAGTCACTGAGCCTCTTTATAAACAGGACTTCCCTGAGTAACCTAAGCCATTTCTAGACTGGTCTAGCTGTTAAAAAGCACCTCTCATACTGAGTTAAATTCTGTCTCCCTCTATCAAGAAGAGGTTTTTTTTGGTTTTAATTGTTAAAATATTTTTAAAGTTTTTAAACATTTGATTTAGAAATAATCTTTTAAATACACAAAAAAATTGCAAATATTGGTCAAAAAAATTTCTTGTATAGTCTTCATCCAGCTTTCCCTAATGTTAACATCTTACATAACCACAGTATAGTTATTAACACTAATAAAATACTAACTAATCTAAAGACCTTATTCAAATCTTGTTAATGGCTCCATAACACCCTTTTCGGGACCAGGATCCAATCCAGGCTCCCAGAATGCATTTAGTCATCGTGCCTCCTCAGTCTCCTTTCAACTGAGAGGGTTCCATACGTATTCATCTTTCATAACTTTTGGAAAGAAAGTCCCTTGGTTTGGGTTTGTCGGATGTTTCCTCATGATTAGATCCTGGTTGTGCATCTGGGGGGCAGGAACCCCACAGAAGTGATATGGTTCTTCTCTGGCTCATCCCTCCTGTGTGTACACATGTGTGTGTTTTATACAAATGAGCATACACTTGTACACTTGCTTATTTCCCCTTCTTTCATGCATGAAAGGGAGGATACTGTAGAAAGTCCTTCACAGTTTGCTTTTTTCACTTAGTATATCCTCCTTTGCAGAAGAGTTAACAGCAGCAGGCCTGTTATTCTTAGAAAGGTGTGCTTACAAGGGTAGCCTTGGCTAGCATCTGTGAACTTAGATTGTAGGAGAGTCTCCACCATTTCCTAAATGATCAGAGTGGCTCACGACACCTATACAACAATGTGATTCATGGGGAACCCCTGCTTTCCTCCTGTGACGTCTGGGATTTTGGTATGTGCCAGCCAGAGGATGCCCATGTGACCAGCCTGGACTCTAACAAGCTTCCATGATAGTCATTTCACATGTATGAGCAGAATTGGTTCCCAGAGGAAGTGAAGTGTGTGTGACTACACTCGGAGGACTCCTGGAGTGTGTGCGTGATTTCCTCTAGACATTGCCCCCATGCCCCTCTTCCCTTTGCTGATTGCTTTATGTCCTTACACTGTAATTAATCTTAGCTGTGAATCTGACCATGTGCAGTGTCCTGTGAATTCCAGAGAATCACCAAACGCAGAAGTGGTCTAGGGGACACCTGTACCTGTACATAGAGATCTTCATTCTTTATTACAGTTGCACAGGGCTCCAGGGAAGGATGTTTATATACCATAGTTTATTCAACCTGTCTCCTATATGTGGACATTTAGGTTGCTTCCAACATTTTGCAATAATAAACTACACTGCAAACAATAACCTTGTGTATACATATTTTTATGCTGTGGGAGGTGTACCTTCATCTCTAGAAATGAGAGTTCTGGGTCAACAGATCAGGGCATAATTTTGTTAAGTGTAGCCCAATTCCTCTTCTGCAAGGTTGTATCAGTATGCGTTCCCACCAGCCATGTGTGAGAACAGCCTTTTTCCTCACAGCCTTGCCAATTCTTCATGTTCACCAATCTGATAGGTTTCATAAAAGTAGTATCATGGGTTGTTTAAATTTGCATCTCTAATTATGAGTGAGGTCGGTCATCTTCATGTGTTTAAACACAATACACACACACACAAACACACACGCACGCAGTGACTTATCTACTCAAGTGTCTCCTCCATTTTTCTATTGAGTTTTTTCATTCCCCAATTTAAGAGGTCTTTATACAGTAGAGATATAAGCCCATTATCCATGATATACGTTGCAAATATGTCCTCCCAATTTGTCAGTTGTCTTTTGACTATGTTTGTGGTGTTTTGCCAATCTAGCAAGAGTTAACCTGGGGTCCAAGGATGTCTGGAGTCTGCAGACCTTCCAGGATGGCATGTCTGCTTTTCTGAGAGGCCTGCAGCATTCATCCAGATTTCCAATGGTGCTGTGACCTAAGAATGTCAGGAGCTGCCACCGTCCCACCCGTCTTCCCCTGAGCTTAACTATGCCCAACAGAACTGCTCTGCTCAACCCTCCAAAGTCTCAAAGGCTTCTCTCATTCCTCCTGATTTTTCAGGAAGACCCAGCAACTCGGCTTCCAATAGGGTATTTTCACATTGTGTCCTTAGTGTGAATTCTTATCCATGAATACATTCCTCCCACATGACCCCAGCCTCAATGTGAAAAGGAAGGGACAGGCTCTGCTTTGGCCAGGAACCCCAACACTGACTCATTCCTTGCTTCCCCTCTGCCCCCAACCCCATCCTCCCTGTATCTTGAGCTCATCTGAGTGCTGGGGGGGTAGGGGAGAGAGAACCATGAGGATGATACTCTAGGTACAGGCGAACCAGCACACAAGCACACAACCACCACCTCTGTCCAGGCAACACATTTCGTTAATGTATATTAAGAGCAAACTGATAACTGATTCACTTTGTTATAAAGCAGAAACTAACACACCATTGTAAAGCAATTATACTTCAATAAAGATGTTTAAAAAAAAAAAAAAGAGCAAACTGGCTTTTCTTGGCAGCTACAGAGTCTATTCTAATTAACCAGTTAAAACCTGTAGGGCTTCTGTTTTTCACTTCTGTTTTCCACTTGTGTGTAGTTCCCTTTATGAAACCAAGTACAAAATCTTGCATTTATATCTATTAAATTTCATTTTGCTTTACACAATTCAAAATAGAATTTACCTCTGGTGGAGTTAAAAAGGAGAAAGGGAATAGTTTAGAAAAGGAATAGGGAGACAGTAATCTTCTAGTTCTCGGGTTAGGTGGTACGTATATATGTGTGTATATACATGTACTGATATAAGTATATTGTGTTCATTTATATATGCATACTTTCATTTTATATCAAATTTTACATGAAGAAAACTTTCCATCTTGTTAGACGCAGCCCACCATAACAAGGAGTAAGGAACTTATGGATCTGTTACGTTGCTCATTTAACTATATTTTTAAGGATAGGTCACCACAGCATAAAATCTGATATTTTGTTCAACTGTTACTTCATGCTTTATCTATTCTTAATTATGGTTAATATACGCAGCCTACTAATGACAGTCAATTGCCCTGTAACCTGTGTAAATAAATGATGTATTTTTATCAGGTGGGGAATGGAGCCTAGCCCAGGAAGCCCAGAGAATACGAATTTATTAGTACACAGAGCAGGGGTTGACAAACTACAGCCTGTGCTTATAGACAACACTTTACTGGAATACAGCCACACTAATTTTTGTAAGAATCATCTATGCCTGCTTTCAAGCAACAATGGCAGAGTTGAGTAGTTTCAACAGAGGCCATATGGCCTGCAAAGCCTAAAATATTTACTGTACGACCCTTTACACAGAAAGTTTACTAACTCTTGATCTAAGGCACCATCCAGGGCAAAGAGTAAGCTTTCTAGTCCACTTGGCAGGTAAAACTTCCTTTAGGAACTGGGGTCCATCAGGCTACCTTAGCTCACTAACCATTAGTCTCACCTAACTAATCCCTCTTACTCCAATATCAAATTCACAGAGATGGGATTTTCCATGCCACACCAAGCAGTGATTCCACTTTTCACCGTGTATAGTTAAAGAACTGGCTTTCTGATTTAAGCTTCAGCCTCTCATGAAGGGGGGTAGCTTGGATCAGTCCTTTGGAGATCATCACCTCTGACGTACAAAAGATACAAGTCAAGTTTCTAGACCTACAAAGCTTAGGACTTCTGAAATATGGAGACCCCACGAGGGTATTCATCCTATGAAGCCCTAGCTGGGTCAACAGTCTCCCTCAAAGATACCTCTGTGACACCTCACTCTATCCTAACCATGACGCTACCAAAACTCAAGGAACGAGTACACATCGTTCCTTAACATCAGACACAGAAATCCCACACGACCATCAAAAAGAGACTCAACATTCCATATACAGTAGCTGTGTCAGAAGACTGACACGTTTTCATGAGATAAGCACTTCCTCTCAAGTGTCTGATGCGACACGAATGTTTTTAAAAATCATCAAAAGAAAGTTAACATCAAAATCAACATTTTGGAAATGTTTCAAGAATAAATCATAAGCTACCTGTCAGACTCTGTAATTTATCCTGAGAAGTGTTAGTCCAGCTGGAAAGATGCCATCCCCACTCAACTGATCTGCATCAAGATCTCATTTCTTACCTGGCTGGGGCAGAGCTTCTCTTCAGCAGCTGTGGAATATTGACGTGTGTCTTCCTTTGCTCCCTCACAGGGGTCTCTTACAATCTCCGCCTGGTCCCCTCCATCTCTGAAGACCTTTTGCTCCATGCTCTTGGCTTTCACTTCCCTATCCAAGATCCCAGAAGCCACAGAACCTTCTGCTGTGGGGTCCACCAGCCCACACCGCCCAGGCTCACCCCCATGGTCCAAGGTCTCAGGGGTTTCTTCGCGACAACTTTCCACAGGAGTCCTCTGCAGCTCCAAGGGCACTGCCCTACTCTGACTTATACGAGAGCTTGAGGCTCCAGGTTTTACATCTGGAATCGCACTTGGCTCAGGGTCAGCATGAAGCTCTTTGGAGACACTCACTGGGAGTTCAGAGTATAATTCCTGCACCTCGGCAGACATGGAGGAATCGAGTGGAACGGGCTGGGTCTCTACGCCGGATGACAGCATGGGGGCAGATGCAGATATGGAGTCAAGTCTTTTACACCAAACGGCTCACCCTGACACAAATCAAAGGAAGGGATAAAAGTTTAAAACCTTGCAGGGTAGTAGAAAGCTGTCTCAGCTTAAACTGGCTAAAACAAAGGCAAAAAATCCTACCTCAAATGCCAGCATTATCTGGCACCAAAAAATTCTCTGTAAGAGACTGAGTTTGAGGAAAATAAATACCTTAAACCTTTAATAGACATCTGTCTAATTTCAATGCAAATACTGCCTTGTGAACAATTCTTAGTATAAATCTGGATTTAAGTGAGATCTCATCAAATGTAGATGAGAATAAGACATGTCTAAGCATCCAAGGATAGACCCAATGTAAATAAGAAGGTAAAGAAGGTTTTTGAATTGTTTTCAGGTCGTGAACCTTGCGCGTTTTGTTCGCTGCTATATCCCTGCTGCCTGGAATAGTTGTTTCACACATAGCAGGCACTCAGAAAATATTTGCTGAATTAACATATACTGAGGGACTCTGAAGAATTCGATTCACTGACTTTTCTTCATTAAGAATTCTCTTTGGAAGAAGATATAGAGAAAAGTGCTCACCAAACACCTGAGCTGTGTCTACGCAGACTGGCACCCGACACGACTAAATCAGCTCTTGGGCAAATCCTTCCTGACTTCAACTCAGCACCTCGAGATTTTCCAAGTGCCTTCACAGACACCACTCATTTGATTCTCATAACAACCCAGTGAGCTAAGCAGGGCGGCTGTTGTCTTCCTGTTACAGGTTCTAACACCACACCTGAAGAGGGTAAAGGTGACCTGCCTAAAATATTACATGGTTAACTGAGGGAAGAAGGGGGGACACCCAGGGCTTCCACTGTGTTGGTCATGTTTCACTTCTCACATTGGGTAATGGGAACAGGGGTTATTTGCTAAAATGTATATATTTAAGTAGTTCATGGTACTGTATTATTAAAGTAATCAAAACAAACGCACACACAGATAGGGAATGGTACACCCAGAACCAGGGTCTCCTGGCCGGTAACTTTTCCATTTTAGTCTACCAAACGCGTGTGGTTTCCACCACAAAATCCACTTGACCTGACCAAGGCAGAAATGATAACCAAATGAGATACTGCACGCTTTCGTTCTTGATGTTTTCCTTAACCCTAAACAGGAGGAGAGAGAAGGTGAGAAATATTTGGAATCTCCGAGTTGATAACAAGAATTTATCGGAAGTACCGAAGGCAGATCCCTTTGGCCGAAATGCACATAGGAAAGGATGTTTCAGATGTACTCTCACCACTTCCTAATGTCCACCTTTCTCCAAAATAAACACGTTACATACAAGTAATACCCAGAGCTCGCTATGGAACTGTTTTGACTGTTAGGCTGTCTCACCGTCTCTCCACCGACCACGATCAGATTTCTGAGCATGAGGGACTCTCCGAGACACCATGTAACTCCCTCCTTACGACCCAGCGGCCCTGGGTCCTGTCTCTGTTCGTACCCTGATTATGGGGGGAAGCCCACCGATGCCGCTTACACAAAGGCACACGCTCTGCCTCCCCGTCAATGAGCAGCCCACTCCTTGAGCACTCCTCGGTTGACGACCGTTCCTCCTTGACTGAAGGTCCCCTACACTGGCTTGTGCTGTCTGGACTGGAGCTGGGGCTGAGGAAGGGCAGATGACAGGTCCTCTCATTCCAGACCATTCTGCCTTTCTCCTGGTTTTCCAACCTGTGGTGGCTGATTTACTCATGTCCCTATGCTCTCATCTGCTGAGCGAGCGCCTTAGTGTTTTCAAGGAACCCTACTCAAAGGTGAAAGAACATAACGTGACACCACTAACTTAAATACGAATACTAGAAATTACAGGAAAGCAGACTGCTGGTCCATAAGGTTGAGGTAACACAGGAGGGCTGGTGAAGAAACCTGAATCCAAAAGAGAAGCAAGGAGAGACGCACTGGCATGCAAAGGAGTGAGGTGAGACTCACAGGGGACTTTCATAAACCGTGCTGACAAAGGCATCCTTTCTGGAGCTAGTCTTCCCCTTTCTCCTCTAGCTCCTGGATTTCTAGGGGTACTTTAGATTTTAAGCCATTTTGTGTGTGTGTGTGTGTACGTGGGGGTTAAGGGATAAAGTGAAACTGCTATTTGATGCCCCCGCTCCCAAAAGGTTGGAAGTGCTCCATTTTAATTTGGTTCAGTTTCCCTTTCCCATCGACAGATAACAATCCAGCTTTTGGTTGTCACACCACATATGCACCGAAAGAGTAAGTGCAGGAAAGACTACTGTAGAAGAGAAGGTGGAGACAAGCTCCGTGGGTCTCCCTGCCTGCCAAGGTGTGGGTGTTCTCAAGTTCAACCCTCGATACACCCCCTTCCCAGGCTTCACTTTTTTGATGACCTCACCTTTTCGTGCAGCTTCTCTGATAAGAGGATGACTCAAAACTGTCCCTTTAAGCACAGAGTAACCACATGATCCAGCGACTCCACTCTGAGGAACATGTGCAAAAACCACATGCCCGCACAAAAACTTGTACACGGATGTTCACCGCAGAACTGTTCACAAGAGCCAAAAAGTGGAAACAAATCAAAATGTCCATCAACTGATGAACGGATCAACAAAATGTGGTCTATCCACACAATGGAGTATTACTTAACTATGAAAAGAAATGATGTGTTGATTCATGACACAATATGGATGAACCTTGAAAACTTTATGTAAGTAAAAGAAGCCAGGCACAAAAGACCACATATTATAAGATCTCACTTACACGAAATGTCCACAGCAGGCAAATCTGGAGTCAGAAAGTGGATTAGTGACCACTTACTGCTGGAAGAGTTGGAGAAATAGGGAGTGGCTGATGGACAGTTTTTCTTTTAGGGGCAATAAAAGTGTTCTAAAATTGATTGTGGTGATGGTTGCACAACTCAGACTATGCCAAACACCACTGAATTGTACAATTTAAGTTGATGAATTACAAGTTATATGAATTATATCTTAATGAAGCTGATTTTTTTTTTTAAGAAATCTGTCCCTAGCCCCAACTTTTTCTCAAGCTGTGACCTACGTTTCACTCACAAGGATGGCACCCCCCCCAAAACGTAACATGCCTAAAATAGAACCCATTCAACCCAGTGAATAATCGAGTATTGCTACATGCAAGCAGCTATGAGAAACAGGATGAGTAAGAGGCTCTCAGTAGCCTTACATGCTTATTTTTGATCCCATTGCCTCTCTTAGTAATGGCACCCCTGTTACCCCAGAGCTCAGACTTGAATCCCCAGACATAACCATATCTCACCATCCACATGCCGTTCAATTAGCACTTGTACCAACGGTCCCAACTCCAGCTGTGTCTCTAACAAATCTCACTCCTTTCCAACCCCACAGTCCTAACTCAAGATTTTGTTCTGAACACAAAATCACGCACAAATACACGCTTCTTAAACAGATGCTTATCACAAAGAGGCAATATTGATAATCACATAAAATGGCTCAAAATATTCCTCAGGGAAAACAGTGCCATTACCTTTCCTACACCTCCATCTATGTTGTAAACTGGTGTGGACCAAAACAGAATTGTAAAGCTTGGTCACCAAAAGATAACTTCCAATATACAAAAGCCAAACGCCACAAAACTACCATCTCTTGATACGTGTGTTTGGTAGAGACATAATTATAAGACTTTTCAACCTGTAAAACAACTAGGCACATAGGCTGTCGAAGCAAAACAGACACTCCCTCCTTTTTGCAGCCTGATTCTGGTCCTCAAGTTTCTCAGCAGTATGTGAAGTGGAGTCACCAAGGACAGCTAAGTGCCTCAGCTGGAACCCTCAGAGGTGAAGTCATATTTAGATGCAAGCCTAGAGCAGTTTACAATTATTCTCAGCTCACTAGCTCACATCACTAAACTCTCCTCTCAACTTTCTCCCTCTATCAAGATATTGGTAACGCCACAAGACTGCAGAAACAACAGAATTTTACCATTCAAGTTCTTTAAATTTCTGAATGCAATGGAGCAATTAAAAATGATGGTACAGAAATATACCTCTCCATAGAAAGCTGCCTGAGATGTCTTATCAAGCTAGATAAATATTAGGATTCTTTTATTTTGGAAAAATATATATCCATACAGGAAAATTGTTTTAAATACTATAAGCCAAATATTAACAGTGTTACCGTGGGTGATGGGATCATGAATGACTTATCTGCATGTTGTACTTTTTTTTTTAACAATGAGCGTGTATCACACGTTTAAAATTTTTTAAAAACGTTATATCTCAAGATCCAAATATGAAGCAATAAAGAATAACCGGTAAGTGTATTATCCCTTTATCAGTATCTTTCCAAATGTCAGCTCTCTCCCTCAATCATAAATTTTTTACACTAAAGTGTTAAATAAACTTGAAGTAAGAGAAAAGAGTAACACATGCTTATAAAATGTAGACAGGGATTTATGGCTTAATCCTTACTAATGACTTATAACCAACCTACTGGTTGAAGACACCAGATAATTACCTAGTTTGAGGTATAAGCAGAAAATAACCCATAGATTCACAAACAACTCTCTCTTGCTGCTATTGGCTTGTCATCTTTACCATTAACACAAATAAGAATTACATTGTTTAGGGGATGGATTTATCCCAGGGGTGGGGATGGGGGGAAGACTAATGTTTATAAGGAGTATGCAGTACAATTATTCCAATAAAAGAAGAAAGCCCTTTGAATTGAGAATTATCATCTCCCAGTCTTTCTGCTTCAAATGCAGAATCAGTGCTGGGAAGCAGTCTAGTTGTTGGTCTCCAAGCTGGGAGACCAGGGTCCCTATCCTGCCTCTCGCTTACTAGCTGCACGGCCTTGAGTGTGTCACTGAACTTTCCTGGGCTTGTTTTTCACATGTAAAATGGACAAATTAAACAAAATAATCGCAAAGCATTGTGTTACCCGTAAAAATCCCAAGACTCTAAATAACTTTTCTATTTCAGTTTGTTTCAGCACAGCAGACCTACAGACACCAACAAAAGTGGTACAGAGCTCAGACTAATCCCCACTGCAAGTACTCAAGGGCAAACGAGGTAATTTAAGAACACTTTACATACGAAAAAGATAGAAAGCTGTTCTTCAGTGTGTCTTCAGGCAATTTGGAAGTGTTAATTCCCATCCCACCAAATAACAAAAGCCAAGGGGAGGATGGGGAAACTACGAATGAAAGATTAACATTGCAGCTCTCAGCCTCATTAGAATACGTTTTATAATACTAAAAACCTGACAAAGTGGCAACTTTAGTCATTCAAACATGCCCCAAAACAAAAGTTCTGGGGGTACAAAGTTTACAGCAGTAAGCAAAAGAAGAAAAAAAAATCAAACAAAGAAAACAACAGAACAGAAAGCCATGTGCCCCAATAATCCCATCTGACGGTCTCCCTTCCCTTTAATTCCAAAAGCAAAGGGGCTGCTCTTAACCAAACGAAGCAGTTAATAACACTAGGCACTACCACACTTGTGACAAGGGCCAATACTCAAAATAATGATCAGGCCCTCAGAAGTTCACCACACTCCTTTCACCTTGAGAAAGGGGCTTTCTTTTCCAAAGATTCGGACACTGTAGCCAACCCCTCCCTGAGGGAATTCGGAGAAGGGAGCCTCTTCTTGAGTAACAGAGAAAGAAGAATCTTTGAACAAGATCTCTAGACAAACTGAAAGTGGGGCAGGGAAGTCCATATACTGAACAGGGCCTGGCTCTTCCCCACGGAGTGCACAAGAAATCTCAATAGCATCAAGCACGGCTTCCCCCCGTTCCTCCCTTTATCAGCATGCAGAAAAAGGATCCCTCTGTCTCCACATGGGGAGTGAAACAGTGAAAATGCTCCTGATTTCTACTGACAAAGACTCTGCATAAAAGATTTTCATTCCTTTTTCAAAGGAAGGGGAGAAAAGAAACCATCTGTGCCACTCCAAATATACAGCAGGAAAGCGTCCTCCTCTCATAGGTCTAGAGTCTTATTTTTCTTGGGAGAGCAAGAGAAAGAAGTTGGAATCTCCATCTTGGGTGTAGGGGGGTGTGCACATCAGATATAAGGAAGCTTTTTCGTCACTAGAGCAAGTAGGGGGAGTGGGAGAGGGCATCTCTAACCAGTCGGGAAGGAGTGATAGCTTCTGTGGACAAAGGAAAGGTTGGCTTCTATCAGGTCTCCCTCTTGGAGTACAGACCTGCTTCCAAAAGCAGTCTTTTTTGCAGATTATTCTAACTGAGGCCCTCTTTGTTAATTTGGTAAGTGTGGTCGGATCTAAGACAGTACAAGTGCCTCTTTCTCTGCCCCAGGGAAAAGCCTCCTCAGAAAGTGATGGGGGGTGGGGAGGGATGGGAGGAGGAGACATGCATGGAAACATCTGTGTTTCTCTGTGGAAGATACTAGTTTCCTTTTTTAAAAAAAACAAAAACAAATTAAGTAACAGTAATAGCAACAGTTTTCCAAAAGGTTACTATGTACCAAGCACTTACACAAAATTTCCTTTAGCCCTTAGGACCATTCTTTGAAGAGAGTACCCAAATTAGAGATGGGAGGACTGACAAAAGGTTAAGAAATGAGTCAAGGTCACAAAGATGGGAAGTGGGACACACGCGGGCTTGCATCCATCACACTCCAAATGCCACGCTCTTCACTGTGCGAGGGAAAAGAGCTCCAGGCACACCAATAAGCTCGGGGGCGGAGAAGCGAGGCTCACTCTGTGGACACGACTGGGGGAGGGGAGAAAGGCTGACTAACACCATAAAGTAAATTCAGGATCTTCCTCCCTCTGTATCAGGGTAAAGATAAAAAAAAAAGAAGGGAAAATAAGTCTATCTTTTACAGGGATGGAAGAGCCCCCTGTCACTTTTAGGCAACTTGAGTCTTTCTCTCCACCTGGGGGGCGCTGACCAAATCGACAGAGATCTTATCCCTCCTGAAAATAAGTTCAGAATCGCCCTCTCGCACCCCGGGAGCGGGTCTCCCTCTGCTGCCAAGCGCGCCGCAGCCGGAGAAGCGCGTTCGCCCACGACAAGGGGCGTCGCCCGCCCCGAGGAGAGAAGTTGGGGGTCCCCCGCCGTATCGAAGTCGAAGAGGAGTCGTTCTCCCCCGCCGGAGCCATGACTCGGAGAAGCCGTTTTCCCCTCGCGACGCGGGGCCCTCTCCCCGGGTCGCTCCGCGCCCGCAGCGCAGCCTGCGTTCCCTTCGGCGCTCCGAGAGGGCGGGGGGCCCGGGCTCCCCTTCAGCCTGCACCGCCCGGCGAAGGGTCCACTCAGGCTGGAGTAGGGCGGGGCGGCTACGCCCGAAGCCTTCCCGCCCCCGGCCTCTTACCCTGAGGTCGGCTCCGCGGCCCGCGCTCGCCCCGCCAGCCCGGCCTCTGCAGCCGCTGCCCCGTAGCCTCCAAGTCTACCTGAGCCTGCGGAGCCGAGAGAGCCCGGAGGCGCTCCGGCCGCCGCCGCCTCTTCGTCTCTATGGTCGCCCCGCACTTCCTCATCCGGGGCCCGAGCTAGCCATGCGGACTCGCCCAGGTCCCGCCCCCGCACTGCGCGCGCGCTCTCCTGGGGCGGCTCTTCCCGCATGGAGCCTCCCGCCCTCGGCTAGCTCCAGCGGCCTCTGCCCCGCCCCTGCGGCCAGGACTCTTAAAGGGGAACACATCTTTTGACTCTGCTCCTGCTGAGCTTCAGGTCCAGTGTCTGACTCCACTGAGACCACTCTGGTCCAGTCTCTTTTCTGGCCCGAACGGCTGCAACTCTCCGGGCCTCCCGGCTTCTGCCCTGGCAGCCCAAGATATCTTTTTATACCTGGAATCAGTATTTTAGATCATGTCACTCCCCTGCTCCATATCCTTTCTGGCATCTTGTTTTAATTTCTTCATAGCTTTAACACTAGCCGAAATTGCCGTTTCATGTTTATCGACTCGTTTATCATCTGTCCCTCGCACCCTTGTCTGTTTTGTTCATCATTCTTTGCTCAGCACCTAGAGCAGCGTCCTGCACAAGCAGGCACTCAACAGATATTTGAAGGAAGGAAAAGAACGTTTATTCAAGAGGGAATTGAGACGGTCCAGAGAGTGCAATCAATCCCCAAATCACACAGCCCTGTGTTAAACAGAAATCTGTTGTCTCTTGGAGCTTATCAACTTGGCTGAGTAGAGAGCTAGAGGTTTGGAGGTTTGTGGGAGATTTTAATTTTCTCCTCTCTAATCAACGTATCCTTGAACCAGTCAACATGTGGACCATTTTATTTAAGACATTGGTTTTCCCAGCTTTAGTTAGGGCTGGAGATATACACACCTAAATGCCAACCCTATTGTTTACAGCCTGTAAGTCCATCCATCGTCTATATACATACACAGTTTACATATAGGCTACCACAGATGCTATTGGGATGAATTAACTAGAAATTCACTTTAGAACATTTCTACACTTATAGTAGCCAAGTCCTCAAGTTCTTTCTCAGGCAACTACGTGCCTATAGAAGAGGATCTGAGAAACTCAGTATTACTGGTTTGTCTTTTCCCTCAGGATCTAATATTACTGCACAGCACCATTATTGATCTCATCTTTAAAAATGTGATATTTTGTTCAACATGGATTTTTTGTATTCTTTTTTTTAAAAAAAATCACATTATTTACATTGCTGAGTTTGTTGGCACCCCCTTAGCATTTTGTGCTCTAAATAAGGCAAGTGTCTCATTAGCCCCACCCACCTCACCCTAGTCCTAGTCTTGCTCCTAGCTCTGTGTTAAGCACAAACGGACCCCAAAGAAGCATCATATATATAATTCAATCCCCTAAAAGTCGAGAAGAGCCAATTTCCTGACAAATTCCATGCTTTTGGTGACATTTATTTGGCTCTTTAAGTTCTTCTAATTTCAAAGACTTAACATGTCCCTCACCTCGCTTGGGCCTCAAACACCTTGTGAAGGAGGAAGAACACGTACTTTTTATTCCCATCTGTCAGGGGAGAAACTTGAGGAAAGAGAAGTATCCTGTGCAAAGCCACACAGCTAAAAACAGGCAATCCTGCATGTGATTGTAGCACAGTGATTGTAGATTGTAGAACCAAGGCCATTGGCTCTCCAGTCTGGGAGCTACCCGCTCCAGCCTTCCCTAACCCCTAACTTTGACCAGCTTTAGACTTTTTTTTTTTTTTTTTTTGGCCACATGGCTTGTGGGATCTTAGTTCCCCCACCAGGGATTGAACCCATGCCCTCGGCAGTGAGATCATGGAGTCCTAACCACTGGACCACCAGGGAATTCCCTACACAATTTTTTAAAATCTCAAAACTCGTCAAGGTTTTTTACAAATTTTTGCCAAATTAAAAAGTGAAATATTTGTATTTCTAAGATAGGACACCAATTATGGACATCTCTCAGGAGAAGGAATCAAATTCCCCTGAGGGCCAGGGACAGAGAGTCCCCTAAACTCTGGGATGGAAGGACTTCAGCTACTGAAAAACAGCCTGGGGGATCTGGGTGTGCCCCCTGAATTGGCAACATAAACATGTATTTTATATTTAACATTTTATCCTTGACAGGTTTTGCAACTGTTGCAGTCTGCTTGATTACATGTTTTTCTTTACTATTAAAAAATTACAATTATTTAAGAGTTAAGTTATTTAACTTCCGAATCGAATCCTTCACTCACTCCCCAGTCCCTCTGGGGTATGTGACGCTTTTTTTATTTCAACATTCAGAACATTTCTGAAAACCGTAGGTCAATTAGATGGAGCTGGCAACTTGCCAGGAGTCCTTGGCCAGCTTCAGGCACTGCCCACACAGCTCTGATTTTTAACTTGAGAAGAGAAAGATGTCCCAACAGATAAGGGCTTAGGCTGAACCCTTGGGTGAGACACGAGGATGCTGGTTAAACGCTCAGCCTTCGGAGCCAAGTTGGACTCCACTGGGTCAAGATCTGTCCTTGGAGGAGTTTGGTGTCATCAGCCTGTTCCCCTGTCTGTGAAATGAGATAGTATCTGCCACCTAAAAGGGATGTGACGATTACATAACAATGTTTGTGAAAGCTATGGTAGCTATTATTAACAACCAGAGAAGCACAGAACACCACTTGGGGTTTGGAGGGATTTGAAAAGCCCCCCAAGTGGATACTTTCCAGCAGGGGCCATCGCACGTGCTTAGCCCTTTGCATTTTACAAAAGTTCTCCCAGAAACTCTATTTTGTGCCTCTCAGTAGTCCTGAGAGGCCTGGCGAGGGTCCATAACATCGTTTACAGATCCGGGGACATTCGCTCGAGTTTGCCCTGTTGAGGAAATCACTAGGTCGGAAGCGAACCGCTTGTGCTCGGATCTATTTCGGAACGTCTGGGAGGAAAAGGATTTCCTGTACCGAGACGACGGCCCTCAGGCTAGGGAGCGGGAAACGCAGATGGTCAGCCCGACCTACAGGCCGCACGCGAGGCCCCGCCCCCGGCACGAGCCCCGGATGGGGAAGTGGCGCGGACACCGAGACGAGGCGGAGGCCCGGCCAGAGCGGCCCAGGGCGGGTGGGGGGGAAGGGGGCGGTGCCCCGGGGCGGAGCCACCGGAGCCGCGCGGCTTCTCAGGTGAGCGCTTGGTGACCGGGGCGGGCCGGCTGGCGCCTGGAGCTCGGGCTGGGGATCTGCACAGGCTCTGCGGGCGTAGGCGGAGCGTCCCGAGGAGGCGCGGGGGCCCTGGCCAGGGTCCGGCCCTCGGAACCCCGGCCTCAAGCGGTAAGGGGCTCCGGAGCTGCGGGTGAGTGGAGCTGCCCGCCCGGGGCCCGGGTTTGGGGATCAGGAGGGAGGGGGCCGGGGCCCAGGTTCGAAACCTGGCCCCACCCCCAACCCGCTGTGTGACCTTAGGCAAGTCTCTGTCCGTCTCTGAGCCTCAGTGGCATCAGCTATGAAATGGGGGTGGAGGGTGCGGGGAGGAACCGCTGAGAGTTTGTGCAGATGGAGGTTTGGGGAATGAGCCTTCCTCTATTTACACTCTTCTTGCCCAGGACATCGATGGCGAAACGTGAGCAGTGGGAATGCCTCTCTGTCTCAGAGACCTTGGGCAAGTCCCTTGCACTGGCTCTCACTTTTCCTCATGTACAGATTGTGTGCCTAACCTCTTTTAAGATCTCTTTAATATTTGGGTGTTATTGGTTTATATAGAGGCAAGGTGATGAATGCCTCATTCACTCCAAGTTTTCCCTTTAGGGTATGATAAAATATCTTCTTGGAGGTTGGACTAGACCCTGGCCCGAATTCCCTTTCGTTCCCAGATTCATTGGTTCTGTTTGTTCAACGTCCCTCCTGGTAATTGGAGGAGTGATTTCATCCGAGGGTTGGTGCCACCTCTCAGCTGAGCAAGGGCAGTATTTTCACTGCCCTGAAATCAAAGAGCAGTTGCAAAGAAAAGTCTGACATTCCAGCCTTTTTGTTTGTGTTTCACTGGCAGGGAGGCAAGATGATTTCTCTCCCCCAAGCTTGGAACAGCTGAAGGAAACAACAGTACAAGATGAGAACAACAAAGGTCTACAAACTTGTCATCCACAAGAAGGGCTTTGGGGGCAGTGGTCAGTATTGATTGGTCTTAGGGGGGTTGTGTAAGTTGGCCGAGGTTCTGATGTGTCCGGTGCCTTGAAATTTTCAAACTGACTCGTGACAATCGAGGCTAGGCAGGTAGCTTAACTGAGTGAAGCAGCAAGTGTGATACTGTAGTGGGGAGAGTAGCAGGCCCCTTCTAGAAGCATTTGCATCCTGCATTTTAACAAACTTTGTGAATATTGCCAGCTTACTACTCTTCATTTGTTTTTGTTTTTAAAATTTTTTTATTAATGTATAGTTAATTTACAGTGTTGTGTTTCAGGTGTATAGCAAAGTGATTCAGATATATAGATATATATACCTATATATATGTATATATAGATTTTATTTTTAGATATTCTTTTCCTTTACAGGTTATTACAAGATATTGAATATAGTTCTCTGTGCTAGGTCCTTGTTGATTTGTTTGTATCTTTTTATTACATATTTACTGTGTATGTTCTGTAAAATTCCAGTATGCACTGGTTTGGCAGATAAGAGAAACTTATGTTTAATGAAAGAGAAGTAGTGGATGTGCATAAGACAGGTATGATCAAAGCATGAACCTTTGCCTGGCTCTGAAGCACGGTGAGATGGGGCAGGACACAGCATCTTGTCCTGTGTTAGACATGAATCTGGGTATCAGCTGTGCCTCTAACTTTCCCTGTGACCTCAGGCAAGCCCCTAGTTTACCTTAACTACAAATTCCAGCTCTTTAGAATAATTTCTCCATTTCTCTTAGCACCCTGAGTCTATAAACCTGTAGAATAGGAAAGCACCTACTCATATGATTTTTTTTTCTTTCGTAAAGGAATAAATTTCCCTCTGTCCTAACAACCTTATTTGCTTCAGAAATTAGAATTAACAACACAGTGAGTGTTTTTAAAATTGTATTTTAGTATGCATTTGCTCCTATGTTATATATGTATAAGCCACCCAAAGGCAAGGACTGCCAAAAAGGGAAAATAATAGTTTCTATATCATAAGGTCTTATGGGAATAAAGTAAAATGATGTATGTATAGTATTTAGTAGAGTACCAGGCTCCTTCGACCTGCTTAATAAATGTAGCCATTGTAATTACCAGGACAAGGATATACTAAGTATTGCTATATTTAAAACACTATTTCTGCTAAAACCACAGTCTGTTGTTAACACCGTACTTTGTATGCAGCTGAAGCTGCCTAAACGTTTGTGGAGCAGGATTGAACACACAACAGAAATAACTTTTGACAGAGGAGGGAAGGATACAAGGATACAGTATATACAGTGTATATACAATGTATGCGAGTCTTCTTTTTCATGTGTACAAGACAAAGGTAGCTCTGTGCTGTACCCAGTCTGCTGCAGGGACTATAAAGAAAAATAAATAAATAAAATACATCCAGCAATATTACTCAGTCATAAAAAAGAATGAAATACTGCCATTTGTAGCAACATGGATGGATGTAGAGAATATTATGCTTAGTGAAATAAGTCAGACAAAGACAAAAATACTACATTATATCACTTATGTGTGGAATCTAAAAAATAATACAAATGAATGTATATGCAAAACAGAAACAGAGGGCTTCCCTGGTGGTGCAGTGGTTAAGAATCCACCTGCCAATGCAGGGAACAGGGGTTCGAGCCCTGGTCCGGGAAGATCCCACATGCTGCGGAGCAACTAAGCCCATGCGCTACAACTACTGAGCCTGTGCTCTAGACCCCAAGAGCCACAACTACTGAGCCCAAGAGCCACAACTGCTGAGCCCACGTGCCACAACTACTGAAGCCCGCACACCTAGAGCCTGTGCTCCGCAACAAGAGAAGCCAACGCAATGAGAAGCCCACACCTGCAACGAAGAGTAGCCCCTGCTCACCACAACTAGAGAAAGCTTGCGCGCAGCAACAAAGACCCAATGCAGCCATAAATAAATAAATAAATAAATAAATAAATAAATAAATTTATTAAAAAAACAAACAAACAGAAACAGACTCACAGACATAGAAAACAAACCTGTGGTTACCGAAGGGGGGAGGGACAAATTAGGCGTACGGGATTAACAGATACAAACTACTATATATAGATAAGCAACAAGGATATACTACATAGCACAGGGAATATACCTGTTATCTTGTAATAACCTATAATGGAATATATTCTGCAAAAATACTGAATCACTATGCTGAACAACTGAAAACTAACACAATATTGTAAATCAACTGTATTTCAATAAGTAAAGTAAAAATCAAATTTAAAAAATACATCCAACAAGTATTTATTAAGTACATACCTGTACCAAACTTAAAGATTCTGAATATGACAAGGTCCCTTCTCCCTACGGAGCTTTCATGAGCTTGATGAGACAGACATGCAAAAAGGAAATGATAAAATGGAGCAGGAAGGAATATGTGTTCAGGGAGCTTAATTCAGACTGTGGAAGTTAGGGGAAGACTTCATAGAGGATTTGGTATACATCTGTCAATGGAAACAATATACAAAAAAAAAAAAAAAAAAAAAGCAACTGTGGGATTAACCCAGTACTTCGCTTTCCTAGGCTGAATTTTTGTTAGATCTGATTATATTTGAAATCTGGACATACTTATTTGTCATGGTTTTAGCATAACTGAAGGCCATGTCTTTCCCTAAAAGCTAAAACAGAAAGAAAAAAAAATCACCCTATCTTTATGATCCTGAGTTTGTTATATTTGAAAGAATTCTCCCCCACCCCCAGTGAGGGGCAGGGGTAGATAAACATATGAAATCACATTCTCCTTATATTTTAAGGGTCTCATTGGACTCTAATGTGAACTGATATATGAAGTTTTCCCCTGATCAGGTGCTGCCCTCCAAAGTCCAGGGTGTTTTATCTGGCTTGATTTTCATGTGTAAGAGGTGGTTGGTTTAGGAACCCTGGACTAGTAACCAGTCCTGGTGTACTGTTACTAGCTATCTACCCTGTGGCAAGTTGCTTTATCTCCTAGGTCATTTCCTTGCTTCTGTTAGATCCAAAGATTTATTGTGAGGGTCACATTCAGACAGTATTTTGAGAAGTTCTGCGAACACTGTAAACAGAAAGGATTTTGTTGTATGTGGGACCCCGGCTGTTTTGTTCCTGGTATATGCCAGATACATGCTATTTGAGGGAGTCAAGGATTGCCACAGAGGCCTAATTCCCAGAGAAGAAGAGTTACCCTCTCCTTGGGAGCAGTGAGCTAGTAGGAAAAGCTCTGGAGACAAAGGTCCCCGAACACCGTCCCCCTCAACTACTCACTAGCTCTGGATTCCTGTGCAAATCCTTCAGTTGAGCTAAATCTCAATTTTAAATGGAACTTCATCTTGCGAGATGGGGTCATAATACCAAATGATGGGGTTGTAAGGACCCCGCGTGAGAACATACACAGCAACCTGCTGCCCAAGTGAGTTCTTTGCTGCCTGAGATGGCTGAATTGTCTTTCAGATGATGAGCTAGTCGTGAACCCCAAAGTGTTTCCTTACATCAAGCTTGGAGACATTGTGGAGATTGCTCACCCCAACGATGAGTACAGGTGAGCGTCCAACAGGAGCAGGGAACTAACTGGGCAGCCCGCTCTTTCCAGGTGATATTTTGTCTAAGGGGATTGAAGGGGAAGATGGCTCTTTGCCTTTGGATAAAAATGGTCCTGCCCTCCAGGATTTGATAAACCAATCATCTTTTAAAAAGTGGTCCATTCTTTTTGTTTTTAAAGCTGAGATGACAACTCTGAACAATTCTGTAGCATTTATCCATTTCCTTGAATACAAGTGCAGGGTTTGTTTTCTAAGGGAACTTTCTCCCATTGTTGTGCTGCCAGTTAGAATATGTCCAGAGTGATCTGTTTGTGTTTTGTGGGTGGTGAAGAAAGCTGGTTAGTTACTGCTGACAACATCCCTTCTCTCTGTTGCTTTTCTTTTTTCCCCCAGCCCTCTGCTTTTGCAGGTCAAGTCACTTAAGGAGGATTTGCAGAAAGGTAAAAATTCCATCTCTCTTCTCTAAGATTTTTACACTTTACTGTTTGAGAAACTGTAAGAAACCCCTCTTCACAATCTCTGGGAATGAGGGCACAGTACTTCTCTCCTTATCAAATTGTGTTCCCGCTAAAAAAAAAATTGTTAGATATCAAAATTGCCAAGGAATCTCATTTGTCAGCATCTTGAGGGCACTGAAAAAACTATATTTAGAGTCAAGAGGACGGTTAATCTGAATAGGTGAAGCTTTACACTTCAAAAAGATTGTTGGCAAAGCATGCTTTTCTCAATATTATATTTTCTTCACAAAATATTTAAGTACCTACTTTGGGTCGGGGCAGGGGAGGAACATATATTGTTGATTACCTGCCACTTGTGCAAGGCACTGTACTGGGAGCTGTTTGTCATTTATCTTTCTTGATTTTCTCACCAACTCTTGAGAGAGTGAGGAAACTTTGTCTTACCGGGATGAGTGGGTTTGCCTGGAGTCAGTAAGTGAAGGAGCCAGAGCAGTGATTCTATTCACTCATTCTGGATCCAAATCCTTTCATTTTTCCTCTAATGACTATACCATACTGATCAAGGAACTAAAATGTTTATCGATAGCTAATAAAGTATTTCCTTAAGTGGCACTTAAAAGAAAAAGAAAAACTTTTAATTTGCTCTAAAGGATTTTGGTGTCAACCACTTTTTTTGTATTTTTTAACTTGTTGGGAAAACAGTCAGTAAAATCCAGATCCTGAGTGTCCTTCTTACTCTTACCTCATCTCCTGCCACCTGTCAAGTTTCTTACTTACCAGACTTAAGGGCTCATCGAAAAGTTTATTTCTTCCTTAACTACCTCTGCTACTTTCATTCCAAAAGAGAAAGGATCTCTTTCCTCTTCTGAATTTTCACAACCCTTCGAACTTTCTTATGTTGCTTCTTAATTTCTTTCCTTTCTCTCTCTCTGTTTGTCTCTATCTCTGTCTCTCTGTATTATTTGTTTGTCTCTCTCATTTTTTAATTGCTTGGGTTCAGGTCTTATTTCACCTGAAAAGCAGAGAACTCTCTAAGTTTTAAGCTGCTGAAGGCTGAGAACATGTCTTGCCCTTGGCAAAGGATGTTGTTTGTTGAATGTCTGAGTAGTTATGGATTCGAATATATTTACCTGATCCAGATTCCTTCTCCGTTTCAGAAACTATCAGTGTGGACCAGACCGTGACTCAAGTGTTTCGGCTAAGACCTTATCAAGATGTGTATGTGAATGTCGTAGACCCTAAGGTGTGTCTTTGTTCTGGATTTGAATATCTTTTGAGGAATGATTAACACCCTTCCTCAAGATTAGGTCTCTAAGGAAATAATGAGTTACTTAAGTATAGTGTTAGGCTATTAAATACGTGGTCATACATAGGTCATTTAGATTATAGGTAGAATGTAGCTTGCATTTAAAATCCTCACCCCTTTTTAAAAATCTTGTCCTAAAAAGATTGTGTATGTATATGTGTGTTTGTGAAGGTAAATGTAAAATTTTCTATAAAAATACTAACATTTCTTTATGTGTTCTTTTTTTTCTTTGAGAAATGATGCTATAAAATTAAGAGGTAAAAATCGTTGTCCAAAAGATATTATTGACATTATCTAGGGAAATAAAGCCCACAGTTCAATGTCGTGTTTGTGTGCCAGAATCAAGACTAAAACACAGAATCACTACTCTGGTGCGCTTTGCACTTAACCACGCACGATAAGCAGCTATAGTATCTGTTGGAGACTTACCTGTCCTCCAAAGCCTTCTTGGGCAGGGTAAAATTTTGTTTGTCAGGGTTCTACTACTGAATGGTCTTCCAGTAGTTGTCCTTTTGTCAAAAGGTTTCTCCATGGTGAGTGAGTGTTATCTTAGACTATAAAGTGTGGCAGAGTAAAGCAGAGACATATATTTGATTATCCCTTTTAGGATGTGACCCTTGACCTAGTGGAATTAACCTTTAAGGATCAATATATTGGCCGTGGGGATATGTGGCGATTGAAGAAAAGTTTGGTAAGATATTATTTTTTAAAAAGTCTGTTACTTTTTCCATTATGTTAATAATCCATGTCACCAGGGAAGATGTAGATCTAGTACGGAGAAGAGTATAAAATCCTTTCTGATTCCAGCATCACAGACAATTATTGTAAACATGTTGTATGTCTCCTCCCATTCTCTTTTCATGGTTTTTATAAGCTTTGTTTTGCTTGTTTGTTATCACAGAGTTTTGCTCTGCATTTTTGGTTTGAATGGGGAGAGTGTAATATTATTTTACATTTGAACTTTAGTTTTCAGGTTTTCACTTGATCTCTTTTGCTCCTCACATCTCCTCTTGTGGACAGGCATTTATTACCCTGAATTTATAGATGTGAAAACTGAGATTGAGGAGTTAAGATGAGAAAGCTAGTAAGCAATTGACTCTGGGCTGGAACCCAGATCTTTTTTTTTTTTAAACATTTTTTTAAATTAATTTATTTATTTTGTTTATTTATTTTTGGCTGCGTTGGGTCTTCGTTGCTGCGCGCGGGCTTTCTCTAGTTGGGGCAAGCGGGGGTACTCTTCATTGCGGTGCGTGGGCTTCTCATTGCGGTGGCTTCTTTTGTTGTGGAGCATGGGCTCAAAGTGCACGGGCTTCAGTAGTTGTGGCACACAGACTCAGTAGTTGTGGCTTGCGGGCTCTAGAGCGCAGGCTCAGTAGTTGTGGTGCACGGGCTCTTCCCGTACCAGGGCTCGAACCCGTGTCCCCTGCATTGGCAGGCAGATTCTTAACCACTGCACCACCAGGGAAGTCCCTGGAACCGAGATCTTGTTCCTTCCAGGTTAGACTCCTTTTTTGCTTTACCCTCCTTCCATTATCCTTGTTTATTTATTTTTAATGGACATTTTCCGCTGAACATGATCAGTTCATCAGAATTGTGAGCTGCTGCTGAAAATTCTCCTTTTGGACTTTTTGGCTATTATGAAACAACAAATCATAGGTATAATGTCCACACAGTGTATATTTTCAGAAAGAGATATCTTTGCTCATGTTTTATTTGGTGGGAAAAGGTTCCATTTTCTAAAATGAGAAACAAATGTTCCATATGTAAATGTGCATATGTATGCAAGTGTATGTGAACATAAGTATATTACTGAAGCTGACCACTTATTATCCACCTGGTCTTTACTATTGTCTATACTTGCCAAACCCGTAAGAACCTACTGTTATACCTGCCCCAGCAGGTTTTCCTATGGGATAAATCTATTACTCCCATGTTAATTGAACTTCGGGTTAATAGAAGAGATTCGAAAGCCAGGAGACGTTCTTTGTGACCTTTCATGGCCTTGATGTATTGTTGAATCTCTCTCTCTCTCTTTTCCCTTAGGTCAGCACATGTGCCTATATCACTCAGAAGGTGGAATTTGCTGGCATCAGGTAGATACTATGTCACTCTTGATTTATTAGCTTGTAACTGGGAATAGCATGTAATGCAGTAACTGCTACATACAGCCTTTGAGGCATGTGGACGTCCTTATAATAAAATACACAATAGCTTAAAACGTTAGATTGTGGTAGCTAAAACAATCCAAAAGACCCCGAAATGCACTATAGTAGTTTTAAGATGGGTGGATGTTGCTGAAGCCGCCTGGTATTCTGAACAAAGGAGGGATAGACTCACAATTTTAGAACTGGAAAAAGCCTTAGATGAACATATTTCATCAAACTTTCTTGTTTTACACTTTAAGAAACAGGTTTGGAGACATAAAATGACTAGCACAATAGTTCCTGATTTGCTGCCTTTTTAGAGATATCACACTGCTCTTGATTTATTAAAATGATTTCTGTATTTCAGTTTGTGAAGAAGAGAGAAAAGGGGACTTTTTGAAACCCCCTCTAAAGTCAAAAAGCAAAATATCCACATAGTGAAGGCTTAACAGCACCAAAAAAGTGTGTAATGAAATATGTCCTTTTCCCTAGAGGAAACTGTGTCTTTCTTGAAATTTACTGTATATATTCAAGCATATTTACATCTAGTTGACTCACTTTTAATGTGAGATTGACCACTGGATTCTGGTGATGCAGCCTGGTCCCCTGTTATGAAATTCCCCATCAGCTTTTCACAGAATGGTTTCATCTGTTGATGATTATCGCAAGATGGTGATTTTCTAATTCAGCCATTGCTCCTACCTTTATCGGCCGGAATCCTTTTGTAAAGACCTTTCACCAGCAATGAGGGCTATTTGGTTAGTCTGAATTACTGATCCTGAAAGAAAGAAAGGATAAAGGATTCATTTTTTTCTTTCCAAAAGGGGATGTTTTAGAAGTTGTTATAAGGTCAGAAATTCTTTGAAAAAATTTTAGCAACGAAAGCACAGTTCAAGAAGTGACGAAGTCTCAAGCAGAACAAGAAATGCAACCTATTTATGCCATCAAATACAAGCTGGTCTCTCCCAGGTGGTGGGCCAGGAGTCAGGAAACCTGTATTCCATTCCTGCAGCACCAGTGGTTAGCAGGGTGATGCTGGGCAGCTCAGGGGGTCTCTGCATCTGTTCCTCTGCAAAATGAAGTGGTAGGTTTAGGATCTTTTTCTGTAAATGACCAGATAGTAAATATTTTAGACTTTGGGCCACGTGGGTCTCAGGTCTCTGTTGCAATTTTTTTTTTTTTTTTTTTAACATTTAAAAATGTAAAATCTACTCTTAGCTGTGGGCCATACAAAAACAGGAGATGGGCTGGATTTGGCCTGCAGGCTACAGTTTGATAAGTCCTGGTTTAGAAACCCTCTCAGAATCCCTTTCATAATTAAATTCCTTGTTTCTCCATGTAAGTGCCTTCATACACCCTGACATAATGTCAGTTTTAGACTTTTCAAGATCTGTCCTAATATTTTGCTCATTCATGGTTAAATGTAAACCACAAAATCTTCTACCATTTTTCCAAGGAGACTAATTTATAGTCTTTCTACGTTGAATCAAAAGTCACTTTCTTTTCCAAAAAAAAAAAAAAAAAGTGTTCTGGGCCTCATATGAGAAAATAAAATCAAATCATAATAAATTATTAGAGAATTTCTCTGTAATTTACCCTTTTAATCTGGTAATTTAGTCAACAGTTAAGGGCATAGTTTCATTACCTTGAGACCCTACCTTTGAAATGTTATTTTTCCTTAAAGATAAACATTTTGTTTTTCTCTCAGTAAATTCACAATGTATTCTTTAAAAAAAAAAAACAACTTCAAAATCAGTATTTTAAAAAATTGAAGAAAAATTTTAAAGAAAAATATTGCACTAAAATCTATCTTCTAACAGCACTCTGCTTTTTTAAAATATTGAACTTAGATGAAATAAGTCAGACAGAGGAAGACAAATACTGTGTGATATCACTTATATGTGGAATCTAAAAAATACAACAAACTAGTGAATATAACAAAAAGGAAGCAGACTCACAGATGTAGAGAACAAACTAGTGGTTACCAGTGAGGAGAGGGAAGGGGGGAAGGGCATTATAGGTGGGGGTTGGGGGGGAGAGTGGGAGGTACAAACTATTAGGTATAAAATAAGCTACAAGGATGTATCATACAACGGGGGGAATATAGCCAATATTTTATAATAACTATAAATGGAGTATAACCTTTAAAAATTGTGAATCAGTATACTATATACCTGTAACATATAGTATTGTACAGCAACTATACTTCAGTAAAAAAATAAATATTTTTTAAAAATTGAACTTAGAAACCTAGTCTATTTGATCTCATTGTGAAGAGATACCATTTTCCCAGATATAATTTTGGGGATTACTGAGTAGCTGCCTATTTTTTTTAACTTAAAAATTTTTTTTTGGTTATTTTTTCTAACTCACACTCCAGAGGGAGCAACACTGAATAATTTCTGGCCCTGACTTCCCAGCTGTCCTGGGGCAGATAGATCTGTTTGAGAGTCACACTTAAAGCCCATTGGAACATCCAGTTTGGGTGTTTTCCTGCTAGAACTGCCCCACTGCAGAGGATCTTCTGGGATCTTCTCTGACTTGAGCTCTGATTCTATGGTGGCCAGTCTCAACACACCTGTCCTGATTATAGAATTAATACTGCCAAGTACCACTTGTTCAGCACATGCTATGTATCAGGCCTATGCTAAGTATTTTTACATACAGTGCTTGCTCATTGTAGACAATATGAAAAACAGAATAAAGAAGCAGGGGGAAAAGACATAATATTACATTACTGAATATTGACATAAAAATTTTTCAGCAAAATGGCCTCCATTGAATAGGGACCCTGTCCCTTTGTGCCCCCTGACTTCTTTCTTGTCTTCTAATTTGATACTGCAGTGGATCTTGTTTTTGTTGAAACTCATTGACTCAAAGCTCGGGTTAGCAAATTTGTTCATCAGTGCCTCTTAACTGTTTTTGTGACGTGTGCCCTTTTGAGGTTTGCCAGAAGGTACAATTCTGTGCTCAGGAAAGTTTGCATCATTTCAGAGGGTTCGTGGGTTCCCCGAAGCCCTTCCTTAGACCCACATGTTGTCTGCAGACCCCCAAGTTAAGAGCTCCTGTTGTACAGATTCAGTGTACTCTGAGAATTCTTTATGTTGTGTAATCTGTTCATGGTCCTCTGGAAATCTGTAACTGGCCAGGTCATTTGGGTGTAAATGATAGAGTAGAGAGAGACACCCCAAAGGCACCCCTGTTTCTTCTCGGTTTATGTAGGACTCGTAATAACGCATGTGCCTCTCCTTTCAGGGCACAGGCCGGGGAGCTGTGGGTCAAGAATGAGAAGGTCATGTGTGGTTATATAAGCGAAGATACCAGGGTAAGGGTGATAAAGTGCTTTTTTGGGTTTGTTTTCCCGTGGTATTATGTCTATAAGTCGTGAAATCAAAAACAAAACAGAAACCAGCAAAAACTTGATCTCATGATCAAGCTGGTGACCAGCTACTATCTGCTCAGCTGGATAATATTGTAATATAGTTGGGGACTCCTGAAATTCTAGTGTTTTACAGTTGGATCTCTCCAGTTTGGGGTTGATCTTCATATTCTTCTGTTTAATATCAGATGTAGAGATGGAACATCTAGCTCGCAGGCTTCTGTGCCCACTAATACATAGTGAAAGTTAAATTCAGTAGAAGATTGTGTTGGTAAACACGAAGAAAGACCTTTGCCAAGGAATCTCCTCCTGTGACTCTGTTCCAGTTGGAAAAATCCAAACTGAACAGCTGTGAACGTTACCCACGTTGGTGAAAGCACCTGTCTGCTCTTCCATGTTCCCATCCCCCAGCCTCCCTTGAGAGCAGTGGTTCTCAACCTGGGGGTGATCCTGCCTCCCCAGGGGTCTTTTGACAAAGTCTGGAGACATCTTTGGTCGTCGCAACTGGGGTTATGTGGAGGATGCTGCTGATCGCGCTACAGTGTAAAGGACAGCCCTCTAGAACAAAGGGTCACCTGGGCCCCAAGGGCAGTAACATTGTGGGGAACTGTCCTGTGCGTTGTGGGGTGTTCAGCATCCCTGGCTTCTACTCACTAAATGCCAGTAGCACCCATCCCCACCCCCTGCAAGTCATAACCACCAGAAATGTCGCCAGACATTACCATATGTCCCCTGGGCAAGCAAAATAGTTGAGAACTTGGGGCCGTTTTTAGAGGTAACCACTATCTGAATTTTATTTTTGTAATTTCCTTGTTTACTTAGTGATAATACATATGTATTTTACCCTGCACAGTATATTATTTGTTTTGCTCATGTTTGAGTTTTTTTTTTTTTTAATTTATTTATTTTATTTATTTATTTTTTTAGCTGTGATGGGTCTTCGTTTCTGTGCGAGGGCTTTCTCTAGTTGCGGCAAGCGGGGGCCACTCTTCATCGCGGTGCGCGGGCCTCTCACTGTCGCGACCTCTCTCGTTGCGGAGCACAGGCTCCAGATGCGCAGGCTCAGTAGTTGTGGCTCACGGGCCCAGTTGCTCCGCGGCATGTGGGATCTTCCTAGACCAGGGCTCGAACCCGTGTCCCCTGCATTAGCAGGCAGATTCCCAACCACTGCACCACCAGGGAAGCCCACGTTTGAGTTTTATTACAGTGGATTAAAATGTATTCTCTTCCCCCCCGCCAACTTTAGCTATCTCGTTTGTACTCACTATATTTTTCATCATTGATTAGGAGTATATTTGTTGGGTCATAGCTTTGACTCTGTATGGTAATGCCAAATTATTTTTCAAATTCTTCAGACCATTTTATACTCCTAGTAGCCATATATAAAATCTTGTTTTTCACTTTTTCCGACACCAGGTCTTAGATTTTGAAAGTTTTTGCCACTCTACTGGGCATACATTGGTATTTTACAGTGATCTTTCCCTCAGTTTTCTGGCAATTGACTCTTAAGTATGGCTTATAAAGACCATGATAATTTGGCACATGCTTACCCACTGAGCGGCTTGTGGGATCTTAGTCCCCCGACCAGGGAATTGAACCCCGGGGCCATGGCAGTGAGAGCGCCAAGTCCTAGCCACTGGACCGCCAGGGAATTCCCCATTGAAGGATTTTAAGTGGGGGAGTGATACCTGAATTATGCTTTTAAGAGATCACTTATTCATTCAGTTGGATTTTGTTGAACAAAACTCCCAAAGTGGGCTTCCCTGGTGGCGCAGTGGTTAAAGAATCCTCCTGCCAATGCAGGGGACACGGGTTTGAGCCCTGGTCCGGGAAGATCCCACATGCTGCGGAACAACTAAACCTGTGTGCCGCAGGTACTGAGCCTGCACTCTGGAGCCCGCAAGCCACAACTACTAAGCCTGCGCTCTGCAACAAGAGACGCCACCGCAATGAGAAACCCGAGCACCGCAACGAAGAGTAGCCCTCACTCGCCACAACTAGAGAAAGCCCGCATGCAGCAACAAAGACCCAATGCAGCCAAAAATAAATAAAATAAATAAATTTATTAAAAAAAAATAATACTGTATAAAAAAAAAAACAACTCCCAAAGTTACAGTGGCAAATTGATACTTACAGGTCAGCTTTATTCTCTCATATAAAAGAAGTCCATGGGTAGGCAAATTATGGCTGGTGTGACAGCGTCACAGTTACTGGTGGTCTAAGGCCCCTTCTGCCTTCCTGTTCTGCCTATCTCAGGATTGGGCTTCCGTGGTCTGGCTGGAGCTGCTGTGCCCACATCTGTATGCCAGGCAGAGGAGGGAAGAAGGAAAGAAAGACAACAAGGGGGCACCCTCCAGCCGATTCAGCTTCCTTTCAGGACACACTTCCATTTACACCTTACTGACCAGGGTTGAGTCATGTGGAACTGCTCAGCATGCCTGGAGGTCTGGTCTCTTGGCGGGTCCCTTGCCTCCCAGAATAGAATCGGCTTCCCGTGACTTAGGAAGGAAGGATGTTGGCTGGGCGTCCACAGTACCCGCTGCAGCCCCTCTGGCTCTGGAGCAGAGAGTCGATTGTCGGGGCAAGAGTGGAAGCAGAGAGATGAGTTAGGAAGTTAGAAGGTGGTGGCGTGGGCTAGGCTGGGCACTGGAGCAGGGGAGAGATGGACAGATTGGTGAAACATTCTGGGGTCGAGTCCACAGAACTTGCTAATGCGTTGGGTGTGAAGAGTGAAGAAGGGAATAATTGAGCAGCTGGTGGAGAGATGGTGGTGCCATTTATCATATGGAGAAGGCCGGGGAGGAGTCGTTCAGGGGAACTTCAGTTTGTGAGATGTCTGGACAGCCGAGTGGAAAAATCAGGGGAGGCAGTTGAGTCTGGAGCTAATCTGTCACTTCTCCCATGTAGTCCCCCACCCCATCCAGCCACGGGAACCACTCACCATCCCTCCAACATGCAGCGTGCTCTCTTGCCTCCGTGTCTTTGTGCGTGCTGCTCTCTCCCGCCTGCGGTGCTTGCTCCTCGCCTTCCCCCTTTCCCAAGCCTCTCATCCATCCCTCAGTACTAGTCTCAGGCTTCCCTGCTCCTGGAAAGCCTCCCTGGATGCACCAGGCTGGAAGTGCCCCCGTGGCACCTGGGACATATATCTATATCAGCACTTGTCACACTCTGGTGGATGCGTTTCTTACCTGCCTTGCCACCAGACTGCAAGCGCTTTGAGGGCAAGGACTGTGCCTTTTACCTTTATATCCCAAAGTTGTCTGGCATAGCTCCTGGCACTTAATGTCCCAAGGCTCTTTTACTTGAGATAATCTTTATAATCAGTTCAATTACCTGGTACACAAAAGATTTGAAGGAGCAAATGTAAAAGGAAAGGGAGTATTGATGCCTGCAACTTACACATTTTATACATTTTGCTTTCCCACCAAAGCTCTTTAAAGTCTGCTGGAGGAGGGAAGGGCTGAGTAAAGAAAGGGCTTTGTGGTAAAGCACACAGGCCAGGGAAACCACTAGGGCTTTTCCTGGAGGCATTCTGGGTATGGAGGGGGGTACGATGTGGATTAGTTATTAGATCAACAACTCATCAACTGGCGCATCTTAGCCCAAGTTCTTCTGTAATGAGGTCTCATCGACTTTCCCAGTAGATTCACTGCCCCTTCTCCAACGTTTCTTGTGGGAAGCTTCAAGGAATGTTTGTATATAGCTGCAATGTTTTCCATGTCTTTATCCTCTGCCATGAGCTCCTAGAGGGTAGGGACAGGATCTTCCCCTCATGGCCTGTGATGCCAAGGATGGAGCTTGCTTTTAGAAGTTCCATGTCTCACAATTAACAGAAATCTTCCAGCATTGCTTTTTTTTTTTTTTTTTTTTGTAAAAAACATATACAATTTAGCTTTTTTTTTTTTTTTTTTTCTGGGCTGTGCCACGCAGCTTGCAGAATCTTAGTTCCCTGACCAGGGATTGAACCCGGGCCCCGGCAGTGAAAGCACCTTGTCCTAACCACTGGACTGCCAGGGAAGTCCTAAAATTTAGCGTCTTAACCATTTTTAAGTGTACAGTTCAGCAGTTTTAAGTATATTTACATCATTGTGAAACAGATCTGCAGAACTTTTTCATTTTGCAGAACTGAAATTCTATCCATCATTGCTTTTTAATGCAATTATGTCTTTGTTTCTTTCAGGTGGTATTCCGTTCTACGTCAGCTATGGTTTACATATTTATTCAGATGAGCTGTGAAATGTGGGATTTTGATATTTATGGTACTGTTCCTAAGTGCGGGTCGTAACTGCTAATGGGGAGAAGTTTCTGGTTTCCCCCAAGTTGGTATCATTTATAGCAATCTCTTAGCATTCTCTGAAGATATGTCCTGAGATCTTAACAAATCCTCAAATGCTAAAATAAATAAATATTTTATATATCTAGTGAATTGCATGAAATGTAGTAAAGCATTAACGAAAAATCTGAATTCTCAGATCTTCAATTATTCTATAAGCATAGATCAAAAGTCATAGAGGGAGTGATTCTATGGCCAGGAACCAGCACCTTCTTTGATATCTTTCATTTTATGTCCTATCACTCACAGAAATCACCAAGTTTGTCTCATTTTATTAGAATTACTACACAATAAGTGGAGTACAATAAAGCTGCTATGAGGTGTGGACACTGTGCCCAACACACCAGCCTCATGGTGCATGCATTTCTAATTTGTGTTTAGCAAAATTACAAATTAATTTTTGATGTAGGGCATCTTGGATGCTCAAGAACAGCAGAAACTGCAAATGGTAATTTAGTGAATGCCCAGGGGCTACCAGATCACCTTCAAACAAACTTGAAGCGTCACTGTGAGAATAATTATATTTAAAAGTTAGAGGGTTCTCTCATTTTGAAGATACACTGTCTTTTTCAATCATCAAAGCTTTTCAATCTTGTATTTTACCTTGAAGCTATGACCTCTTACTGAGTGAGGTAAATATTAAATTTGGCTCCATAGAAAGTCTAGGTTGAAAATGCTTTTAGGATGTAGTAGTACCCACCTTCTCTTTGACTAGTCCTATTCCTGTTAATTTACTGAGAGAAGAAAATGTAAGCAAGAAATAAAGATAATTCCCACCTTCTTTCTATTGTTTATTTTCAGGGGATCTGTATTTTGAGAAAGCTGTGAATGGTTTCCTTGCTGATCTCTTTACCAAATGGAAGGTACGTTTCTTCTCATGCACTAAATCTCATTGCGTAAACATTATTCAATGCAGATTTTAAAAACTTACTCTTTCTATTAAGCTGAATTTAATTGAGCTACCTTAGCTAAAGTCTAAATTGATAAGACTCTAGATTTAAATTACCTTCATCACCTCAACATGGGCAAGTGTATTTATGAAGAACCCACAGCTAACATCATACTCAATGGTGAAAGACTGAAAATGTTCCACCTTAAGAAGATCAGGAACAAGATAAGGATGTTTGCTTTCACCACTGGTATTCATTGTTTTACTGAAAATTCTAGCCAAAGCAACTAGGAAAAAAAAAAAGGAAGAAAAAAGGAAGGAAGGGAGGGAGGGAGGAAGGAAGGAAGGAGAAAAGAAGGAAAGGAAGAGAGAAAAGAAAAGAGGAAATAGAAAGCATCCATATTGATTAGAAGAGCAAAAGCAAAACTATCTTTCTTCACAGATGACATCCTGTATGTAGAAAACCCCCAAATATCCATAAAAAAACAAAAGCAAAAACTATTAGAGCTAATAAATTCAGCAGAGTTGCAGGATACAAAATCAACACATAAGATCATTTGTGTTTCATCAGCAGTGAACAATCTGATCAGGAAATTAAAACAAGGAATAAAACATTTTAAAGGGAATTAAATTAAAAAACAATTCCATTTACAAGAATATCAGAGAGAATAAAATACTTTGGAATAATTTACCCAAGGAGGTGCAAGGTTTGTGCACTAAAATCTATAAAACATTGCTGAAAGAAATGAACGAAGACCTAAATAAATGAAAAACAACTCATGATCATAGATTAGAAGACTTAATATTGTTAAAATGGCAATACTACCCAAAGCCAACTATGGTTCAGTACAGTCCCTATCAAAATCCCAATGGCCTTTTTTACGAAATGGAAAGGCTGATTCTAAAATTTATGTGGAATTGCAAGGGATCCTGAAGAGCCAAAACAATCTTGAAAAAGAAGAAGAAAGTTGGAGGAATCTCACTTTCTAATTTCAAAGCTTATTACAAAGCCAAAGTAGTCAAAACAGTGTGGTACTGGCATAAAGGTAGCTATGTAAATCAATGGAATAGAATTGAGAGTACAAAAGTCAACCCATACATCTATGGTCAGTTGATTTTAGATGAGAATGTGCAGTCCACTCAATGAGGGAAATAATAGCTTCTTCCACAAATGGATTCAAGACAATTGAATATTCATATGCCAAAGAATGAATTTTGAGTCTTACCTCACATGATATACAAAAATTAACTCAAAGTGAATCAGAGACCTAAATATAAGAGCACATACCAGGTATCGTGGTAAGTGTTTCACCCGCCTTATCTCACTTCATCCTCTTGTCACTCTTACACAGGTAGGGAAAGCACAGCTGAAAGAGGTTAGGTAACTTGCCTGTGATTGATAGCCCGAAAAAGCAGAGCGAGGATTCTAATCCAGTTCCATCCATTCATCCAGTGCTCACCTGAGGTCATAACCCCTGGGCCGTCCTGTCTGTTTCTGTAATCCTGAGTCACGTCACCACTGTTGTATGTTACCTCCTCCATCACACATGAGTTGAGAGGCTCTCATGCGCACACCAGCCCACTGTCAGGCATTTTTCCTGTGTAAAACTTACACCAAAATCAGATCAGTTTGGAGCTGCGTTTGGAGCACTAGACGTCCAATAAATTAGTTGGTGACTACTGAAGGTCTGCTCTTGGTACTGTGGCTTGTATTTAGGAATTTCTGTCTACTTGAGCGATATCGGTGGAAGAATATTAGGTGACGTGATGTTCATTATGTTGTCTTCCTTATACGGTGAATGCTGAATTGTGTGGTTAGTAAGTTGAGTTTGAGATGGGGTTGGTCAGTTTGGGCTGTTGTCTTCAAAGACCCAGGAGGAACTGAAACTGAGCTTTCTGGCTCACTGGTGCAAGCCAAATTTCATGCCGTCTGTAAACACCCTACTTCTAGAATATTGAACTCCAGACTGCATGGAAATGTGTATTCTCACTCGTCCCCATTGCAGTCCAAAGGTAATTACCTTGGTTTCAACCCGTGCATCTTGAGCAGCACCCAGTCCTCGTCCTGTGGCCCTGGCAGTAGGTGGGAGTGTCTGGTGCTTACATCCACCACCATTGGTTCCATTCTTCCCTAAACGACAGTCCTGAAGAAGTTAAAAAACACCATGAAGCAGGTACAAATACCATGATCCTCTGACAATAGGCTGATCTATTTTATGGCAAATCAAGAGCTGGGAGACAGCACCCCCAACTTATTGGTGATTTGCAGGTGTTTTTTTTTTTTTGAACGGCCGTGCTGCGCGGCATTCGGGATCTTAGTTCCCTGACCAGGGATGGAACCCACGCCCCCAGCAGTGGAAGCATGGAGTCTTAACCACTGGACCGCCAGGGAAGTCCCGTGATTTGCAGTTTTCAAAATACCTTCCACATTCCTAGGACTTTAGATAACTTGCCCAAGGTCATGTAGTGGTAAGTTTCAGAGCCAGGAGTCAGTCCCAGCCTTCTGACTCTGGCAGAACTGTGTCTACTGCATTATGCAGCCTACAATTACATGATGCTACCCAATGCCTGAGCCCCCGAGCCTCCCAGAATTGAAGTAAATGGAATAAACTTGAGTCCTCTTTTTCTCTACTTATCCCTAGGAGAAGAACTGTAGTCATGAAGTAACAGTGGTCCTATTTTCTAGGACTTTCTATGATGCAAAATCTCTTGGTGCGTAAGTCTTTCTCCTACAATTATTTTTTTGTTAAGCTTTCCACACGCCCATCACAATTCATTCCTTATCATTTTCTTTCCTTTGGCACTGCTCCATCTGTCCCATCTTTTCTGTTAGAGGGTAGGGTAGAGTGGAAAATGACACAGTCCATTAGCAGATTCAAGGAGTCTGTGGGCTGTAATTCATCTTAAAACCAACTTAACAGATACATAATTATCTTTGTGTGTGTGTGTGTGTGTGTGTGTGTGTGTGTGTGTGTGTGTGTGTGATGCAACTCTTCAACCCAGAAGGGGGAAGCGGAGAAACTGAATTTCTCTTTTTAGTCTTATCTGTACATGTTTTCTCTATTTCAGATGAATTTCCTGAAATAAACCGAGCCTCAATTAGGCAGGATCACAAGGGGCGATTCTATGAAGACTTCTATAAGTATGTTTGGGTTGCTTTTGCCTTTTGTTTTCCCCTGGTTGTTTCTTCCCTAACTTAAAAAAAAAAAAAATTAACCTTTTTACTTTGGAATAATTTTAGGTTTACAGAGAAGTAGCAAAGATAGTACAGAGAGTTCCCATATACCCTTCACCCAGTTTCCTCTGTGAACATTTCCTAACCAAGGTACATCTATCAAAACTACGAGATGAGGACTGGTACATTGCTATGAACTAAATATCAGACTTTTCTCAGATTCATCAGTTTTTCCGCTTATGCACCTTTTTTGTTCCAGGATCCAATGCAGGATACCACATTGCATTTAGACTTTCCAAACTTTTTATTGTGAAAAGTTTCAAACTTGCAGAAAAGAAGAATGAATTAATATAATGAACCCATATACCCAATTCCTGGATTAAACAGTTATTATCATGCCATATTTGTTTCATTTTTTTTTTTTAATTTATTTATTTTATTTATTTATTTTTGGCTGCATTGGGTCTTCGTTGCTGTGCGCGGGCTTTCTCTAGTTGCGGAGAGCGGGGGCTACTCTTCATTGCGGTGCGCGGGCTTCTCATTGCGGTGGCTTCTCTTGTTGCGGAGCATGGACTCTAGAGGGCAGGCTCAGTAGTCGTGGCACATGGGCTTAGATGCTCCGCGGCATGTGGGATCTTCCCGGACCAGGGCTCAAACCCGTGTCCCCTGCACTGGCAGGCGGATTCTTAACCACTGTGCCACCAGGGAAGCCCCACTTCATTTGTTTTTTGGCTAAATTTTACTTAAGAGCAAATTATAGATATTAAAACATTTTGTTCCTAAAGAATAAGGGCAACTATGGACTTTCAGTGATTATGGTGTGTCACTGTAGGTTTATTAATTGCAACAAATGTACCACTCTGGTGAGGAATAATTGATAATTGGGTGGGGGGGGCATGAAACATGTGTTAAGGGAGGGAGTATATGGGAAATCTCTGTACCTTCCTCTCAATTTTGCTGTGAAATTAAAACTGCTCTAAAAAAAGTCTTAATAAAAAAAAAAAGCAGGAAACACTCAGGGATGCATAACTGTGTATCTGTCTCTCACAGTGACATATAATTTTAAAAATTAGAAAAAAATTAAATATCAACAATAAAGAATTAAATTATGGTAGAATTTCAGACTGACAAAATATTATACAGCCATCCCATTAAAAATGATGTAATCCTCTTTGATAATTGTTGGATATGAGTGTTAAGTACATGGAGGCTCACAGTGCTATTTTCTCTACCAAAGTATATTTGATTTTATTAAAAACAAAAACAAATTTAAAAAAAGGAACATCCAATTTTAAAACAGGCTAAACTGAAAAGGGTCTGGAGAAACACATATCATAGTGTTAAAAGTACTTCCCTTTGGATTGCAAAGTCAGACCAGGGGTAAGACCAAAAACAAATGAGATGAAAAAATGGGCTTCTTGGTGGTGTATATTCACTGCGTTTGGACAAATGAATAATGACACGTCTCCATCATTATAGTATCACACAGAGTATTTCCACTGCCCTAAAAATCCTCTGTGCTCCACTTACTCATTCCTTTCTCCACCCCCAACCCCTGGAACTATTGATCTTTTTAGAGTCTCCATAATTTTGCCTTTTCCAGAGTGTCGTATGGTTGGAATCATATAATATGTAACTTTTTCCTATTGGCTTCTTTCACTTAGTAGTATGCATTTAAGGTTCCTTCATGTCTTTTCATGGCTCGATAGCTCATTTCTCTTTAGAGTTCAATAATGGACCCTTGTTTGGCTGTACCATCCACCTCTTGAAGGACTCTCGGTTGCTTCCAAATTTTGGCAGTTATAAATAAAGCTTCTGTAAACATCCATGTGCAGGTTTTTGTGTAGACATAAGTTTTCAACTCATTTGCATAAATAACAAGGAGCACAATTGCTGGATTGTATGGTAAGAGTTCTGTAAGAAACCGCCAAGCTGTCTTCCAAAGTGGCTGCACCAGTCTGCATTCCCACCAGCAATGGATGAAAGTTCCTGTTGCTCCACATCCTCGCCAGCATTTGGTGTTATCAGTGTTCTGGATTTTGGCCTTTCTAATAGGTATATAGTGTTGTCTCATTGTTGTTTTAATTTGTATTTCCCTGATGGTGTATGAGGTGGAGCATCATTTCATCTGCTTATTTGCCATCCATCTATCTTCTTTGGTGAGGTATCTGTTCAGGTCTGTTGCCCACTTTTTAATCGTATTGTTTGTTTTCTTATTGTAAAGTTTTAAGGGTCCATTGTATATTTTGGATGATAGTCATTTATTCAGATGTGTCTTTTGCAAGTCTTTTCTCCCAGTCTGCGGCTTGTCTTCTCATTCTCTTGACACTGTCTTTTGCAGAGCAGAAGTTTCTTCATTTTAATGAAGTCCAGCTTATCAATTTTTCTTTCATGGATTGTGCCTTTGGTATTGAATCTAAAAAGTCATCACCATACCCAGGGTCATCTAGGTTTTCTCCTGTGTTATCTTCTGGAGTCTTATAGTTTTATGTTTTGTATTTAGGTCTGTGATCCATTTTGAGTTAATTTTTATGAAGGCTGTAAGGTCTGTGTCTAGATTTTTTTTTTTGTAGAGAGTACGTTAAATATCAGCTCAGTAGAGTTATTTATAAAGCACCTTTTTAGTGTTTGTGGTCCACTGTACTAGTGCTTCTAAAACCTCTGTGTACAAATGAATCACTGGGAATTTGTTAAAATGTAGGTTCTGCTTCAGTAAGTTCTGGGATGGATCCTGAGAGTTTGATGATCCCAATGCTGTTGATTGGTAGACTGCAAGTCGATTTTTTTCTTTCTTTCCCTTTCTTTTTTTCTTTCTTCCTTCCTGCTTTCCTTGTTCCTTCCTTTTTTTTTTTTTTTTCATGTGGACAGCCAGTTGTTCCAGCACCAGTTGAAAAGACTATCTTTGCTCCATTGTATTGCCTTTCTCATTTGGCAAAGATCAGTTGACTATATTTGTGTGGGTCTATTTCTGGCTCCATTCTGTTCCATTGATCTATTTGTTCATTCACAGTATCACATTGTCTTGATTACTGTAACTTTATAGTAAGTCTTGAAGTTGGATAGTGTCTGTCCTCCAACTTTGTTCTTCTTCAATACTGTGTTGGCTATTCTGGATCCTGTGTGTTTCTTTAGGATAAATTCCTAACATTAAATGGAAATGTATCTTTCTCTTCTTAAATTTAAATTTTACTTATTTTTTGGAATACATTCACATGGTTCAAAATTTTAAAGGTCCAGAGGTATACAGTAAGCAGATTCCCACCCATTCCTTTCCACTGATCTAGTTCCCTGACCTAGATATGTTTATTGGCTGTCTGTGTAAAAACATATATATGGATGTTTTCTTTTAAGGCTTTTCGTATATACTACCTAACTGTAATTCAGTCTGTAAGAATGTTCATCTCCCTGCGCAGCACTGGGCATTTATATAATCTCTAGGCGATTTTGAAATGTTTTTATATTTTTTGTTTTCAATTTTTAATTTTCACTCTCTTGATGTGATTACATTTCTTTGTTAACGTTTGTTAAACGCATTCGACTTTACTACATATTGCTATATGATAGATGACCCCAGTTCCAGGCGTCCCCTCTTCTCCTTTCCTTGAAACCCAGTAAGGGACCCTATGTCCTGTGTGTCATCACTGCTCGATACCTGTCTTGTGATTGTGCTCCTTTCAGGGTGGTGGTGCAGAATGAGAGGAGAGAAGAGTGGACCTCCCTCCTCGTGACCATTAAAAAGCTCTTCATCCAGTATCCAGTGCTGGTGCGACTGGAACAGGCAGGTACTGCATTTATGTGCTGGAAGATGCGGCAGGGGAGGAGGTGTCAGATGGAGGCTGGGGGACCAAGAGGTTCCTGCTTGCTTCCCTTCCAGTGTTGAGTATGGCTTCTGCTTCTGGCCGGGTTTCTATGTCAGGTTGGGTCCCGCTGGTCATTGCATGTGCAGTAAGTTCAGTCACGTCCCTTCTGCAGGGGGAGAGGCCTGTGGAGCAAGGCACCTTCCACTTGTTTCTTTTTTTTTTAATAAATTTATTTATTTTATTTATTTTATTTTTGGCTGCGTTGCGTCTTCGTTGCTGTGCTCGGGCTTTCTCTAGTTGTGGCGAGTGGGGGCTACTCTTCATTGTGGTGCGTGGGCTTCTCATGGCGGAGGCTTCTCTTGTTGCGGAGCATGGGCTCTAGGTGCGCGGGCTTCAGTAGTTGTGGCATGTGGGCTCAGTAGTTGTGATTCGTGGGCTCTAGAGCGCAGGCTCAGTAGTGTGGCGCACGGGCTTATTTGATCCGCGGCATGTGGGATCTTCCTGGTCCAGGGATCGAACCCGTGTCCCCTGCACTGGCAGGCAGATTCTCAACCACTGCGCCACCAGAGAAATCCCCCCACTTGCTTCTTACGAGTCCATCTTTCATGAGATGTTGTTCCTTCTCTTGTGTCTTTTGCTTCAGAGGGCTTTCCTCAAGGAGACAATTCTACCTCAGCACAAGGAAACTACCTAGAGGCCATCAATCTGTCATTCAATGGTGAGTAAGGGCGCCAGCCACAGTGAGCAGATGTCTTGCTGACCACATGGCTGTGACCTTCTTTTTACTAATGTGCAGAGACCCAGACCTAGCTGGTGATGCCCCCACCCACCTGCCCCCCAGATTAACTGAAAGCAGTAACTTCTGTTTGGATGGTTTTAATGGCCACCATGTAGCTCTTGGGTTTTCTGTTGGGAATCAACTTCCTCTTCTCATCTGCTTCTCATGGTGATCCAAGAGTAAAGAGCTGGAGAAAGTCCTCCTTGGCTACTTTGTTTTCCTAAAAACTGCGTTCTTATTATTTTCCACTCCATCCTTCAATTGCTTCCAGGTAATTTTTTTTAATCTACTTTTTTTTTTTAATTACCAAAGGAGCGCATTGTTCCTAGAATTCAAATAATAGAGAAGTATATCAAGTACAATGAAAATCTCCCCCTTCCCGCCACTGTCAGACCCTTCCAAGAGGGACCATTGTTAATAGCGTGATGTGATTTCTTCCGAACGTTTCTCCCTGCATTTATGTGTTAGCTGAGATACTTTGTTTGCAGATAACAGAAACCTACTGAATTCAAACAAAAAAGGAAGTTTAAGGACACAGGGGCTCTTGGGACAGCCAGAAAAGGCTTGAACACCTTGTTGAGGAAGGTGGGGACGAGGGTGGCTCTGGGAACCGCAGCAGCAGGAATTCCTAGACCCGAGTTCAGCTCCCAGTGACCCTGTCTCTGCTCTCTGGTTAGAATTCCACATTCCCAGCTCTGGTTAGGTGTCTGTCCATCACTGGCAACTGACGGAAAAGATGGTGTGTGGTCACTTCACTGTGTGTATTGCCTGCCCCAGTGTCTGTACCCAAGTGCTAGGTATTCTAGAGCACGGGGTCTTTTATTAGTAAACCTTTTTGTCACATTTGAATGGCACTAAATTTCTGTAGTAAAAATCGCACAGCCCAGGAATAAGAACTAGGGAATTCCCTGGCTGTCCAGTGGTTAGGACTCTGCTTTCATTGCTGAGGGCACAAGTTCAGTCCCTGGTCGGGGAACTGAGATTCTGCAAACTGCGTGGCATGGCACGGCCAAAAAAAAAAAAAAAAAAAGAAATAAGAATTAACTTGCCAAATTTGCAAAGTCATCACAAGATTCTGGTCCGCTCTCTCAAATATTGTCTTAAATCAATATTTGATTCTTCTAAGTTTCAATACAGATCCATTTATGGATGGTTTAAATTAACGACATGAAATTTGGGTATTTAAGGCTGCACAAGGCAAGTATTCAGCCTCGAAGAGGGGTATTAACAAAGGCAACAGGGACATAGACCTGTATTCAAGCAGTTCTTACTGTAGAAGCGGAAGGACAGAAGTGAATTCAGACCAGGAGGTGACAACCGCTCTAACAGAAACATGGATGAAATGGTCCGAGAGCATGGAGACGCTTGCCACTGTCTGGTTTCTGATAAGCTGTAGCATCTTCACAGGAGGACTTTTTGCTTTGTTTCAAGTGTTTGACAAGCACTACATCAACCGCAACTTTGACCGAACTGGGCAGATGTCTGTGGTGATCACGCCCGGGGTGGGTGTGTTCGAAGTGGACCGGCTACTCATGATCCTGACCAAGCAGCGGATGATAGATAACGGTAATGCTTCTGGGGCGCTGCTGTGTTTATAGCCTGATTTACCGTTACCCATCGGGATCTGGGAACATGACTAATGTCAGGTGACAAAAAAGAGTTCCATGGTCAGTCGGCTTGGGACATGCTGGGTCATGCACAGTTTGGCACAGTTCCTAATTGCCAGTTTGAATATGTTAGTGTATCTTGTTTATCTCTAGAGGACATAACAGGCACTCTGAGTTTCCCAAACATACTTGATGCTGGAGAACCCCTTTTGGGGATTGTTTCCAGGATCCAGTGTCCATCAGCCCATCCTGGGAAGCGCCATGGGATCACCCAGTCCTCCCTCTGTTATGTGCCGTGCGTCTCCGACTTGCACCCCCTCCCCCTAGTTGATTTGTGTTCTAACAACAAGATGGAGTTGGGAACGTAAATCCTGATGATGGCCAGTAAAGAAACTCTGTTGAATGATGTGAATTATTTTGCTTTTTACTGAGATGACAAGGTTCCCTTTCCTTTTGAGCCTTGAAACTGTAGTCATGGAGGCCTGACGGTCTGTTTGACAGATCACGATCTGCAAGGCAGTCAAAAGCTGTCAAGCACTGATTAGTGGCAGATGCGGTGGGACTTGGTAAAGAGGACACAGACAAAATGCACCTATTTACTTCTCAACTGCGTGGGCAGAGCTGGTGAGGAGAATAAGTCAGCTGTGCCTTGTACCCTGACCCACTTAAATCACACGGCTAATAGATTGGGATACGTATCTCTACACTGCCCCCCCCCCCCACCAACTCTTTCTGTCTTTCCTTTTTTAGGAATCGGTGTGGACTTGGTGTGCATGGGGGAGCAGCCACTGCATGCTGTCCCGTTGTTCAAGGTGATTGATTTTGCAATGCTCACTAAAGGCCAGGTTCCAGCGCAGGGTGATCTTGCGAATAGTTAGAATCAGAGAAGCTGGAGCAGTTCCGGGTCCTACCTGCTTTCCAGCTGACCTGGGCCCTGCCTTGTTCCCTTTCAGCTGCACAATCGGAGCGGCCCTCGCGACTCTCGCGTGGGTGACGACTACAATATCCCTCACTGGATAAACCACAGGTGGGTGAGATCTGGATTCGCCGTAGAGGATCAGGGATTGCATTAGCTTCCTTGCCATTTTTTTCTTCAGACCTGTTAAGTTCTTACTATAAAATCTTTTGTCAAGAGAATGTGGAAACCAAAGTTCTAACATTTGCTTAAAGCGTCTCTATATGCAAAGTCATGGCTGTGACATAAGAACAGTCTATGGTGAAAAACATAAAAACAAGTTTGAAGGACTTATTTCCACAACTATTCCCAATTCCCCCTGTTCCCAACTCACACAGACCATAGTGGACCAACACGGGGCCTGGGCCTCTCCATTTGTAGAAAAATCCCCATGCCTCCTCTTCACATGAGACCAGGCCTCAGTGTTCCTGCTAATTTCAGCTCAAGGAGGAGATTCTAATCCAGTTGGGAATCAGGACTAGCGCACATGAGACAATTTATAGGAAAAAAAGGAATAGAACAATATTTTAAAACATAATTAATGTTTTGTAGTAATTACAAAAGAAAGAATTGGGAAGATCAGTGAGGCCTGAGACAAAGGTGTTCCTGGGAGGGCTGATCCATGGCTGGGATTCCAACTGTGTCTTGAGGTTTAAAATGAAAGGTGTTTAGGGACTTCCCCAGCGGTCCAGTGGGTAAGACTCCACGCTTCCACTGCAGGGGACACGGGTTCGATCCCTGGTCGGGGAACTAAGATCCCGCATGCCGTGTGGCATGATCAAAAAAAAAAAAATTAATTAAAAAAAAAAAGAAAGAAAGGGGTTTAGATGAGTGACCCTGTCTGTTTCTTTTGCAGTTTCTACACATCCAAAAGCCAGCTCTTTTGTAATAGTTTCACCCCACGAATAAAACTGGCCGGAAAGAAGGTAGGTTTCACCCACCAGCAGAGCCTTTAGGGACTGTCACTGATGTTGTTATTTTGGGCCTAAGAAACCCCTTATCCCCCAATGGTCATGAATAGCGTTTGAGAAATTTGTCTTAGAACTTTATAGTTTTCTGCATTAAATAAATAAACAACAAGGGATATCCCAGGAGTGATTAACTCTATTTAATTTTACAGCCTGCCTCTGAGAAAGCAAAAAATGGCCGTGATACATGTGAGTATTTTTTTCTCCTTTCATCACTTTTAGAAAGAGTCAGCTAACCCATGGCAACAAGATTTTGTGAGGTTGCGTAAAAAATTCACAGCCAAGTTTGGGAGACCAGAGTTCCCCTTCTGTGATCTTTGGAAGGTCCCTTAGTGATCCTGTATATTTTTGTCCTGTCAGCTGCAAAATGGGTGATAACAAAACCTTATTTTTCTTTTCCATAGGTCAATTGTAGGGATCGGGTGGAAAGTTTTAAAAGACTAAATATACACATTAAGATGATATTTTTATATTTTTAAAATTTATTTATTTATTTTTGGCTGCATTGGGTCTTCGTTGCTGTTCGCGGGCTTTCTCTAGTTGCAGTGAGCGGGGGCTACTCTGTTGCGGTGGGCGAGCTTCTCATTGCGGTGGCTTCTCTTGTTGCGGAGCACGGGCTCTAGGTGTGCAGGCTTCAGCAGTTGTGGTCACAGGCTCTAGAGCGCAGGCTCAGTAGTTGTGGCGCACGGGCTTAGTTGCTCCGCGGCATGTGGGATCTTCCCGGACCAGGGCTCAAACCCGTGTCCCCTGCATTGGCAGGCGGATTCTTCACCACTGCACCACCAGGGAAGCCCAAGATGATATTTTTAAAGTGGGATCACAGAAGGAAATGCTGCCATCATCTTGCCTTTACTTAATGCTAGTAAATAGTAATCCCTATATCGCTTTGACATATAAATCATTTAATCTTAGTAACCTGATGAATGGGTTATTATCCCATTTTTTTCAGGAGGAGATGGTGATGATGACCTATATCTTGCAGATTTTCATGAAGACCATCCAAAGGCCTCTTGTTGAAATGTGTTTTGAGGACAGTTTGTATTATTTGTGTGTTTCAGCTCTGGGGACTCCCAAAGAATCTGAGAACACCCTTCCCATCCAAGTGGATTACGATGCTTACGACGCGCAAGTCTTCAGGCTGCCAGGCCCGTCCCGGGCTCAGCGCCTCGCCACCTGCAGGTTTTCTGCCAGACGCACTTTGGGGGTGGATGTAAAAGCTGATTAGGAAAACCTGAGGCCCAGTAGGGACCTGCATGAGATCAACCTTGAAAACATCTTAAATTAAAATTAGCCAAGTGGAAGCCATAGTATGTGGATCATTAGGGAGTCTGTTTTCTGGTTCTCTGGCCCAGCCGTTTTGTTAGCTATGTTTGCTATGAAGTATCGTCCCCTCATAAGGAGAGCATTCTGCTTTTTCTAGCCAAGAGAAGCAATTCGTGAATTCTGGAATTTTCATTTCACTGGGAGGCCACTAATAGATAGATGGATAGATAGATAGATAGGCAGCCACTAATAGATAATAGATAGATAGATAGACAGGTAAATAGATTGATCGATCGATCGATCCCAGGGCCCAGAGTTTCTTTTAGGTTTATTATTCCCAGAGGGCGAGAGACTTTTCTTTCTTTATTCCTGTTTTTAAAATTTGCTCCATGGTATTTTGGTCATGTAGTAGTTTTTCATTGTGAAATAGTCAGATTTACCAACATACTCATTTCTGGGTCTTGTGTAAGAAAGCCATCCCCACTCCAAGGTTAGAAACGTGTCTTTTGTATTTTCTTCCAATACTTTTTTGGTCTTGGTTTTTATACTTAGTTCTTTGTATAGAATTTTTTCTTTTTTTTTAATGAAATGTGAAACAGAGCTCTAGCTTATTTTTTTCCCTAGTTGACCAAGTACCGCGAGTCCATTTTCCACATTTCTTAGACATGGAAAGTGTGCTTTGATTGGAAGAATCACTGATTGGAGGAATATTCCGTCTCTTCACATTGTGACAAGTAGGCTAGAGTGGCCACGTGCTCTTCTTTTGTCCTTTCCCCTCATCCCATCCTGATGTCTGGTCCCGAGAATGCTTAGAGCTCAGAATGAGTGCTGTTAACAGCAGCTCCCCTGCACGTAGATGCTGCCTAGGGCCTTGGCGGTGCTTTTCTTCTGAGTGTCTAAGAACCCTTTCATGGTCCAAGATCCTTGGTTTTCTTTCTTCTGGTCAAAGACGGCGAAACCTGGTGTCTCAGAGACTCAGGCTGTGTTCCTTGAGGGCACAGACTGTGCCCTAATCTGTGCTCTATCCCCACACTGGGCTGAGCATATGCTGGCGCTCAAATATTTACTGTTGAAATAATGAAAAGTGTAGTCAGCCCTTGGGATCTATTTTCAGGTTCCATTTAAGCTCTCCCTTAAAATCCTTCCAGGTGGAAAGAGAACAGCTCTTATGCCAGAAGGGTGGCCCTATCGGTGGTTGCTGACTCTTCCGTTCTGAATTTTTGTCCCCCATTGGGCTCCTCTCCTGCTGATCCTTCTTCCTGCTGTTTCCAGAGGTTTTCCCCTCAGGGAGTTTCATGTTTTAATAAGGGCATACTGTTTTTTAAATTTTTATTAAGGAAACATTCAAACAGAGAGACCAGTGAAATGAACAGTTATCGGTGTGTTGTCAATCTTGTTTTATCACTTCTCCCACATTTGAAATTTCCTTGAGTATTCTAAAACAGATCTCAGGTATCCTTTTCTTTTTTTTTTAACCTGTAAGTATTTCAGCCTGTGTCTCTAACAAATAAGAAAACAAACCAAAAAATGTGATCACAGTACCCTCATCACTGGTAACAAAATTCACACTAATTCCTTAATATCCCTGATAGCCAGTCCCTCTGTAGATTTCCCAATTGTCTCAAAACTGTGATTTTTACAGTTACTTAGTTTGAGTTGGGATCTGAAGAAGATGCACATGTTGCATTTTCTCTTATGTCATTTTCTGTGACCGCAGAGTGTCTTGCTTTCTTCCTTTGTCTGTTTATTTCCATATGACATTTAACTTTTCCTGTTGTCTCTGAATCTCCTGTAAACTGGCAATTATCTCTAGAGGCTTGGTTAGATTTAGGTTCAATTTTTGATGCCAGAAGACTTCTCAGGCGGTGCTGTGTGCTTCCTCTTGGGTGACATCGGTTCACAACCCCATTCTCAGTGACACGAGCTTGATGGTGGGATGGGGTGGGGTCAGGCTGAGCGATCGCTTCTTTACAGCTCTGATCCTGGGACTCCGGCCATTGGATGACTGTCAGGCATCTCCCCCGTTTCTTCCACGATGTCTCCAGCTGCTCAGGGCAGAGTCCCTCCTATATTACCTCCCACTTGGAGATCCCATTGGGGGTTTTCGTTATTGGCCTCCCATGTAGCCCAGGCTGGGGATCCGTTTGGGAGTTGTAACTCGAGGTGGGACAGCATCCCCTGCTTGGTGTGACTTGATCTCTCACCCACCAGATCCGTGCGAGAGCGGGAGAGTCACAGTCGGAAGAGCGCCAGCTCCTGCGATGTCTCATCCAGCCCTTCCCTGCCTGGCCAGGCGCTGCCCACAGAGGAGGTGAGGAGCCAGGCTTCTGACGACAGTTCCCTGGGCAGGAGCGCCAACATCCTGATGATCCCTCACCCCCACCTGCACCAGTATGAAGTCAGCAGCTCCTTGGGCTACACCAGCACTCGAGGTCAGAGGGCGGGGATGGGCAGGGCTGGGCAGGGTGGGGACAGCTGCCTTCCTGTAGTGGGGATGGGCGGGGCTGTGGACAGATGTGGGCTGTAAGTCCCACATGTTAATTATTTCCATGCAGGTGCAGTGAGTACGAATGGCCTTAGCTGTGTGTGTGTGTGTGTGTGTTATACTATTTTTGTCTTTACCCTTTCTTCTCTCTTCCCTGTAACTGTCTACCTTTCCATATGTTAAGGTAGAGCTTTTCTTAGGCCTAAGGTCAAAGTGTTTACTTATTTCCTTAGCATTTCCATTCAAGCCACACTTAAAATAGCCTCTTTCCTCTATTCCACTTCAAGTGACCTGTTAACTTGGCATGGCCCAGGGAGTACAGGTGCCGCTTTTCCTGTATCTTATCTTACCCATCCAGCGGCATCTGCAGCTCAAGTATACAGCCCCCTTCTGCCTGTTTGGAAAACTTTCTGTTGTGAAATAATTATGGATTTATAGGAAATGCCAAAAAAAAAAAATCCAGGGAGGTCTTGTGTAGCTTTCACTCATTTTCCCCCATGATAACATCTTGCATAACTAGTACAGTATTAAAACCAGGAACATGACCTTGATACAATCCACAGAGCCTATTCGGAGCTCACTGGTCGTACATGCATTTGTGGGTATGTGTGGGTGTGTGTGTGTCTGTGCAGTTTTAGCACATGTGTAGACGTATGTAACCACACCACAATTAAGATATTCCATCCCCACGGCCTCTCTTCTGCTACCCCTCTAGAGCCACACCCTCCCACTAATCATTCTTCTCTATAATTTTGATATTTCAAGAATGTTTTCTAAATGGAGGAGTAGCCCTCCTGACTTTTAATCACTGACTTAGGACTGTTGTGTGCACACAGCTGCCTCCTGTTGTCCTGGAAGGATTCCCAAAGGGTGAGGAGTGTTTCCCAGCACTTTGAAGGGGAAGCTGGTGGCTCCTGGGACCTGAGGACCGAGGAGCAGGGCACTTTCATTCATTAGGCACCATAGACACTGAGCCAACAGCCGGAAATCTTTTGACTGCTGAAAAAAGTTGTTTTTTTTTAAACTGGTTCGAAGTATAAAAAGGAAATTCTGAAAGAGAAAGGAGCAGATATTTAATTACACGACTATAGAATATAACCTATGTCACCTACATTAATTAGGGTTAGTATTCAAAAGAATTTTAATACATTTGAAGATTTCTAGGAATTTCCTGACGGTCCAGTGGTTAGGACTCCGCGCTTTCATTGCCAAGGGCTCGGGTTCAAACCCTGGTTGGTGAACTAAGATCCCGCAAGCTCTGCGGCCAAAAAAAAAAAAATTTCTAGGTTAGCTTTTTCCCACCTTCTGGAAATTTCTGAGTTTGCATGACAGTTATATTCCCATTCTGTTAAACGTATTCTTAGAAGGGTCTGTAGTAAAAGTTAAACTACACATTAATCCTTTAAAAACCTTTGTTATTCTAAAAGCCAGTTCTCCTCTGAGGAGATAAAGTTGCTCTTAATCCAAGTAGCTTTGAAAACAAGTTTTCTTAAAAATTATCTGAATGGTAGAATTGACTTCAACATCGTTAATGATACGTGAGAGTTTATTGGAAAAGCCAAAAAGCAATTCACTGGAACGGTGTCAGGCAATGCCATCCACACGGCCTTTGTTTCCAGTTTCTCTGTTATATTTAGGGATTCTCACCCATCCACCTACCCAGTGTAGCATAGGAAACATTTCCCCTTTCCTCTACCCATATTTTTGACCCATTTTAGCCCTTAGTCCTATTTCTTATCCTTTTCAAAGTGTGTACTCAACTTTTTAAAAGTTGAGTTCTCTCCTTTTATTTCCATGATAACTAACTAGACTGTATTCCTTCTTATTTGGTAAATTAGACCATCAATTCATTAATTTACAGTGAAAAATACAGTTTTCATGGAGAACTGAATTCTCTTCTTGCATGCACAATGGCTTGAGGAATAAAATATTACTATGTGCCATGTTCTTTGGTAGGAATTGGGTAGATAATGGTGGACAAGACATTCCTTGATGCCATGGAATTTGCATCTGCTGGACCCACTTTCTAACCTGGGTGTTTGCTTAGTAAACATGGGATGCTCACCAACGGAGTTGGTTGTAGGTTTCAGCTCTTTGATCCACTCAGGTTAGGGACCTGTCTGCCATTGAATGGGACAGGTTGAGTCTAAATATCATGCCATCTCCTTACCTGATCAAGGCTGGATGCATCCATTTCTTCATTCTTTTCTCCCAAGAATTTAGTTTTTTTAACACAGTGACGTTTGATTGCTTACTCATGTTCCAGGCCACTGCATTAATGGGAGGGGGTTGTGATCCACCCAGTCACTCAGGGCCCCATGGTCCTTCCATCCCGGGATGCCATGGTCATCAACACTGGTCTCCAAAGTTTCCACAGCAGGGCAGAGGAGAATGGAGATCACGCGTGGAGAGGTTTGTGGTCCAGGCCTTCGGGTGGAGCATGTCACTTCTGCCTGTGTTCTCTTGGCTGGAACTCAGTTATTTGGCCCCAGCGCAAAGGGACTGGAAACTACAGTCTCCTTGTGTGTCTCAGAGGAAAATCAAACAGGTCTAGTGAACACATTGGCTGTCTCTGCTAGGGTCTGCCTTTCTGGTCACCAAATATCTACACGTATTGTTCCTCCCACATGCAGAATGCACCCGCCCCATCCCCAAAGGGAGACAACTCAAGACCCACTATTGAGTCATTGCATCCAGCTCAACATCTAGAGTCTCCAGGCAATGTGTGGTCCTCCCCATCATGTTTGGGTGTGGCTTCACTGGGCCAGTAATTTAGGAACCAGAACCCCCTTCTCCCAGGTATTTAAAAAGTAAACCCAATATTTCATTCCTTTATAGTTTGGCGATTTCACTCATTTCCCTCGTTCCCTAGCATGTACGCTCTCCAAGGTCCTTGTCAGCCTCCGCAGAGCGTCCTCCTAGTTCTGCTTTCACCGTGACCCTGTGCTTTCTCTCTGTGCCTCCCCACCCCACGGTAACTGGCAGATGTCCTGGAGAACATGATGGAGCCACCACAGCGGGACTCCAGTGCGCCGGGGAGGTTCCACGTGGGCAGCGCAGAGTCCATGCTGCACTTTCGACCTGGGGGATACGTGCCCCAGCGGGCACTGATCAACCCCTTTGCACCCTCGCGGATGCCCATGAAGCTTACGTCCAACAGGAGGCGCTGGATGCACACTTTTCCTGTGGGTAAGTTGGGCACTCGGGAAAGAGCCCTGACTGGGAACTCCTAGTCCTGGCATCCCCTGAGTGGCCTTGGTCAAGGGTGTCATCTTCTCTGCACCTGCGGTGCCCCACCTGGACGATGGGGTGGCCACGCCCACTTTGTCTGCCCCGGCGCTCTTGTGAGGATCCTTGAGGACTTTGTAGCTAGCTAGCTGTGTAGACCCAAGGGCTCCTTTTTCTGTTTGAAAGGGACTATGCTTTGCCACCTGCTTTCTTTCCTGAGACAAATGTCCCTCTTCTTGTTCACTCCTTCCTTTCCTTACTCTCTCTGGATGTCAGTGTTACAGTCTTGGTTACACGGAGTTATGTTACTTTGTTTCCTCTCAGGGTCTCTGACAGCAGAAAAAAAAACATTTTTTTTTTTTTTGAGAAATGGGTGAACAATTTCTTTTTTTTCTTTTTCTCTTTTTTTAGTTTAAATAAATTGGGGGGAAAAAAGGTTAAAATAAACGAGTTCTATTTTTTATAATGGGAAGCTGAAATAAAAACGAACTACAGCCATATCCCAAACCATGTTTAAATTTACAAACATAATGAAAGAAACCTGCCATAAAAGAGTACTTTCTGTATGATACCATTTAAGTAAAGTTCAAAACCAATCAAAACTAAAAAAATTTTTTTTTAAAATTCACTGTTTTTCCTAGCTCATCCTTTTTGATCTGTGTTCTGTCCTAAAGAAGATGACAGTAAGGTTTTATAAAGCTGTGGCTAAAATTAAACTTCAGCTTGATGGGCTCTTACTGGGCTGGGGAGGAACAGGTACATTAACCTCCTGGGTGCTTTCGTGAAGCCATCCTGCTGAATGCCTGCAAGTGTCTACTTATTTTCTTTGGTACTTGCTTTCAGAGTTACAAGTTAAATAAGTGAGCAATGAATCTGGTTCTTTTGGCTGTAATTGGGGGTCATTCCCAACCCCCTTTTTGCCCCCCTTATCTCTATCCTAATCTGTCACCTGACCTGTTTCTTTCTGGTGTCCCTTTTCCCCATCATTGTCCCCACTGGCTCCTTTCGAGTTCTCTTACGAGAACTATTGATGTTTCTTCCATGACCGTCAGCTCTTCCTGCTTCTGTGCTTTCCCCCCCCATCACACACGCTTTTCTAAAGCTAAATGTATTTACTAAATACTCTGCCCACCTGGCCCTCTAAGAGCCGAGGCCCTCCTCTGCCAGGCTCCCCAACCTCCCGCCTCCTCACCCCCATCCTCAGAGGTTTTTCTCTTTCCCAAGCGAGTTTGTGGCCTCCAGCTTGTGTTTTGCCTCTTCCACGTTTGGGGTTTGCCCAAATACCCTCTCCTTTAATCCCCGCTAACCTGGTTGGACACTCAGCTCTGAAACCTATCATTCTCCAGGAAGCATGTTTCCGTAGCTGCGACTAATTCTGACTTATCTCCTACTCGATGTCCGTTTTGCCCTTGTGCGTCCTCTGCTCTTGAAGTAGGAGCTGTTATCGTCTCAAGTACTAACAGAGTCATCGGTGTTTCTCTCGTGTGTCCCTTCTCGTTTCTCCTGTGTTGACCTTCCTGGGAGGGGCCCTAGTCTCCCATACTGTTATCTTTCTTTACTGTGTCTCAGTTGACATGTGCGAGACAGAGGACCCCAAAATATTCTTAGGCTGAGGCCTCACAGGAGGATGAGCCTTGCTTGGAAGAGGCGATGTCCCATCTGGGAGCCAGAGGGTCACAGACAGGATGTGCCTCTGTGGTGTGGTCGCCTTTCAATCACCCGCGTCCCAGCAGCGGGAAGGAAGGAAGGTTGAGGTGAAGTGCACAGCACTGGCTGTCGGGGGAATGATGCTCAGTGGATCTTTGTCTGGGCAGGACCATCTGGAGAGGCCATCCAGATCCATCACCAGACCCGACAGAACATGGCAGAGCTGCAGGGCAGTGGGCAGAGGGACCCGACCCACTCCTCTGCAGAGCTGCTGGAGTTGGCATACCATGAAGCCACTGGAAGGTGAGGCTGGGCACCGGGTACCGGGTGGGAGGTACTGCGAGAACGCGCTCGGGCACCCAGGGCGACAGCAGAGTAGACCGCCCGCGAAACGTCACGTTCATGAGACTCGGAGACACCGCACGCGTGCGGGCCTTTCCTTTGTCAGCGTCGTCCCCGCCACTGGGCCAGTGCACAGCAAATAGCCTGAGATGCTTTTGCCAGAGATGTTCCCCAGGCCCTGCTTTAGCTTCTGCTTTAATTCAAAACATGCTTTGTCAACCTCAGTCATGAGTTTCTCCTAATCCTCAGTCATGGGAGAAAACGAGTTCCAAGGCAGGTGGTTCCCGCTGTGTGTTTTGGGCAGTCAGTCTATGACTTTTGTCATTTTGGTCATTGAGGAATTCCACTGTTGGGTTTAGACGAAGTTGATGCTAAAAGCAATGGAAACCAAGGCCTGTGTTTATAGAAACAAGTCTTTTCAAACCAGGATCCTGAATGTGTTACAAGGCATCCGAAGAGAGTCAGCCTAGGAAGAAAGTAATTTAAGCCTTGACATGCTCGAGTCCATGCTACACTACCCGCTGTTGCTGTGATCTGTTACCTTTGCAAAGAGCAATCTTTGGTCCCTTTTCAGTCATCCCAACATCCCATGGGATGGATGAGGGATACAGGCAGGGCATAACCTCTTTCCCAGGTTAACTTGGTACCTCTATTCAAGCACCTCACATTGTCCTGTGGGTATCAGCAAGGGGAGTCTTAGGACGGAGGGGGCAGGCGTCTGACATGGCAGTGGGGAAGCAGCTGGGGTGCCAGGGCAGGAGGCCAGAGCTGGCACACACTCCAAGCCCTGCAGCCTGGCGGCCATGGTATGGGTCTCAGTGTTTGCCAGCCTGTGTGGCCAAATGTTCAGGCCTGTTTTTGATGAAAACCCCCGGGAGACAGGGTGAGCAGGATAAAAGAGGTGATGATCCGCATTAAGCCAGGCGGCTGGGCTCTGTTCTCTGCAGGCACAGCACTTCCCACCAGCCTGGCGATGGCACGTCCTTCTTGCACTTCACTGGAACAGAAGAGCTTTCTGTCGGCCTGCTCAGCAGCAGTGGTGCAGGTAACCAACCCAAGAGGTAACAGAGTGGGGATGCTCAGAGCAGGCCCACACCTAGAAGCGAGGTGGGAACCAGAAGAGCAGGGCCATGTCTATTTCCGAATCATTTCAGCCACAATTTCGGGTGACCTATTTAGAAGCAGTTCTGTATAATGCATGGAATTATAAATGGGCTGCACTTTACGTTTTTAGCCGAGAACGTGTTGGTCAGGAACACATTTATCATTGGACTGTCAGTGAGTCGTGATTGAGGGCTGCTTATGAGATCACTGTTGAGGGCAACACCAGGCCTGGGAGCTTTAAATTATGTGTGTGTGTGTGGGCAAACCCACCCCCATAAAAACAATCAGGAGAGACCCAGAGGGAGCAGTGTGGTTGCAGCTACGAGTTGAGAGAAGAGAAGGGTGACGTTACTTACAGAAGTGCGCACGCATCTCAGACGCGAAGGGGTAGAATTTGGTCAGGAGGAGAGTGAGAAGGTGAGGGATTCTAAGTGGAGGGAGAGTAGGAACTTGTATTAATACAGGGTTTATGCTTTTTGGAAGCACTTGTATATCTGTTATCTTATGCGATCATCCCAGTAGGGAGTAAGTTATTAAGTATATTTTACATATGCAGCAACGTAACACCCAGAGATGTGAAGATGTTACACTAATCTCTCAAGCCAGTAGCCAGGTGTCCTGCTGTTTCTGATTTCAGCAGCAGTATTCAGAGAGCCTTTATGGGGTAGGGGAACATGAATTTGGATGGGTGGGGGGCAGATTTTGGAAAGCCTCAAAGGACAGATAATTGTACAAAATGAATATGAAAAACATTAAAACTGAGAGAAAAAATGGTGCTGCTACTTTGTGTCTTAGCTTTCTATCAGTTAACTTGCATTTGTGGAACTTGGCTTAAGGAAGGCGTAATGAAAGTGAAGTTGTATTAAGTTGGTGAATGAAGTTTTCCTCCATTCACGGGTGGATTCAGCCAGCGATGTTTCTAGAGGCCTATAGCTAAGGCTCGGAAACTGGACTGGCAGTGAGAGAATTACTAAAGGATTATACTTATCTCCTTCCTATTTCTAGTGCATCTTTTCTGTCATTCATTTTGAATGAGGAAACAAATTGAATAAAAATTTGGGGATGAATAAGATACTTTTTATCCCTGTACTCAGGGGACTAAAAATGTTACTTGGCTACCAGACTCTTTTAAAGTACCTTCAGAATATGCTAAAGGCAATGTTTCTATTGTTTTGCTAAAAGAAGGAGCCATTTTATAGGAACCCAGAGTTTGACCTTCCCGGCTGTTTGGGGTCAAGTTGTACCAAGGAGGGCTGCTCTGGGGCTCATGGGACCACACTTTGAGCAAGTTTCCTGGTGACCTGAAGCTGGGGAACCATGGGCTCAGGTGGTAACAGCACCGGGATTTGCCCACAGTGGTGGTGGAGTGCTTCCGGGCCTGGGGTGGGTAGCTCACGTAGACCAGATGATTCCTCAGAAGACGAGTCTTGGAATTTTACAGTCTGGTCTGGGGAAAAGCGGGAAGTTGCAAAGAATCCTTATTCAGCGATTGGTGTGGAAGATCCTCAAATGACACCATCCTGGAGGCCTCTGAGCTAAGAGTTCCCTGGTGCACATGCATTGGGAAAGCGGTTGCTGCCCCCTGCACCTCGGGCTCACCTTCTCCCTGTTGGGCTCCTGAGTCATAGATCCATCTACCTGATGGGCTCCCCACCGGGATGACTCCTGGCTAACTCATCCTTAATTAACGGCAGCTGAGCTCACGTCTTGCTGTCCCCCCGCCTGCCCACCTGCCTCTCCTTTTCTGACTCTGGGCCACATTCTCCATTCTCACCGCTGTTGCTTTGTTTCAGACCCGTGTCATTTCTGGCCAGGATTGTCACCGTAGCCTTCAAATCATCCTCCTGCTCTGTTCGTGTCCCCTCCGATCCATCTCCTGTACTGTCACCAGTGAGCCATTTCCAAATGCAGGTCTGGTCTGATCACCCTCTCTGTCCCACATATGAACCATTTAGTGGTTCTTCACAGCTTGTAACGCCTGTCGTCACCTGGGCCCCACCTGCCTTTACACCTTCACCTGCCTCCACTCCCACGTAGCCCTGCATGTGGGAAGAACACAGGCTCTGGAATCTTAGGACATGAGTCCTGACTCCACCTCTAAAGAGCGGCGAGGCCCTTGGGCCAGGTACTTAACTGCTCTGTACCTCGGTTTCTTCATCTGTGAGGAGGGTTGAGTATTAAGTGTGATAATAATCCACGCAAAGCGCTAAGGACAGTGCCTGGCACGCATGGTGAGCACTCAGCAAACGAGAGCTGTTGTTGTCATTACTCTTATTAGATGAACACAGTTTATATTCCAGCTGTTGTCGTGGCTTCTCAGAAGATCTTTGTCCTGATGTTTCCGTGCATAGACTAGTCCATCTACAGAATATGCTTTTTCCTTTATCTTCAACCCCTGATTCTGCCTTGTAAACATCCACTTGGTCTTTATGGATCAGCTCCAACAACACCTCCTCCTTGGAGCCCTCCCTGGTGGTTTTGCTTCCCCCCGCGCCCTCCCAGGAGGTGTGAGGCACATTTCCACGTAGCTCCAGACGCAGTTGTACACTTGGCATATCCTGGGCCCACTGTTTGTTTCTGCGTCTGCTTCTCCACTAGACTGAAAGAGCTTATCTTTATTTATCTTCTCCTCACAGTGTTTAGTGTGTTTATTGACAAGACATTTATACTTCTAAAACCAAGCTGCCAGAATGACAGCATTTGAACAACCCACAAAATTATTCTGTTTAATTGGTATACGAGCTATCAATTCGTAAATATGTCCTACAGTGTTTAGCTTCTTAGAGCAGGTGTCGGCTCCTTGGGTTCTTTCTCCAGTCAGGGCGATATAGTTAAACAGGGTCATCCTTACCCTTGCCCAGTCCCTTTGTGACCAGGAGCATGTGTTTTCTAAGGGGCCAGGGCTGGGACTTCCCTGGTGGTGCAATGGTTAAGAATCCGCCTGCCAATGCAGGGGACACGGGTTCGAGCCCTGGTCTGGGAAGATCCCACATGCCGCGGAGCAACTAAACCCGTGCGCCACAACTACTGAGCCTGTGCTCTAGAGCCCATGCTCCTCAGCAAGAGAATCCACCGCAATGAGAAGCCCGCACACTGCAACGAAGAGTAGCCCCCACTCGCCACAACTAGAGAAAGCCCGCGTGCAGCAACGAAGACCCAGCGCAGCCAAAGATAAATAAATTAATTAATTAATTAGAAAAAAAAATTAAGGGGCCAGGGCTCATGGGGAGGTGGTTTAGCACTGGCCTCGCGTGGGAACTGACTCTAGTCTTTGCTCTTGTACTTCTTGATCAATTATGTCAGCTAGCCACAGAGAGAAATTAGGGGAAATCATTCTAATTTGTATTACCATGTGCAATGACCAGTTACTGTCAGATCTACCTTCAGGTATATCCAGAATCTTAGCATGTCTCATCACTTCCACCAGTCATAGCCCAACCCAAGAGGCCTTCATCTTTCACCTGGATTGTTGCAGTGGCCTGCTAACTGGTCTCTCAGCCTCCTCCCTTTGCCCTTCCGTAGAGTTTATTTTCAGCATAGTGGTTCAGAGTGACCCTTGGAAAATAGAAGTTAGATCATGAAATGGACATAAAGATCTTCACCTGCCTGCCTGTCTCACAGAGTTGTTGAAGGATCAGAAGTAGATCGGGTTCCTTAAGGGCAAAATTATCACATCGGGTCCTTGTCTGGGGACAAAGTGGGGGCCGAAACAAAACTAATGAACATTTCGCTCATTAAAAAATGGAAGAGAAACGGGAAAACCTCATCTGTGACCCACCTCTGCCTCCTGGCCTTGGCGGTTTGCACCATGTGCAGGCATGCAGGCGTGACTCCGATTTCGCCTGCATTTGGACCTGACTCATAGGTGAGTTGTGATTCACAGGGCTGGCATCTCTGCCGGTTTCCCTCCTGGCCCTGTGCTGCCCAGCAGGAACCAGGTTGTTGGTGGGTCTGGGCAGGCAGCGTTTATCCCTCTGTTTCTTTAACTGGGCACCCGTTTATAAGACTTGTTAGTGTCATCCCTCTGATGGGGGTAACTGTGCTAGAGAATTTTGATAAAGAAAATCAGTGGATGCCAAGTTTTCTTTCTCTTTACCGTCGGGACTCAGAATCTGCAACTTGGTGTTTGTGTTGAGTATTAGGTACGTGCAGCAGATTTGGCCCGAGAGCTACCAGGCAAACTAAATCAGAGCGCACAGAGTTACTCATCCAGGCCAGGCTGGGTGTTTGTGGGGAAGTACCATCTCTGTAGCCCAGAGAGAAGTGACTCGCCCCAGGCACAGTTGTCCCCTGGAAGCAGCCCCAAAGGCCCCACACAGATTACCTTTTTTGGCCGAATGTTAGCAACCAGAGAACACATTCACACTTCTTGACTCCGAACAGCTATCAAAAGAGACAGAGCTGAGTTGGCTCTTCTGAGCATTGGCTCCCCGAGCGGTGTGTCTGGCTTTCAACTTTGAGAGAGAGGTTCATTCCCAAATGTTGGGTTGGAGCAGAGCCGCCTGCCCAGGAGGTCTCCCCCCTGCCCTCCCAGGTCGTTGGGTTCTTCACATGCCAGTAGTGAGTCTGCGGGCCTAAAGCTGAGCCTCAGAGGCAGAGCTGCAGGGAGAGGCTGTGTGCTGGGCTTGAGCTGTAAGGAAACTGTGAAAGTAGCTTCGAAGAAGCCTTTAAAATATTTATTTCTTCAAATTCTTTAAATTCTTTTCATTTCTTTCAAATAAAATGTGTTTGGGGACGGAAGACAGGGGAGGCACAAAAGACTGAACATGCTTTATCCCTTAGAGATGGGCAGGTCTGCTCTGGGCCTAGAAGCCAAAGGTGCTCCGAGAACCCTTTGATGGGTTGCCTCTTTGAACGCAAACAATTGCTCACACAATTCTTAAGTTGAACTGTTTCTTTATGAGGGTAAGAATTTCAGTTCTCATAGATGAAGTCTGGATTGGGTTTAAAAAAAAAAAAGGTGCTCTAATGATGAAATTTAGAATCCAAACCCATGAGGCGATGTATTAGTAATTCTCCTATTGCTCGCATCGCTCGGAGAATGCCGGTTTTGTAATTGCCTTCATACCAGTTCTCAGGCCAGACAAGAAAATCTACCCCATTGCTTCTTCTTTGTTATGCTTTGTGTTTGTGTGAAAATGGATGCTGTCAGTCAAGCTAGCTTTTTCAGAAAATTTAGCTCCAAATGGCTTTTGGCTGTTGACAGAGAACAGATAATGTTTTCAGTAGCTGAAAACTGGTGCCCCATTTGGATAGTCAGGAAATAAAGCATCTGTAGAGTTGCACAGAAAGAGTCTAAATGCAGGTGTCACTTCCTTACTGTGTGATCTTCAGTTAGTTACTTAACTTTTCTGTGCCTCAGTTTCTTTATCTGTGGAAAAGGGATAACACCTACCTCACATCTGCCTCTTAGTGTGGGTTTGAATAAAATGAAGCACTGTTATTTTTCTGACTTAATAGATTGTATCTTCTTATTATGATGGCTAGTAATTTTTAAAAATCTACTGAAGGCACCTCCAAAAAAGAAGTTCTAAAATTGTTTTGGCCAAGTGACATCATCTTTCTGAATTAAAAAAAAAATTATTTACTTTTAAATTTACATAGAGTAAAATTCACTGTTTTTAGTGTACAGTTCTATGAGTTTTGACAAATGCATAGAGTCATAACCACCAACAAAGACATCAAGATACAGAACATTTCCATTACTCCTCAGATTCTTTGTGCTGCTTCTTTGTACTCAATCCCTACCTCCTCCCCTGGCAACCACCGATCTGTTCTCTGTCCCTTTAGTCTCTCCCAGCAAGTCTTGCACATGGAATCATACAACATGGAGCCTTCTGAGTCTGGCTTCTTTCACTGAGCATAATTCGAGATTCATCCAAGTTGTTGCCGGCATCCAAAGTCATGTTCAGTACTTTTTATTGCCATATCGTATTCCATTGTATGGATGTATTAGTTTATCCCTTCACCAGTTGGAAGACATTTGGGTTGTGAATAAAGCCACACTTACATAACTTACATAACAGGTTTTTGTGTAAACATCAATTTTCATTTCTCTTAGATGAATTCCTAGGAGTGGGATTGCTGGGTCAAATGGTCAATATATGTTTAACCTTTAAAGAAACTGCAAAACTGTTTTCCAAAGTGGTGTGCCATTTTGCATTCCTACAATCAGTGGATAAGGGTTTCTGTTGCTGCACATCCTGGTCAGCACTTGGCGTGAGCAGTCCTTCTAGCCATCCCAAGGGACCCGGGTGCAGAGGTATCCCACCGAACTTCTGATTTGCCATTTCTCTAATGACTAATGACATTGAGCATCTTTTCACGTGCCTTCTGGATGTGTGTCCCTATCTTTTGCCCATTTCCTCATCAGATTGTTCTCCTGCTCTGGAGTTTTTAGAGTTCTTTATATGTTCTGGATACACGTCCTCTGCCAGAGGTGCGATTTGCAAATACTTTCTCACAGGTCGTAACTTGTCCTTTCAAAAATTTCACAAGGGATTTGTAAGTATTTGTTCTTGTTATAAAAGACTCAGCTGACACGAAAGTATTTACAGTAAAAAGCCCAAGATCTCCTCTCCCTCCCACCACTTCTTCCAGCTTTCTTCTAGGAGATAGCCACTGTTGACAGTTTCGTGAGGATCTTTCCAGTCCTATCCTAATTTTCTAGTAAATGTAAATGCGCGGCTTTCGGGATCTTAGTTCCCCAACCAGGGATTGAACCCGTGCCCTTGGCAGTGAAAACACGGTGTTCTCACCACTGGACTGCCAGGGAATTCCCTAGTAAATGTGTTTTGAAAGGGACATTTAAATATTGATATGTGTGTTTTGAAATTAGTTCTATTACTTTTCAGTCAATAAGTTGCTTTTCAAAGACTCTCTGTTTTTCCTTTCAGCCCAGTTACAGGCAAAATCATTGCTTTTCTCTTGCAGTAGTGAGTTTTGATGTCCTGTGTCATATTCCAGGAAGCCATGATTCAGGAAAGAAAATTTCAGAGGATGACTGTTAAGTGGACTAAATTTAAATAGGTCATCTTGTGTTTGCTAAAGGTTGCTCTAATTAGTTGAAATGACTTTGAAATTCATCCCGTTTCTTATTCTAAGTGGTGGGTTGCTGTTTGCTTTTGTGCATGTGCAGTAAAGGTCCCATTAGGCAAACAGTATTGATAACTTCAGAGTAAAGTTCTGGCTCCTTCCCGAACTTTAGATTGCTCATCTTTCTTTGATGGATTCTTTTGTGCTGTTGGAGATACTCAGCACAGAATTTGTACTTGGTTTTTTATTTTTAGCTACAGTTTGGGGCTTTTTTTTTAAACCATAACTGGTCAGAACTTTTTTTGCAGAATGAGTCTCACTGACACAGATTCTTTTCATCTTTCCACAGGTATGAATCCTAGGACCCAGAATAAGGATTCTTTAGAGGACAGTGTTTCTACCTCTCCAGACCCAAGTAAGAGGGGCCTGCTGATGGGGGAAGGTGGCAGGGAGGTGGGGGCGTGGGGTGGGTGGTCAAGGCACTGGGGGAGCAAGAGGGAGCCCTGTGCGAAGAGAATGGTCTGGAAGTTCACACGTCTCCGGGTGGTGAGGGGAGAGGGGAGACTCTGCAGCCTCTCCGATGGAACATGAGCAGCAGGGAGGCCAAATGACCTGTTCTGGAATGTGATTCGGGGCCACACAGGAAGGGTAGCGGAATTCCCAGAGCTGGCCTTGGCTCTCAAATGCTTAACGATGGCTCTGGGGAGAAGTAGGAAGGAATAAGACCTGAAACTGTTTACATCCCTGTAGTTGGAAGTGTTTGTCTGGGTTGCATTTGCTTTGGTCATCCTTGTCTATTGAAATAGCTGAACATCTAAATATCAACAATAGCAAAAGACCAGAAAAAAAAAATTCTACTGCTTGATCGACTTTGCTTTACTTCACTGTGACCAGTGGATATATGTATATCACCGAGTCTTTTTATCCCCACTTTTAAGTAACTTAACAATCATTTCACTACTTCTCCAGGTCCGGCATACTGGTCATTTTTCATGGCAATATCAAACACATTATTAAATCGTGCTTTGGATAATTATGTCTTAATGGTGGCCATTTGGGTGATTTCTAGTTTTTTAGCATATAATGCATGGTGCAGTGGGTGTGTTTTTTTCTCTTGGTTCAGATCCTCGGAATATATTCCAAAGAATAGTTGGCAGATTGATTATTTTCTAGAAAGCTGCCAGCCCTGAATAGATTAGCCTGTTTCTTCTCTACAACCCCAGCACTGGATTTTGTCATCTGTGTTTATTACTGTTAACTGAATGATTCTGAGGTGGGACCTCCTCAGAGGCCTCTGCAGGGCCTGAAGATACTGGAGGTAGAAAAGAGGCCACACAGACCTTTTACCCATGAAAAGAACATCATCAAGCTAAGAATTGGGAGCTTTTCTCACCGCGGGGTTTGAATTCTCCGTATCTCAGTGTGTGCCCGCAGACACCATTTCTAAAAGGTTTTTATAATCCTGAGGGTCAGGAAGCTGGTGACGGCCAGAACGATGTAAGAAGGCACAGTGATAGAGTGTCCTCTGTTTCTGGCCTCCCCACGGAGGCTGCATTGTGTGCCCACCTTCTGTTGCTGGTTCGAACCAAGAAGTGTGAACAAATTCATCCCTCGTCTGCCCTATGGGGAATTGGGGTGTTAACTAGGTTATCGTGGGCTGTGTGGTTTTTTAAAAAATTTTATTTATTTATTTATTTTTTAACTGAAGTCTAGTTGATTTACAACATTGTGCCAGTCTCTGCTGTACAGCAAAGTGACTTGGTTATACACATATAGACTTTTTTTTTCCATATTCTTTTGCATTATAGTTTATCACAGGAGACTGAGTATAGTTCCCTGTGCTATACATTAGGACCTTGTCGTTTATCCGTCCTAAATGTAATAGTTTGCATCTGCCAACCCCAAACTCCCAGTCCATCCCTCTCCCTCCCCCCTTCCCCCTTGGCTGCGTTTTGAGTTCTTGAAGTATTAAGGAGTTAACAAGGCCTGTATAGAGTCAAACTCATAGACTCAGAGAGTGGAGTGGTGATTGCCTGGGGCCTGTGGGAAGGTGGGCAGTGGTGGGGGTGTTGCTGATTGGTGGGCGTAAAGCTTCAGTCCTGGGAGATGAGTAAGTTCTGGAGACCTGCTGCTCGGCACTCTCCTCAGTTAATAATACTGAATTGGACACTTAACAAATTTTGTTGTTGTTGTTGTTTGTTTTTTTAAATTTTATTTTATTTATTTATTTATTATACAGCAGGTTCTTATTAGCTATCTATTTTATACATATTAGTGTATATATGTTAATCCCATTCTCCCAATTCATCCCACCCCGCCTCAGCCTACCCTCCGCTACACTTAAAAATTTGCTAAGATGGTAGATCTCATGCTAAGTGTTCTTACCACAATAAAATAAAATTCAAACCAACCAACCAAAAGTCACCCCAGGACCTGGAGTGGAGACCGTGGAGTTAGGCCTGTTGCAGGTCAAGTCATCTTCCCCAAAGCAGGGCTGCCACACAGGGCATGTTTCCTGCTGGGACTCAGGGGGCAATCCCCTTCTTGTCCCCTAACTCCGGCCTCAGGGAGGCTCTGTTGCCCTGGGTGGTGTGTGTCGGTTACGGTATGGAGGAAAGATCCCTGAGCAGAGTGGCTTCTGGCCCTGTGACCTCTGGTGGGTTCGGCTCGGCCAGGTGTTTAAAGGGGCCGATGATGCCTCCACACCTGCTCAGAGGAGGTGACGTGAGGGGGTACAGCACACGGTAAGCCGCAGGGCACCACGAGAAGTGAGGTGCATGAGGGTCTCACTGGGAATGCAGAGGCAGAGGCATGGAGTGTTTCTGTTGCTCGTTGCTCCCTCGCATGGAGATTTGACAAATAATTTTCACTTAAATGACTTAGAGAGATAACCGCCCCATTACTTTAACTCTGATTCTCAACCGGGGAATATTTTGCACTTCAGGGCACATTTGGTCATGTCTGCAGACATTTTTGGTTTTCACAACCAGAAGATGTCACTGGCATCTAGTGAGTAGGGACCAGGGATGCTGCTCACATCCTACAATGCCCAGGACAGCCCCCACAACAGAGTTATCTGGTCTAGAATAGCCTTCATGCCCCGAGGTGGAGAAACCCTGCTTTACCCAAAGAGCAGGCGGTTTTGGACAGACCCGTGTGGTCGGGCCCACTCTGCTGATGGCAGCTTTCATTTCTAGATTGTTAAACTCTGTCTCCTAAAGTTCCGGCCTTGTAACTCCCAGACATCCTTCCTTGATTCCTCTTCCTACCCTTTTGGATCTGTGACTTATTTTTGCAATCCTGAATTCTGCTCCCGTGTGCTATTCGCTCCAAAATCCGGCTCCAAAATCCAGCTGCGCTCTCCTCTCCCCTCCCCACCCAGCCCCTCCATCAGCCCAGGGGAGGCTTCCAGCTTGAGCCTCTCTTCCAGTCTCGGAATGTTGATTTGCTTCGATGTGTAACTGCCTGGCCTGGCCTGCCCTGCGGTAACCTCACTGGCATTGCGGCTGTAGCTCATGATCAGCAGAAAATGAAAAGTATCGGCTGTGCATCCCATTTGCATGATGGGATTGGATAAGCACTGCATTGTCTAACAGCCTCTGTTTCTCTCTCTTTCTCCCCCCCCCCACCCCTTTCCTGGCAATTTTATCACCTGTCACCACCTACTTTCTCCTTCCCCCTCCCTTCGTCCCTCCCCCCATCCCCCCTCTCCCCCGCCATCCTACACCTGCCTGGTGACCACACGTACCTTCCTCCCTGTTCACACGAGGCAGTTCTGACGCTGTCTGCTCCCCCTGTAGTGCCAGGCTTCTGTTGCACAGTTGGCGTGGACTGGAAGTCTCTCACC